>NC_132894.1:17226182-17592432 GCF_030463535.1 Salminus brasiliensis | reverse complement strand
CCAGGTGAGCAAACCTTGCGGCATCATACCCAAGAAGACTGGAGGCTGTAATCACTGCCAAAGGTGCTTCAACTAAGTACTAAGTAAAGGGTCTGAATACTTATGTCACTGCAACATTTTTAGTTTTTCTTTTTTTAAATAAATTTGCAGAAATTTATTAGAAAACTCTGTTTTCACTTTGTCATTGCGGGATCAACATGGTGCCAGTGTCTAAAGCTGTATATTTTCCTTCATAATGCCACTTTTATTAAAGATTTATGTTTCCTGATTAAGATTATATTAATAAAGTGCCAGAGAAAGAAAAACTATTCCCAGCAACACTCAGTATAGAAACAATTTTCCTTTATATATGTTTTTATTTACAGTTATTAATTTGAGTTACTTTTAATAATCTTTTAAATAGTTGTAAACACTGCTTTCTTAAACTAGTTTATCATTTTCAGTTAAGAGAGTCAGAAATATTTTTATTCCGGTTTAGGAGGGACTTTTATTTTGACAGGATTTCGTTCGCCACTCTGTCCAAGTGTTGCTAGCTTCACACTGCTAGCTCGTTGCTCGGGTCTGCAGCGGGACCGGGGAACTGACGCGCCTTGAAACGTGATTGCGTAACGAAGCGTCACTTCCGGCGTTCACGTGATCTCCGGTATGTTTGAGCGCGTGTTTGGACGCGGTTCTGCTTTAGAAGCTCGAGCTGTGATTCTTCACAGAGCGTCGAGCGACCGGCCGGCCCTCCTTTACAGCCTTTACTCTCAGCTCTGTCTCCTTCCTCTGAGACAGCTGCTGTGGTCCTGGAGCTCTCTGCTCCCTGTGCTGCTGTACAGTCCTCTGTCTCACGGAGGGTCGCCGTCTCCTCTCCCGCACCGGAGAGGGCCTGTGGGGGCGTCCGCGTGGCCTTGAAAAAGCCGAGGACTCCTCCACCTCCACCGCCGGTTTTCACCTCTGCTGACCGGTTCGAGGTCCTCGGAGCCCAAAGAGGTCCGGCGTTCAGGTTAGTGAGCTGGACAGTGGGCAGGTGAGTGATTTACATGATTTACTGGATTTAATCATCATTTATTCTGTCATTTCTCTGCTTGTTTTAAAAAGTAATAAATCAGTGTCCCTCATAGTGTCTCAGACTAACCCTGCAGTGTGGAGACTGTCTGTCCTCCACATGGTTTATAACTGGAGCTTCAGAAAATCTGCTTTAAAAATCTTATTAGAATTGATATAAATTATTTTACTACACCATCATTCAGTACTACTACTCTTAATGATATTCAGGGATTGTGCTGCTGCTGCCTCCATCCTAAGAGTAGGAAAAGTGGTAAATGATCATCGACCCAGATTATCAGTGTTATCCTCCTGATTTCAGTGTAAAGCCATTTTCATCTAGAGAACGTTTCTGCTCCATCTACAGTTTTTAATCTTAGACCCTCCTTCCCCTCACTGCATGCTCAGCTTCTGGGAGAGGGGTCAGAGTAAATGTGTAATATTCAATGAGGGAAGTCCTCTCCTCTTTCATAGCCTCAACCCAGAATGTTGATTTAGCTGAATCTCTTTAAAGCTCTGTGGTTCATTACAGACCCTGTAGCAGTACAGGTCTTGAGCAAGACCTTTACCTGCTTTTGCCCACCGCTCCAGGCACGTGTGTTCACAGCACAGCTGGGTTACAGAGGGAAGCCAAATTCCATCAGTCAAAAAATGTTAAATGGTGAATCTGGTTTTCTTGTCTTGTACGTTTTGTTACTTTGAAACAATGCGCAGCGAAGCAAATCCCACTATCACGGTTTTGGAGGTTCCACTGAGATCCCAACATTCCTCTGGGTCCAGAGTTTTCAGAGACAGGATCAGAAACCGACAGAGGCGGCCGCCGTCATCCCAATGAGTGATTCTGAGTCAATTCAGGCGCTCTACTGACTCTGAGACTCTGTACCCGAGGTGACCTTAAGTAAATTAATTAGACCGCTTGTCTTAGGAATTACGGGTCGCCATATTCTTAGACCTTGAGGTTACTTTAACCCGGATCCCTTTTGATATTTTAAGTTTCATATTTGTTTTAGACCATTTTGACGTGATCCGGACTCAAAGGACGAAGATGTCCAAAGCAGCAAAGAAACACTTAAATTTCAGTACCCCTATCCCTCAGTAGGGACACAATTCTAACAGTGGATGTTTCAGGCTTTCCACTCACAGAACATTTCTGCAGGAAGTTCAGGTAAATCTCTTCATAAGCTCCAGCTTGTTCAGAATGCTGCTGCCAGGGTACGAACTAGAGCTAGGAAATTTGATCATATTAGTCAAATTCTTTCATCCTTACACTGATTACCTGTTAAATTCAGTACAGATCATAAAATACTTCTAAAATATTAATCTCTCAATGGTCTTGACCCCACATTATCTGGAGGAACTTCTTACAGCCCTCCACGTACACTCCGCTCGCAAGATACTGGCCTATTATCAGTCCCACGTATTAGAAAAAACAGTGCAGGAGGAAGAGCGTTCTTTTACAGAGCCCCCAACTTTGGAACAAGCTCCCTGTTAATATCCGGGAATCAGACACACTCTCAGTCTTTAAATCTAGATGAAAAACTTCTCTCTTTAACACCAGCTTTCAGAGAACTCTCCAGTTCTGTGTTCTGTCCTGCTCTGATTACATTTCACCACTGTTCTGTCCTGCTCTGATTACAGGCTTTTTATCACTATTATTGTGGTTGTGTCTATTTCTGCTACAGGTCTCTCACTAAACGTAAAGCTTGTTCTAATCGTCATCTTTTTCTCTCTCTCCCCTCATGTCCTGAGCTCCCTGTCTGGAGCTGCTTGTCTGGAGTTTCCCTCCCCACCCCCACTGGATCTATAGGAGCAGATAGGTCAGTATGTACTAGTTCAAGTACTGCTTTTGCTCGAGCATCAGGTTCTGTTTCTACTCTGAGCAGATTTGTCTTGTCTGCAGACTTCACAGTTCAGTTTATCAATCTTACCTTTGATCTTCATGCTCTCTACTGCATAATGATGCATAAAACATCATAATTACAGTGAACAAGGATTTCATGCTGTTTGAATATTGTAACACACTGCAACCATCACCACTGTGATCATTGACCACATTCAGGTAATAAAGCCTGTTGTTCTCTTTAACGGGGAACTTGGTACAACTTTTGTGGCTTTGTCTTCATCTGAGCCAGTTGTAATCCTTGTGCTCTCTGCTCCCTGTTATTGCGTTTCTGTCTGTTTCTGTCCGCCTGCTCAGGTACGAGCTCTCCAGGAGGTCGTCAAGCTTGTAGCTGCTGCTCTAGAGGCGGTCAAACTTCGATGACGAGGTTGGAGGCTGCCCGTGACTCCTCTAACGTGACCATCTTAATTCCAACACAACCGGCGCCACAGACACAGAGGGTCGTCATCTCCACTCCCGCATCTGAGAGAGCCTGGAACGGTCTGTGTGGCTGGAAAAAGCAGAGGGCTCTTCCACCACAGCAAGTTCTCAGCTCTGCTAACTGGTTCAAGGACCTCAGCTCTTCACCTGCTCCTGCACAGAGGAAGACTCCTTAGGGCGGTGTTCTCACTGTTGAAGATTCTTCTGTAAAACCCTCAAAGTATCGACCCTAAAGAGTAACGCCACGTTCTCCTTTTTACCAGGTGCTCGCTTCCTGGATGTTGCCAGGTGGCTTTGGCACCATCGTTCTACACTGTTCTCCTCCTGATGCAGCATGGTCCTGAAGAAGCACTGCCGTACGCTTCTGGACACTTTTCGGGAAAAGCCAGACATCAGGATCATCGTCTTCAGCCCCCTGACCACTTATAGACCAGTAAGGGAGCCGTTTCCTCAGCTCTTCTCGCTCCACTGCTGGCTGTGGGACAGGTCCGTCTGCTCTGTCTTTGTGGACAGCTGGGAGAGCTTTTGGCTGCGTCTGGTCCTCTACCTCAGAGATGATACTTCACCTGTGCCGCCTGGGGTCCATCGTTCTCTCCAGGAGCATCAAGAAGGTGCCAGGCCAGGACTGACTGGCCCTTCCCAGGCACACTGTCAGGTTAGTGAACTGCATAGTTGGCAGGTAAGTGATTTACTTGATTCCACCCATTTATTCTATCACTTTTCTGCTTGTATTAAAAAGTAATATCAGTGTCACTCGTAGTATTTCAGACAAATTCTGCAGTGTTGAGACGGTCATGGTTTGTAATTGTAACGTTGGAAAATCTGCTTTCTAAATCTTATTAGAATTTATATAAATTCTTCCATCTTTCCGAGTACAAGCAGTTCTGCATTGAGTTTGGGCTGTTAAATATACAGTGGGGCAAAAAAGTATTTAGTCAGCCACTGATTGTGCAAGTTCTCTTACTTAGAAAGATATGAGAGGTCTGTAATTTATCATAGGTTCATTTCAACTATGAGAGACAAAACAAAAAATCAAAAAAATCCAGGAAATCACATTGTAGGATTTATGAAGAATTTATTTGTAAATTATGGTAAATAAGTTTTTCTGGACTAGTCAAGGTTTCTGGCTCTCACTGACCTGAAGCTCTTCTGTCCTCCACTTGTTACCTGTATTAATGGCACCTGTTTGACCTCGTTATCTGTATAAAAGGCACCTGTCCACAGCCTCAAACAGTCAGACTCCAAACCTCCAACCTGCTTAAGCCAGTACATGTCCAGACCCGTCTGAAGTGAACCACCTTAATTCACTAGATCTCTGTGAAACTAAATCAAGGGTGTAGGTCCGTTAATTACATTGGTGGGGGTCATAAAATCAGTTCACACAGGGTCTCCTGGAAGCTGAGTGTTTCTGTATTTATGATGACCTTAAAACTCTAACTAAAAATACAGGTAATTTCTGAATATGAAGTTATAAAAGCTCATACAAGTGTCCAAAGAAACACATAGGGTAAGAGAGTAAATGTAAATGACTGCAGAATTTTAAATAGTGAAATAGATTTCAGACTGGGAGCTAACCAGCCAATTAATCCTCAGAGTCCATATTGACTATTTAAGTCAAGACAGGTTGCCAAGTAGTATTAAATTTACCACTGCACCCAATTTTAGGTAGGAGGGTTTTCTCTTTCCCTTTAAGTAATCGAAGCAGTCTTAGCCAGAACCATTTGAACAAGATTTCAGTGTAACTGACAGTTCGACAAGGTTTTTCTTGATCAGACTCAGTTCTGAAGTCTTCCTCCGGCGTTACGTTTACTGCAGGATTAAAGTGTTTCCCTACATTCCTAAGACTGACCGATCGAGTTGATTATTTAAGCGCAGAGATGCAAATCCCACTACCTCAGTTTTGGAGGTTCCACCAAGATCCCAATATTCCTCTGGGTCCAGAGTTTTCAGAGACAGGATCAGAAAGCGACAGAGGCGGCCGCCGTCATCCCAATGAGTGATTCTGAGTCAATTCAGGCGCTCTACTGACTCTGAGACTCTGTACCCGAGGTGACTGTAAGTAAATGAAGTAGACCGCTTGCCTTATACATTTAGAAGAGACGGGACGCCGTATTCATTTCAGTCTCGCAGTTGACTTGGCAACCTCTTGTTGGCAAATTTTAATAAATTTGGATCCCTGAAAAATTCTCTGGTTTAAACAACCCTGAGAATCTAAATATTCAGGACATTTAATTCTGCACTGGCCACACAGACACCAGACTGTACTGTGGGTAGCAAGTGTTAGTCATGGAATGCTGTTCTTTTTCCTCAATGTATACCACCCCTAATGTCCAAATTACTCAATTTTACTTTCATCAGTCCACAGCACCTTATTCTAAAATGAAGCTGGCTTGTCCAAATGTGCTTTAGCAGACCTCCAGCGACTCTTTTTGTGGCGTGTGCAGAAAAGGCTGCTTCTGCATTACTCTCCCATACAGCCTCTCCTTGTGTAAAGTGCGCTGAGTAGTTGAACGATGCGCAGTGACTCCATCTGCAGCAAGATGATGTAGGTCTTTGGAGCTGGTCTGTGGGTTGACTATGACTGTACTTACCATCCTTCACCTCTGCCTATCTGAGATTTTTCTTGACCTGCCACTTCGGGCCGTAACTAGAACTGTGCCTATGGTCTTCAGTTTCCTCACCATGTTCCTCACAGTGAAGACTGACAGCTGAAATCTGAGAGCTTTTTGTAGGCTGGAAGTCCAGGTAAATCTCTTCATAAGCTCCAGCTTGTTCAGAATGCTGCTGCCAGGGTACGAACTAGAGCTAGGAAATCTGATCATATTAGTCCAGTTCTTTTATCCTTACACTAATTAGCTGTTAAATTCAGTACAGATCATAAAATACTTCTAAAATATTAATCTCTCAATGGTCTTGACCCCACATTATCTGGAGGAACTTCTTACAGCCCTCCACGTACACTCCGCTCACAAGATGCTGGCCTATTATCAGTCCCACGTATTAGAAAAAACAGTGCAGGAGGAAGAGCGTTCTTTTATGAAGCCCCCAACTTTGGAACAAGCTTCCTGTTGATATCTGGGAATCAGACACACACTCAGTCTTTAAATCTAGATGAACAACTTCTCTCCAGTTCTGTGTTCTGTCATGCTCTGATTACATTTCACCACTGTTCTGTCCTGCTCTGATTACAGGCTTTTTATTACTATTATTGTGGTTGTGTCTCTAACTATTTCTGCTACAGGTCTCTCACTAAACGTAAAGCTTGTTCTAATCTTCATCTTTTTCTCTCCTCATGTCCTGAGCTGCCTGCCTGGAGTTGCCCTTTTTTGGTTCAGTTCCGGTGTCTTGGTATCAGGCCTGTCCCACTACTCAGCAGAGTTCCAACACAACCATCCTAACCCCTCTCTCTCTCTCTTTTACATGTACTGAGATGCCCTGCTGTCCAGTCTGGAGGTGTCCATTCGTCTATGTTCCGGAATCAGACCTTCATTATCTCTCTGTCCAGCACCTACTCCCACTCCTTCTTCATAACTGTATATTGTTATTCCTTTTCTGATTATTACACAGTGCTTGAAGTTGGAGCGGAGCAGAGTTCTGTTATTCACTACGTCTGCGGTTTTGCTTCTATGCCTTTGAACTCTTCAGCGAGTGTGGACTTGAGTTCTGAACCGAGAAGCTCGGAGATGTTCATTTCAAAACACAGAGAACCTCCTCATCCCTCCATGTCTGTTAGGTCTAGCAGATCAACCTCGCCATCTAAGCTGTTTGCAGTGTTTCTTCTCTTGTATAGAAATTGAGATTTTTAGCCATTATATAAACCAGTGAGTTTTTGGCTGTAGATCCAAATTAGTGATCTTCTGAAAACTTTCTGATGATGTACAGCGCTAAATTTCAGTCTTTTATGGGAGCTTCTTGGTCGAGGCTTCTCAGCTTCACCTCCATTGCCTGAGTCACTTGTGTTTCTATAAGCTTTGTCCAAACTGAAACAGGAGCACCATACAGTGATGTCTGCCTGTGTTTGTTCTCTTAATTGAACGTTAGTTTTTTTATGTAATCTCTCATATGTCTGTTTATATTCAGCTCGTTATGCTCAGGTCTACAGTGGGACCGGGGAATTGAGGCGCTTGAAACGTGACTTCTTAAACCGAAGCGTCACCACCTCAGCTCTTTTTCTACTTTGCCTTCACCTGCTTCATCCCTCAAGGACAACCCCTCAGGGCAGTGTTCTCATTGATGGAGATTCCACTGAAACCACTTAAGCATCGAGCCCAAAGAGTAACACCACAGTCTCCTGTTTTCCAGATGCCGTGTTCTGGACTTCGCCAGGTCGGCTTCCCTTCACACTGCGACAGCGAGATGCCTTTGGCACAATCATTCTCTACTGTTCGCAGCGAGTTCCTGACGTTGGTGAACTGAATAGTTGGCAGGTAAGTAATTTTACATCATTTTTTCTATTTTAATAACCATTTATTCTGTCATTTCTCTGCTTGTATTAATAATTAATTTGGTCAGTGTCTGTATCTTCAGTATCTCGCACCCAGTCAGCTAAGTACTGAGGTGCTTTCCTCTCTCTTTGAAAAGTGTGTACTATGTCTGTCTCCCTCTGAGCACCATCTTGAGCATCAGGTTTAGACTCTTGAACCTCTTCTGGAGTCTGATCAACACTGTTGGCTGTTGGAATGGGGGGTACACCCCTCTCACCTTGGGATCATCAGCTGCCATTGACTGGTCAGTCTGGGTTTGTTGTTCTTTAACACCCTTTGTATGAAATTTCGCAAGCCTGTGTTTAAGCACTTTCCCTGTGTCTGGATATTCGACTAGGCATGCTGGACTGTTCTTGTCGTTCCTACAAAGACTCTATTTCACATTTTGACTCTAGCTTCTATCTGTCATGTTTAAGTGTAGCATGCTGCTCCAAATACTCTCCTCTTTGAAAGGTTAGGCTTTCTCTCTGTCAACGTAGTCATTGAATACATATATATAGCTGCTGAGGTCTCAGACCTTATCCCCTGCTTACAGAGCAATGACTGTAAATGTGTTGCTGTGAACTCTGAACCATTACGTGAACAAAAACATTTTACTGATCCATATGGAGAAGAATCGGCCAAACATCGCTCAGTAGCTTAAACTGTTTCACCCTTAGTTTTCAGGAAGTTCACAGCCTGCATCTGAGTAATCCTCAGTAAATGTCTGAGTGGATCTCCAACCCTGGATCTGTCCAAAAGCTCCTTAAATCAGTAACCTCATTTAATATTCACGAAGCTTTAGCTGCATTGGTCAGTATACAGTATAACGCGGAGTCTCAGCCAATCAAGAGCCGTTGTGACTGAGCTCTGTAGCTCCTCTGGAAGACTAAGCTTTAGAAACTGCTCAAGCTGGGTGGCTGTGGGTGCCTGTGGGAGCCTTTAATTTTGAGTCTGAGACACAAAGTAAGCTTGGGAATGGCTTGGTCCTGTTGCTATGCTAGCTATCTTCTTAGCAATGTAGCTTCAGTATTTCCCTTTGTATTACTGAATCTTCATGGTTTCTGTTATTTCTTCACGTTTCACGCTACTGAGCTGTTTTAGGTTAGTATGGCTGGTGTAATTTTGTGGATATGTGCTACATTTGTGTTCCCTACTCAACGTCCTAGTGTTTATTGAACTGCTGCTCAGAGGCGGTTGCTGTTCCTCTTTTTGTTTTTTTGGGGGCGCTAAAACCCCCTAGTTTAACCTGTGGAAACGGTCAGAGGCATGTTAAAGGTGGTGTCTTGCTAAAAGCTTTTGAGTGGTAATTATTAGCTTTGTTTCTCCTGCCTGTTGAGCGTATACACATCTCTCTCTGAATGAAGTCATTTAGTAGCACTACGATATAGACCTGGAACCTTTCTGAACTTTTATTTAATATTGTGCATGTATTCTGTTTATTTCAGAGTCTTTATTCCTCATCCTGTCTTCAATTCTTCCTCACTTATTCATCATTCACCCATAACGCGGTCATATTTCTAATGCCCAGAACTCCATGCTTGTTGTGATGCTTGTGCTCTCTGCTCCCTGTTACTGTACAGTACTCTGTACTCTCTCCTCTCCCGCACCTGAGAGGACCTGGAAGTGTCAGCGTGGCTGGGAAAAGCAGAGGACTCTTCCACCAAAGCCAGTTTTGGCCTCTGCTAACTGGTTCGAGAACTTCAGCTGTTCACCTGCTCTGTCACCGAGGACAGCTCCTCAGGGCGATGTTCTCACTGTTGGAGATTCTTCTGTAAAACACTGAAAAGTATCGACCCTAAAGAGTAATGCCACAGTCTCCTGTTTTCCAGGTGCCTGTGTCCTGGACGTCACCAGGTGGCTCTGGCACCATTGTTCTCCGTCTGATGCAGCGTGGCCCTGAAGAAGCACTGCCGTACGCTTCTGGACACTGTTCAGAAAAAGCCAGACATCAGGGTCATAGTCTTTGGCTCCCTGCCCACTTACAGACGAGTGAGAGAGAGCCATTTCCTCAGCTCCTCTCGCTCCACTACTGGCTGCGGGACAGGTCCGTCTGCGCTGAGTTCGTAGAGAACTGGCAGAGCTTTTAACTGCGTCCGGTCCTCTAACACAGAGATACGCTTCACCTGAGCCGCATGGGGTCCATTGTTCTCTCCAGAAACATCAAGAAGGGGCCAGGCCAGGACTGACTGACCCTTCCCAGTCACACTGTCAGGTTGGAGAACTGCATAGTTGGCAGGTGAGTGATTTACATGATTTACTTGATTCCACACATTTATTCTGTCACTTTTCTGCTTGTATTAAAAAGTAATAGATCAGTGTCACTCATAATATTTCAGATGAATCCTGCAATATTGAGACTGTCATGGTTTGTAATTATAACATCGGAAAATCTGCTTTCTGAATTTTAAATAGTGAAATAGATTTCAGACTGGGAGCTAACCAGCCAATTAATCCTCAGTCCATATTGTCTATTTAAGTCAAGACAGGTTGCCAAGTAGTATTAAATTTACCACTGCACCCAATTTTAAGTAGGAGGGTTTTTCCTCTTTCCCTTTAACTAATCTAAGCAGTCTTTGCCAGCACCTTTTGAACAAGATTTCAGTGTAACTGACTGTACAGCAAGGTTTTTGATCCAGTTGATTCTTTAAGCACGGAGAAGTAAATCCCACTACCACAGTTTTGGAGGTTCCACAGAGATCCCAATATTCCTCTGGGTCCAGAGTTTTCAGAGACAGGATCAAAAACCGACAGAGGCGGCCGCCGTCATCCCAATGAGTGATTCTGAGTCCGTTCAGGCGCTCTACTGACTTCGAGACTCTGTACCCGAGGTGACTGTGTAAATTAATTAGGCCTTACGAATTTAGAATAAACGGGAGGAGACGGACGCTGTATTCTTAGACCTTCAGCTTACTTTAATCCGAATCCCTTTTGATATTTTAATTTTAACATTCGTTTTAGGCCACTGACTTTTTGCAGCTATCTAGACTCAAAGGATGAAGATGTCCAAAGCATTGCCTTAAGATCATTTCAGTCTCACAGTGGTCTGAACTGGGAATTTCTCAGGATCCAGATTTGTTTTAAATTCTAAGATTCTAGAAAGATTCTAAGATATTGTCTTGAAATAGTTTTATTCTCAGGGTTGTTTAAATTTTTCAGGGATCCAAATTTATTACAAATTAAAGTGTTAGGACATTTAATTATTCATTATTGTTCAACCTAGAGAATTTTGTAAAGGGATCTGCACTTATTTTTTAGAAAATTTAAAGATTCTAAAGCAAGGTTTTGGAAATAAATGTTTTTCAGGGCTGTTCAAATTAGACATTTTGAAGGTTCTAAGACAAGGGGGTTTATAATACCCAAAAAGTTTAGACTATACACGTGACATTAATACATAGTTACAGTTATGATTAGTAAAGCTTTATTAAGTATAAAGGTATCTGCTATAGATAGAGATATATTTATCCCCCCCCCAGCAAGCATAACAGCTGATGGGCCTTACCATGCTTAATGTCCTGTGTCTACCTGTGACCATGTTGAATGGCTAAAATAATTGACATATAAACGCAGTAATTCTATCCTACACATTATATATATATATATTTCGATGCGGTTCTGCTTTTAAAACTGATTTGACACGAACAGTTGAGTCCCTAACTTGGTGACCGCGGAGATGCTCTGCAAGGAGGTCATCAAGCTTGACTGCTGCTGTTGTAGAGGCAGTCCAAACTCCAACGGAAGACGAGGCTGGAGTCTGTTCGTGACTCCTCCAACGATGGTCATCTTAAATCCAGCACTACCGGCATGGCGGACACAGAGGGTTGTTGTCTCCACTCCTGCACCAGAGAGTGCCTGGGGCCGTCGGCGTGGCCTGGAAAAGCAGAGGGCTCCTCCACCACCACAGTTGCTTTTCATCTAAATGTACTGGCGTGAGGTTATCAGTTCTTCAACTTCACCTTTTTCCTTAAAATGTTTTTTTTTTTTTTGTCCTCCAGGAGTCCTGGACATTGCCAACTTTCTCCACTTTTCTCTACCCGATGCTGTGAGGCCCTTAAGGAGCACTGCCACACACTTCTGGACACCACTCGGAAAAAGACAGGACCCTAGATTATGCGGCTGGATAGTGGGCAGGTAATAATTTACATTATTAACTGAATTTAATATTCATTTTTTCTGTCATTTTTCTGCTTGTTTTAAACAGGAATATCGGTATCTCAGACTAACCCTGCAGTATGGAGACTGTCTTGTCCTCCACATGGTTTATAATTAGAGCTTCAGAAAATCTGCTTTAAAAATCTTATTAGAATTGATATAAATTATTTTGCTACACCATCATTTAATACTACTACTCTTAACGATTTTCAGGGATTGTGTTGCTGCTGCCTCCATCCTAAGAGTAGGAAAACTGGTTGGAATGGAGGGTACACACCTCTCACCCTGGGATCATCAGCTGCCATTGACTGGTCAGTCTGTGGGTGCCTTTAGAGTCTGTGACAAAGTAAGCTGCTGTTCATTTAGTTTGGGAATGGCTTAGTTCTGTTGCTATGCTAGCTTTCTCCTTAGCAATGTAGCTTCAGTGTTTACCTATGTATTACTGAATCTTCATGGTTTATTTCTTCACGTTTCACGCTACTGAGCTGTTTTAGGTTAGTATGGATGATGTAATTCTGTGGATTTGTGCTAAATATGTGTTCTTACGCAACGTCCTGGTGTTTATTGAACTATTGCTCAGAGGCTGTTGCTGTTCCTCTTTTCGTCCTTGTGGGGGTGCTAAAACCCCATAGTTTAACTTGTGGAAACGGTCAGAGGCATGTTAAAGCTGGTGTCTTGCTAGAAGCTTTGAGTGGTAATTATTAGCTTCGTTTCTCCTGCCTGTTGAGCGTATACACATCTCTCTCTGAATGAAGTCATTTAGTAGCACTACGATCTAGAATCCATATATATGTACCAGAATGTTTCTCATATGTCTAATGCCCAGTGCTCCATGCTTCCCCCCCTTTACTGGATCTATAGGAGCAGCTAGGTCAGTATGTACTACAGTCGTCAAGCTTGTACGGCAGATACAGCTGCCGTTGTAGAGGCTGTCCAAACTCCAACGACGGAAGATGAACACATGGTAGTTGTCTCATCTCCCACACTGAAAGGGACCCTGGAGCATCAGCGTGGCCAGAAAAAAAGCCAAGGGCTTCTCCATCACAGTTGTTTTTTTCCTCTGCTTAGCAGTTAAAGGTCCTCTGCTCTTCCCCTTCTCCTTCACCTGCTCAGTCACAGAGGACAGCTCCTCAGGGCGGTGTTCTCATTGTTGGAGATTCTACTTTAAAACACTGAAAAGTTCTCAACGAGTCACACCACAGTCTCCTTTTTTTTTTTCAGCTGCCCATGTGCTGTACGTTGTCAGGCGGCCTCTGCACTATCGTTCTGGACACAATTGAGACAGGCACCAGGATCACTGTCTTTACTTCTACGGAGATGCCCTGCTGTCCAGTCTGGAGGTGTCCATTCATCCATGTTCTGGAATCAGGCCTGTCCCTCTAGCAGAGCTTTTGACACAAGTCTCCTAAACATTTTTTTTATTTCTTTCTTTCCTATCTTTTCTCTCTCTGTTTTGCATGTGCTCTGGTTCCCTGTTCCTCCTGCTGTGCCCTGATGTTCGCTCAGCCTGGCTCGCCACTGCCCTGCTGTGTTATGGTTCTGCAATGATCCACCCCTTCCACACTTCATTGCTGTACATACACATTTCATACATACCATCTAACACAATAGCAACCACCTGGGACACCATAGCAACAACCTGGGACACCATAGCAGCAACCTAGGAACAAAATAGCACACCATAGCAACCTCCGGTGACACCATTGCAACAATATAGCAAGCACCAAGCAACACAATAGCGGCCAACTACTGCTCAGACAAACCCTGCAGTATCGAGACTGTCTCTGCACGGTTTGTAATTGGAGAGACAGAAAATCTGCTTTAAAAATCGTATTAGAATTGATGATTCTTTTTCTACATTCATGTTCTCTACTGCATAATGTGAATCATCATAATTACAGTGAACAAGGATTTAATGCAGTGTTTGAATATTGCAACACACTGCAACCATCACCACTGTTCACCACACATCATTGAGCACATTCAGGTAGTAAAGCTTATTGTTCTTCTTTTAATCACAATCTTGGTACCACTTTTGGCTGTGTCTTCTTTTTATTTGTTTTGTCTTGTGATCTTTGTGCTCTCTGCTCCCTGTGTTACTGTACAGTACTCTCTCACTGACCGTCGTTTGCGTTTCTGTCTGTTTTTTCTCAGATGCGACCATGGAGGAACGAGCTCTCCAGGAGGTCATTAAGCTTGTACGGCAGATCCAGCTG
The DNA here is from genome assembly GCF_030463535.1 of Salminus brasiliensis. Taxonomy (NCBI): domain Eukaryota; kingdom Metazoa; phylum Chordata; class Actinopteri; order Characiformes; family Bryconidae; genus Salminus; species Salminus brasiliensis. The sequence continues at coordinate 17,578,252 of NC_132894.1, read as the reverse complement.
CTTTTGTAGAGGCAGTCCAAACTCCACTCACGTAAGACGAGGCTGCCCATGCCTCGTCCAACACTGCCATCTTAATTCCAGCACTACCGGCACAGCAGGCACAGAGGATCATCTCCCCTCCCGCACCTGAGAGGGCCTGGAAGTGTCAGCATGGCTGGGAAAAGCAGGGGGCTCCTCCACCACCACAGCTGGTTTTCTCCTCTGCTAACTGGTTTGAGGACCTCAGCTCTTCACCTGCTCCGGCACCGAGGATGACTCCTCAGGGTGGTGTTCTCACTGTTGGAAATTCTTCTGGAAAACACTGAAAAGTATCGACCCTAAAGAGTAATGCCATGGTCTCCTGTTTTCCAGGTGCCAGTGTTCTGGGCGTCACCAGGTGGCTTTGGCGCCGTCGTTCTCCACTATTCTCCAACTGATGCAGTGTGGCCCTGAAGTAGCACAACTGAACACTTTTGTACACTGTTCAGAAAAAGACAGACACCAGGATCATGGTCTCCCCCTGACCACTGACCACAGAGATGAGCTTCACGTGAGCCGCCTGGGGTCCATCGTTCTCTCCGGGAACATCATGAAGATGCCAGGCGAGGACTGACTTGCCCTTCCCAGTCACACTGTCTGCATAGTTGGCAGGTAAGTGATTTACAAGATTTACTTGGTTCCACCCATTTATTCTGTCACTTTTCTGCTTGTATTAGAAAGTAATAGATCAGTGTCACTCATAGTATTTAGTACTCAGACGAATCCTGCAGTATTGAGATGGTCATGGTTTGTAATTGTAACGTCAGAAAATCTGCTTTAAAAAATCTTATTAGAATTTATATAAATTCTTCTGTCTTTCTGAGTACAAGTAGTTCCTCATTTGGATTTAGGCTGTTAAATATATGGTCTCTAGCCTCTTAAGCAGTCATTGTCAATGAAGTTATGATTGCTAACCACCTTAGTTCACTAGATCTCTGTGAAACTAAATCTGTCTATCTTCATCTGTTAAGGTCTGTTTATTACATTGGTGGGGGTCAAAAAATCGGTTTACACAGGGCCCCCTGAACAGGGCCCCCCTGAGTCTTTTTGCATTTATGATGAATTTAAAGCTCTAACTCTAAAAATTCAGGTAATTTCTGAATATGAAGTTGTAAAAACACATACAAGTGTCCAAAGAAACACAAAGGGTAAGAGAGTAAATGTAAATGACTGCAGAATTTTAAATAGTGAAATAGATTTCAGACTGGGTGCTAACCAGCCAGTTAATCCACATTTTGTCCCCATATTGTCTATTTAAGTCAAGACAGGTTGCCAAGTAGTATTAAATTTACCACTGCAGCCAATTTTAGGTAGGAGGGTTTTCTCTTTCCCTTTAAGTAATTTAAGCAGTCTTAGCCAGAACCTTTTAAACAAGATTTTAGTGTAACTGACTGTACAGCAAGGTTTTTGTCAGACGCAGTTCTGAAGTCTTCCACTGGCGTTACGTTTACTGCAGGATTAAAGTGTTTCTCTACATTCCTAAGACTGACTGATCGAGTTGATTCTCTAAGTGCGGAGAATCAAATCCCACTACCACAGTTTTGGAGGTTCTGCCGAGATCCCAATATTCCTCTGGGTCCAGAATTTTTAGAGACAGGATCAGAAAGCGACAGAGGCGGCCGCCGTCATCCCAATGAGTGATTCTGAGTCCATTCAGGCGCTCTACTGACTCAGAGACTCTGTACCCGAGGTGACTGTGTAAATTAATTAGGCCTTACGAATTTAGAATAAACAGGAGGAGACGGGACGCTGTATTCTTAGACCTTCAGGTTACTTTAACCCGAATCCCTTTTGATATTTTAATTTTAACATTCGTTTTAGGCCACTGACTTTTTGCAGCGATCCGGACTCAAAGGATGAAGATGTCCAAAGCATTGCCTTAAGATCATTTCAGTCTCAGTTGTCTGAACTGGGAATTTCTCAGGATCCAGATTTGTTTTAAATTCTAAGATTCTAGAAAGATTCTAAGATATTGTCTTGAAATAGTTTTCTTCTCAGGGTTGTTTAAAATTTTCAGGGATCCAAATTTATTACAAATTAAGTTTTTAGGACATTTAATTATTCATTACTGTTCAACCTAGAGAATTTTGTAAAGGGATCTGCACTTATTTTTTAGAAAAGTTAAAGATTCTAAAGCAAGGTTTTGGAAATAAATGTTTTTCAGGGCTGTTCAAATTAGACATTTTGAAGGTTCTAAGACAAGGGGGTTTATAATACCCAAAGAGTTTAGACTATACACGTGACATTAATACATAGTTACAGTTATGATTAGTAACGCTTTATTAAGGATAAAGGTATCTACTATAGATAGATATATTTATCCCCCCCCCCCCAGCAAGCAAAACAGCTGATGGGCCTTACCATGCTTAATGTCCTGTGTCTACCTGTGACCATGTTGAATGGCTAAAATAATTGACATATAAACGCAGTAATTCTATCCTACACATTTTTATATATATATATATATATATATATATATATATATATATATATATATATATATATATATATATATATATACACAGTCATGCCCGAAAGTATTCATACCCCTGTCAAAGTTTGACTTAAATTTACTTTTATTTAACCAGAAATTATATTTTTGCCTGGAAATGACACAGGCATCTCCCAGGAGATAACACGATGTACAAGAGGCATCATTGTGGGAAAAAATATTTCTCAGCTTTTATACACATTTGAACAAAAAGTGGCATGTCCAAAATTATTCATACCCTTCTCAATAATTAATAGAAAAGCCTTTATTGGCTATTACAGCAATCAAACGCTTCCTGTAATTGCTGACCAGCTTTTTGCATGTCTCCACTGGTATTTTTGCCCATTCATCTTTAGTGATGAGCTCCAACTCTTTGAGGTTCGAGGGTCTCCTTGCCATCACCCTGATCTTTAGCTCCCTCCACAGATTCTCAATTGGATTCAAGTCAGGACTCTGGCTGGGCCACTGCAAAACATTTAATGTTTTTGTCTGCTAACCATTTCTTCACCACTTTGGCTGTGTGTTTTGGGTCGTTGTCGTGCTGAAATGTCCACCGGTTCCCAAGGCCAAGTTTCTCTGCAGACTGCCTGATGTTGTTGAGAATCTTGATGTATTGCTCTTTTTTTCATGGTGCCATTTACTGCGATCAAGTTCCCTGGTCCATTGGCTGAAAAACACCCCCAAAACATTAGGTTCCCACCACCATGTTTGACAGTGGGGATGGTGTTCTTAGGGTTGAAGGCTTCTCCTTTTTTACGCCAAATGGTGCACACATCATTGTGGCCAAACAATTAAATTTTTGTTTCATCTGACCATAAAACAGAACACCAGAAGTCTTCTTCTTTGTCCAGATGAGCATTTGCAAAGGTCGAGCGGGCTTTTGTGTGCCTTTTCTGGAGAAGTGGTGTCCTCCTTGGCCTGCGTCCGTGGAACCCAGCAGTGTGCAGTGTCCGTTGAACTGTCTGCCTTGAGATGTCGCCACCAGCAGAGTCCAGATTCACCAGGATGGCCTTGGTGGTGATCCTTGGATTTTTCTTCACCTCTCTCACTATTCTCCTGGCCAGCACAGGTGTCACTTTTGGCTTCCGACCACATCTTCTGAGATTTTCCACAGTGCGGAACTTCTTGTATTTTTTAATAATACTTTGCACTGTCGCCACTGGAACTTGAAAACATTTTGATATGGCTTTATAGCCCTTTCCTGACTTGTGAGCGGCCACAATGCACAGCCGCAGGTCCTTAGTGAGCTCCTTTGTCTTAGCCATGACTGTCCACAAACCAACTGCAGAGAGCTGCTGTTTTTCTCCTGTTGAGTTGATTAAAACAGCTGTTCCCAATGAATCAGGGTAATTAGGATGCTTTAAAACAGCTTGGACTATTTGGAATGGTATAGAACTTTGGATTTTCCCATATACTGTGACAGTTTTCAAAGGGTATGAATAATTTTGGACATGCCACTTTTTGTTCAAATGTGTATAAAAGCTGAGAAATACTTTTTCCCACAATGATTCCTCTTGTACATCATCGTGTTATCTCCTGGGAGATGCCTGTGTCGTTTCAAGGCAAAAATATAACTTCTGGTTAAATAAAAGTAAATTTAAGTCAAACTTTGCCAGGGGTATGAATACTTTCGGGCATGACTGTATGTCAAGGGTCTGTCAAAATAGTTTTTATCTGACCACAGTCCAGTCTATTTGGATGTAACGCTAAATTTAACAGCATTAAAAACACCTCAGTGAAGATTTAACACGCATTAACATAGAAACAAAATGCTTCTTTATTTAGTAAAAGAGAATAACAGATTATTGGCAAGACAACTGAAACTCTATAGTTACCGGTGCAGTTAAATGGGACACTTTGCAAGGTCATTTGATTTCTTATGTGTCTCTCCAGAAAAAACTAAATTTTGGAAGCTGAGATGCTGCAACTAGAACACACACACTGATACAAACTGGTCTCTGCTAGTAAACGTTAAATTAAAACTTAAGCTTGAATAAACTCCTCATATTTCTAAGTTGTTACTTTTTTCTAAACAGAAATGCTATGAGTTTAGAAATAAACCCAGTCGTTTATTAGCTCACCAGCTTAATTACAACAGACTGAACGATCTATAAAAGCTATTAAAACTCCTTCTGGTGATCTTTCCTATGACCCTCGCATAATTAATGATACTTTCTGTAACTTTTTAAAATCACTTTACACTTCAGACTGTAGCAGTTCACATTTGGATAGATCAAATTACTTAGATTTCTCTCCCTAGAGTCTCAGAAGTTGATCAGACTTTTTTGAATCCAGTGACCTCTGTTCCTGAAATCAGAAACTACACTGATTATAGTGTGCTATCTGGCTATAAAATCAGTTTTGGTAGATCTACAGCTATTCAGCTGAATGTCCTGGATTACATTAAACTAAATTTACCATTGCAGTTGACAAATACTGGCATACAAATATTGGCATAACTATTACCCCTGACCCCTTTTTTTGGGGGGGGGGGCAGAATTGGTGTATTGGTGGTTATTTACACATCTTATATACAATTATTATTTACATGTTTATGGCCATATTGATGTATACCGGTAAATTATGCTAGCTGGAATTATATGTATATCCTAGTGTTATTGGTTGTGTGTTTTCCTCCTTCTATGTTAACCGTGGTTCCTGCCGGCTCCTAGAAGACCCACTCACCAGCACCCTCATTCCCCCAGGATCACCAGGTAGGTAACGAGTCACAAGTCTCTACTGTGTATGGGCTGGTGATGAGTCCGCTACCACTGACTTAATCACACATCATCCTAGATCCCTAACTTCCCTACCATTTATTTATAATTTTGAGAAAACACTGTCTCTCTCTGATAACTTTGTAGTTTACAATACTTTGCTTTCTTGGAGAGACGCTAGAAAATATATTAAAGTCTCTAATTGTATCTCTTTATGGTCACCACTCACCTTGAATCCAGATCTACCCCCTCAGCTTGGGGACATTGGGCTTAGTAATGGACTTTAAGGGGCAAAGGGGATTTTTCTAGTTTATTCACAGCAGGAGTTTTAAACTTATTTGAATAAGTATTATCCTCCTGATTTCAGTGTGTTTGTCATAAACAGAATGGTCAGCTGGGTTCTGTGTAAATCATTGAATACATATATATATAGCTGCTGAGGTCTCACGCCTTATCCCCTGCTTATAGAGCAATGACTAACTCCGAGACAGTGCACCCGAGGTGACTGTGTAAATTAATTAGACCACTTGTCTTAAGAATTTAGAATAAACAGGAGGAGACGGGATGCCATATTCTTAGACCCTCAAGTTACTTTAACCCGGATCTTTTTTGATATTTAAATTTTCAGATTTGTTTTAGATCATTGACTTTTTGCAGTGATCCGGACTCAAAGGATGATGATGTCCAAAGCATTGCCTTAAGATCATTTCAGTCTCACAGTTGTCTGAACTGGGAACTTTTCGGGATCAAGATTTGTTTTAAACTGGAAGATTCTAAGATTTTCTCTTAGAAACTTTTGGTTCTCAGGGTTGTTTAAACCCGAGAATTTTAGGATAGATTTTAGATATATTTGATTTTAGATTATATTTAATTCTAATAGTACTGTTCAACTGATTCTTTTTTTTCTTTATTTTTTTTCTAAAGATTGTAAAGCAAGGTTTAAGGGCTAAGACAAGGGAGCGGAGTTTATAATAAAGAATAAAGAGTTCAGGCTATACACGTGAGATTGATACTGTGTTAAAATTATGATTTATTAAGTATAAAGGTGTCTACTATAATTTGTGTGTGTGTGTGTGTGTATAGACAGATGGATAGATAGATGTCTCTCTTTTAAAAAAAAAAAAAAAACAAGGGCTATCAGGCTGTCTGACAGATTGAAGTAAAGTTATTGGAAGTTTGCTGGGGGAGCCGGCTGCGGAGACTGACACAGAGTGACGTAAAACAAACTGGTATAAATACGGTCTTTAGCTGCGTTGTCCACTCAACAGACATTCAAACAAAACAAACTTGCATCAGCCGGGAAGACGAGGATTACTCTGATTTGGTGGCTCTGTGAAACATGCAGATAAGAACTTGGCTGATTGGGAGAAGCGGCTTCAGGAGACATTGTTACAGCTCAGTTAATGTAGTGCAGGACTGAGGCAGGGAACTCTGGAGCAGGCAAGATTGAAGGTAGGAGAGAATGTACTTGTTTTAATTGTGGGAGATGTAGAGCGTGCAGATCAGAAAAAGTGAAAGTAAATCATTGGCTGTTCGGATCAGCATTTTCAGTTAAATATATCCTATAGCAGATGAACACAGTGATAGTTGAGAAGTTTATAGGATTTGCAGGAAGTGTTCAATAATTATTTATACGAAATTAAGCAGGTGCATAAATGTAAACACCCCAAAAGAACAATTACATCAATATTTAGTAAATTCTCCTTTTGCAGAAATAACAGCCTCTACGCGCTTCCTTCAGCTTCCAATGAGAGTCTGGATTCTGGTTGAAGGTATTTTGGACCACTCTTTTTTACAAAACATCTCCAGTTCAGTCAGGTTTGATGATTTCTGAGCATGGACAGTCCGCTTTAAATCACACCACAGATTTTCAGTAATATTCAGGTCTGGGGACTGAGGTAGCCATTCCAGAACGTTGTACTTGTTCCTCTGCATGAATGTCTTAGTAGATTTTGAGCAGTGTTTAGGGTCATCGTCTTGTTGCAGTATCCAGCCCCGGCGCAACTTCAACTTTCACTGATTCTTGAACATTGTTCTCAAGAATCTGCTGATATTGACTGAAATCCATGTGACCCTCAACTTTAACAAGATGCCCAGTACCTGCACTGGCCACACAGCCCCACAGCATGATGGAACCTCCACCAGATTTTACTGTGGGTAGCAAGTGTTTGTCTTGGAATGCTGTTCTCTTTCCACCATGCATTATGTCCAAATAACCCAATTTTAGTTTTATCGGCCCATAGCACCTTATTCCAAAATGAAGCTGGCTTATCCAAATGTGCTTTAGCAGATTTACAGCGGCTCTGTTTGTGGCTTGTGTGCAGAAAAGGCTTCTTTTGCATTACTCTCCCATACAGCCTCTCCTTGTACAAAGTGTGCTGAATAGTTGAACGATGCACAGTGACTCCATCTGCTGCAAGATGATGTAGGTCTTTGGAGCTGGTCCGTGGGTTGACTGACTGTTCTCACCGTCCTTCAATTCTGCCTATCTGAGATTTTTCTTGGCCTGCCACTTCGGGCCGTAACTAGAACTGTGCTTGTGGTCTTCCATTTCCTCACTATGTTCCTCACAGTGGAAACTGACGGCTGAAATCTGAGAGCTTTTTGTATTCTTCCCTTAAACCATGATGTTGAACAATCTTTTTCAGGTCATTTGTAAGTTGTGTTGAGGCTCCCATGTTGCCACTCTTCAGAGAAGATTCAAAGAGGAGAAAAACCTTAACCTCCTTCTCATGATTGGTTTCCCCTGAGTATGTAGGTCAAGGGTCAATGAGCTTACAAAACAAATTGTGTTCCAATAATTCGTGCTAAAGGTATTAAAATCAATAAAACAAGGGTGCCCAAAATTATGCACATGCCTAATTTTGTTTAAATAATTATTGCACACTTTCTGTAAATCCTATAAACTTAATTTCTCTTCTCAAATATCACTGTGTTCATCTGCTTTATGATATATTTAACTGAAGTTGCTGATCCGAACAGCCAATGATTTATTAAAGAAAAATCATCAAAATTATCAGGGATGCCCAAACTTTTTCATACCACTGTATGCAGTATATTTAAAACGGTTTTATTTGATTTACGCAACATTGCTAAACTCCCGCATACTATCCCAGAGGGATGCTAAGAAGCTAAATCGCTTTATAAGCTCCAGCTTGTTCAGAATGCCGCTGCCAGGGTACGAACTAGAGCTAGGAAATTTGATCATATTATTCCAGTTCTTTCATCCTTACACTGGTTACCCGTTAAAATTCATATAGATTATAAAATACTACTTCTAACATATTAATCTCTCAATGGTCTGACCCCACATTATCTGGAGGAACTTCTTACACCTTACAGCCCTCCACGTACACTCCGCTCGCAAGATGCTGGCCTATCATCAGTCCCACGGATTAGAAAAAACAGTGCAGGAGGAAGAGCCTTCTTTTATAAAGCCCCCTAACTTTGGAACAACCTCCCTGTTAATATCCGGGAATCAGACACACTCTCAGTCTTTAAATCTGGATTAAAAACTTTTCTCTTTACACCAGCTTTCAGATAACTCACCAGTTCTGTGTTCTGTCCTGTTTTAATTACATAACACCACAGTTCTGTCCTGCTCTGATTACAGGCTTTTTATTACTACTATTGTGGTCGTCTCTAACTATTTCTGCTACAGGTCTCTCACTAAACGTAAAGCTTGTTCTAATCGTCATCTTTTTCTCTCCTCATGTCCTGAGCTGCCTGCCTGGAGTTGCCCTTTTTGGTTCAGCTCCTGCATCTTGGTATCAGGCCTGTCCCACTACTCAGCAGATTTCCAACACAACCATCCTAACCCCTTTCTCCCTCTCTTTTACATGTACTGACAAATGAGACACACAAATGAGACACTGAGAATATGTGCAGCATCTATTCATACTTCATAACCATAAGAGGCAGTGGACCCGTATCTCTGTAAAGCGCTTTGTGACATTTGTTGTGAAAGGCTCTATATAAATAAAGTTTGAATTGAATTGGCAGTGTGACTCCTGTACCATCATTCTCTACTATTGTCTGCCCGATGCAGCAAGGTCCTGAAGGAACACTGCTGCACACTTCTGGACATAGTCTTCGACCTCCTGCCCACCTACCGATAAGTGAGCGTGCCGTTTACCCAGCTCTGTGATCTCCACTGCTGGCTGCTGGACAGATGCATCAGATAGTTGGCAGGTAAGTGAGTTACATGATTTACTGGATTTTATCATCATTTATTTTGTCATTTCTCTGCTTGTTTTAAAAAGTAACATATTAGTGTCCCTAATAGTATCTGACACAAACCCTGTAGTATGGAGACTGTCTCTGTCCCCTGCATGGTTTGTAATTGGAGCTTCAGCGTAAAAATCTTCTCAGAATTGATACAAATTCTGTTGCTACACCATCATTCAGTACTACTACTCTTAACGATATTCAGGGATTGTGTTGCTGCTGCCACCATAGTAAGGGTAGGAAACTGGTAAATGATCATCAACCCGGGATCATCATCTTCAGCCCTCTTCCCACCTACCAACAAGTGAGCGAGCCATTTCCTGGCACCGAAGTGGTGGAACGAGCTTCCCCTTGGTGTACGGATGGCAGAGTCGCTCACTGTCTTGAAACGCAGGCTGAAGACCCACCTCTTCCGAGAATACTTGGGTGAAGAGTAGAGTATTATGGGCTTCTTATTGGCTTGTGTTTAGCAGTGTCTAAGCTTAGAGGTATCTTTTGAATTTTTAGTCTGTTCAAACAAGTGTTGGAAGTTTAGAACTACTATCTTGGACTTTGCACACTATTCTGTTTGCTTCATGGACTGTCTGCACAGTTACATTTTTGAAGCTTAATGCTAAGTGACCAGCATCAAACATGGCCTACTCTGTCTCGCTACCTAGAGAATTCAGCCTATCTTTGACCTGAGTTTGTTCTTCTCTTCCTCACAGAGGGAGGCGTCTTATGAAGTCTATCGCACATAAATTATTTTTTTATTATCTGTATTATCCTTTATTTCACATCGATCCTCACTCTGTGTTGACTTTTTTCTCAGACATGGAGGAACCTGTATCAGACTAACACCACTCCTCAGACTAACACCACTCTGGACAGACCACGCTCTTATAGTACACTTTATTACTTATTTAATTGTTTCTATCTGTGTGACGAAGGTGCTTCCGCAGTGCTCTCCGTATTCTTTCTGGACATTCTTCTTCAGTAAAAGTGGTGCCCTCTAAAGCAGAAGGCTTGTCAGTTAGCACAGAGGGCAGGTAAGGATTATGTCCCAACACCAGCTGATGTGGACTGTAGCCATGGACCTTTTGCCTGGTGTTCTTTGCCATAAGGGCCCAGTCCAGTGCAGTATTCCAGTCACCACTGTTACTTGTCTTTACTTTCACAATGATCTCAGTAAGTGTTTGGTTGTGCCGTTCGAAAAGTCCAGTGCTCCATGGACTGTATGCAGCTGTTGTCTTTACTTCTATGTTGAGGCTGCTGGCCTACTAAGATTGTTTTTCGGAGACTGTCAGGATTTCATTGTTACTGTGAGATTCCAGGCCTTTCTTCTTTGGTTAATTTCATTGATGTGAAAGTCAGCTCTGTACATGCAGTCAAATCCAACTGTTTGTTCACATCAAGCATGCTGGATCTAGCTTGAATACTAATACTGCGTCGGGAAGTTCTGTGTTGTATTTATGCATCTGTGAGTACTGCTGTTTATAATGGATTATTCAGTCATAGATGCACTACTGTCTCTCATAATCCGATCAGAACTTGAGGACGTCTTGTATGTTTGATCTTTTTCTACTTGGAGAAACAAATTGTCGAGTTTTGAAAGTGCTCATGCTAGTGTCCTCTACTGCCATTTCCATCGCCGTCTCCCTCGTTCTTCCATGTCTTTATAATAGACTTAACCCTTTTGGCTGTGTCTGGTCCTCTAACAGAGAAGATTTACCCGAGCCGTCTGGTGTCGGTCGGCCATGTCAGTGAACAGGATAGTTGGCAGGTAAGTGATTTTACATGATTTACTCGATTTGTATAACCTTTTATTACTCATTTCTCTGCTTGTATTAAAAAGGAATAAATGAGTGTCCCTCATAGTATCTCAAACCCTGTAGTATCAAGACTTTGTCCCCCACATAGTTTGTAATTGTAACATTAGAAAATTGGCTTTAACATCCTTGTTGTATTAAGTATCATTTTAAGCTTAGTGGCTATTTAAGTCCTTGTTGGGATTGACTGCTAGCAGAGATCGAATTACCTAAAGAATTCTGGACATCTGCCGTAATGACCACTGCATTGACCTTCCCCTATCAAATAGGGTTCTCCAATTTTTCTCAGTTGTTTTTAGATGTTGTGATCAAGGTGCTGAGGTCTCACGTCTTATGCCCTTCTTACTGATCAATGACTGAAAATCTCTGGCTGTGAACTCAGTATGTACTAGTTCAAGTACTGCTTTTGCTCGTGTATCAGGTTCTGTTCCTACTCTGAGCAGATTTCCCTTGTCTGCAGACTTCACAGTTCAGGTTATCAATCTTACCTTGATCTTCATGCTCTCTATTGCATAATGTGAAACATCATAATTACAGTGAACAAGGATTTCATGCTTTTTGAATATTAACACACATTGCAACCATCACCACTGTGATCATTGACCACATTCAGGTAATAAAGCCTGTTGTACTCTAAGCCTATTGTGAACATGTTACTGTTTTTGTGGCCTTTCTTGTTGTGATCCTTGTGCTCTCTGCTCCCTGTGTTACTGTACAGTACTCTCTCACTGACCATCGTCTGTGTTTTTTACTCAGAGGCGACCACGGAGGAACAAGCTCTCCAGGAGGTCATCAAGCTTGTACGGCAGATCCAGCTGCTGTTGTAGATGCAGTCCAAACTCCACCAACAGAAGACGAGGCTGGAGGCTGCCCATAACTCCTCAAAAGCGACAGTCTTAATTCCAGCTCTACCGGTGCAGCAGACACAGAGGGTTGTCCTCTCCACTCACCTGGAGGGTCTGGAAGTGTCCGTGTGGCTGGGAAAAGCAGAGAGAAAAACTACTCCACCACCATAGCCATTTTTCCCCTCTGCTAACTGCTAAGTTCTTCACCTGCTCCAGCACCGAGGACAACTCCTCAGGGCGGTGTTCTCACTGTTCTTCTGTAAAACACTGAAAAGTATCGGCCCTAAAGAGTAATGCCACAGTCTCTGTTTTCCAGGTGCCCGTGTCCTGGACGTCACCAGGTGACTTTGACCAGACACCAGGATCATTGTCTCCTACCCCCTGACCACTGACCCCACTGACCGAACAGATGAGCTTCACCTGAGATGCCTGGGGTACGTCATTTTCTCTGGGAACATCAAGAAGGTGCCAGGCCAGGACTGACAGGCCCCTCCCAGTCACACTGTCAGGTTATTTAACTGCGTAGTTGGCAGGTAAGTGATTTACATGCTTTACTTGATTCCACCCATTTATTCTGTCACTTTTCTCCTTGTATTAAAAAGTAATATCAGTGTCACTCATAGTATTTCAGACAAATCCTGCAGGGCTGTTAAATATACGATCTCTAGACCCTGAAGTAGTCACTGTCAATGAAGTTATAATTGCTAACCATGTTAGTTCACTAGATCTCTTTGAAACTAAATCAAGGGCGTAGGTCTGTTTATTACATTGGTGGGGGTCATATAATCTGTTCACACAGGGTCCCCTGGAAGCTGAGTCTTTTTGCATTCATGATTAACTTAAATGTAAAATAAAGTCTAAAAATACAGGTAATTTCTGAATATGAAGTTATAAAAGCACATACAAGTGCCCAAAGAAACGCAACGGGTAAGAGTAAATGTAAATGACTGCAGAATTTTAAATAGTGAAAAGATTTCAAACTGGTTGCTAACCAGCCAGTAAATCAAGTCCATATTGTCTATTTAAGTAAAGACAGGTTTCCAAGTAGTATTAAATTTACCACTGCACCCAATTTTAGGTAGGAGGGTTTTTATCATCGGGCTGTATATAGATAATTCCTTTAGTGAAAAGACTCTTTAAACTGCAGAGCTGGAGGCTGTTCCGGACACAGAGGGCTGTTGTTTCCTCTCCCGCACCGGCCTGGGGCTGCCAGCGCGGCCTGGAAAAGCCGAGGGCTCCTCCACCACCACAGCCGATTTTCACCTCTGCTAACTGGTGCAAGGTCCTCAGCTCTTCACCTGCTCCCTCACAACTCCTCAGGGTGTTGTTTCCATTGTTGAAGGTTCTATTTTAAAACCCTTAAAAGTATCAGGACCAAACAGTACGGCCTCAATCCCCCCCCACCTCCTCTCAAGGAGTGCTGGACATCGCCAGGGGGCTTCAGGACCATCATTCTTCACTTTTCTCTGCCCGATGCAGTGAAGCCCTGAAGGAGCACTGCCACACACTGCTGGGCACCACTCTGAAAAAGACAGGACCCCAGGGTAGGCAACTGGATAGTGGGCAGGTAATTAATTTACATGATTTACTGGATTTTATAATCATTTATTCTGTCATTTCTCTGCTTGTTTTAAAAAGTAATATATCAGTGTCCCTCATAGTCTCCATACTGCAGGGTCTGTCTGAGATACTGTCTCTGTCCCCCGCATGGTTTGTAATTGTAGCATCAGAAAACTGATTCATTTTTTTTTTTTTTTTTTGTTACTGGTGCAGTTAAGGATGTTTGTCAGCAGGAAATCTTTGCCTTTTACTCTAAACCCGTCACCAGCCAAAAAGGTAATATTCGTCTCCTCCTTGTCTGGAGAAAACCATCATGGCGGGGCTCTCAGCAATGCGGGAAGAATTCTTTACACACATGTCCACATTTCAGGATGTGTTCAAAGCTAGACTATCTCATGGACGAGCAAAGGGTGCAGAATAAACTTCTATCAGGACACTCAGATCGTTTGGACGCTCTCGAACGGTTGGTGTTTGATCTGCAGGACCGGGGTTGACTGAACAGCCTGTGTATTCTCGTTCTCCCGGAGGGCGCGGAGAAAGACGACCCTAACAGTTTTATCAAGAAGCAGCTCAATGTTTGGCTACCAGTACCAGTTAAGGGTCTTGATATACTTAAATTTATTTTAAATCTTTGTCTTTTATTTTTAATCTTTGAATGTCTTGAGCTGGAACATTTTAATGGTCTAAATGAGCCTCTTAAACATGCTAGTTTGCTTTGATTACAAATCTAGTGGACTTTCAGAAGTAATGAGGAATTCTCAAATATTGCAGCAGTAAGGTCTCATGATGGAGACCTGCTTACAGAACATGCACAAATCAATGATGCTCTATTCAGAGTTCTATAAATCAGATGTCCCAAAGAAAACCTTAAATATTGCCCCTTTTTCCATTACTTAAATTTGCCACAATTGTGCACTGACGAGTCATCTTATTTAGATCAGGATATTTCTCCTCTAGATTTGAAAGAGACCCTCTGTCAGATGAAAAAGGGCAAGTCGTCTGGATTGGACGGCATCTCTGATGAATTGTATTCTTCTGGGCAGAATTGGGAACTTTGTTAGAAATGATTAATTGCTCCCTAGATAAAGGTGAATTTAATAAGGATGTTAATATAGCTTTAATCTCATTATTACTTAAATAGAACCCAACTTTTTGCATTAGTTGTTGCCCAGTATTGCTTTCTCCTAGAAAGGGACGCATGTCAAGAATGCCATTTTTATTTTTTTTTTCTCCTTTTTCTTTTTTATATTCCAGTGGTGGGCCACTTTAGGTATTTGGGGGTAGACTTACAGTGGGGCAAAAAAAGTATTTAGTCAGCCACTGATTGTGCAAGTTCTCCTTCTTATAAAGATTCAGGAAATCACCTTGCTGGATTAAAAAAAAAAAAATTGTAAATTATGGTGGAAAATAAGTATTTGGTCAAAAACAAAAGTTCAACTCAATCCTTTGTAACATAACCTTTGTTGGTAATGACCGAGGTCAAACATTTCCTGTAAGTCTTCACCAGGTTTGCACACACTGTAGCTGGTACTTTGGCCCATTCCTCCATGCAGATCTCCTCTAGAGCAGTGATGTTTTGGAGCTGTCGCTGGGCAACACATTTTTTTCAACTTTTAACTCCCTTTTCTATAGGGTCCATCGACCCTAAAGAGTAATGCCACAGTCTTCGTTTGTTCAAGCGCCACTGTCCTGGACGTTCCCAGGTGGTTTTGGCACCATCGTTCTCCACTATTCTCTGCCTGATGCAGCGTGGCCCTGAAGAAGCACTGCTGTACGCTTCTGGACACTGTTCAGAAAAAGCCAGACACCAGAATCATCTACGCCCCCCCCCCCCGCCCACTTACAGACGAGTGAGGGAGCCGCTTCTTCAGCTCTTCGCGCTCCACTGCTGGCTGCGGGACGGGTCCGTCTGCGCTGACTATGTAGAGAACTGGGAAATCTTTTGGCTGTGTCCGGTCTTCTACTGCAGAGATGAGCTTCACCTGAGCCGCCTGGGGTCTGTCGTTCTCTCCGGGAACATCAAGAAGGTGCCAGGACTGACTGACCCTTCCTACTCACGCTGTCCGGTTAGTGAACTGCATAGTTTGCAGGTAAGTGATTTACTTGATTCCACCCATTTATTCTGTCACTTTTCTGCTTGTATTAAAAAGTAGTATATCAGTGTCAGTGTAAGAGAGTAAATGTAAATGACTGCAGAATTTTAAATAGAGAAATAGATTTCACACTGGGTGCTAAGCAGCCAATTAATCAGAGTCCATATTGTCAAGACAAGACCGGTCAAGACAGGTTGCCAAGTAGTATTAAATTTACCACTGCACCCAATTTTAGGTAGGAGGGTTTTCATCATCGGGCTGTATATATATCATTCATTTAGTGAAAATACTCTTTAAACTGCAGCCAGATTTTCAGGGACTGGTTCACAGTCTGGTTCAGTGAACAGCTAGATAAAGATTCTGGTGTGGGTAGTTGTGAACAGAGCAACACTTGTAACGTGCAGCAACAGCCCTGATGTTCGAAGCCCAATAATAATAGAGACAATCTGGTAACGATAAGCAGCTGCAGGGGCAGTGGTGGCGTTGTGGGTTCGATACCCGGGCTCGGCAAACTGCCACTCTTGAGTAAGGCCCTTCACCTTCTTTTGTGGGCACCGAACCACTGCTCCAACCACGTGTGCTCACTGTCCTGTGTTTGTGTTTGTGTGTGTGTGTGTGTGTGTGTTCACTGCACAGCTGGGGTACAGGGGGAAGCCAAATTCCATCAGTCAGAAAAAATATCAAATGGTGAATCTGGTTTTCTTGTCTTGTACGTCGGCGCTGCAATATTGTGGGGGAATCTTTTCAGGCGTTTTAATATTCTATGTATACGTTGTTTTCAGAAACAGACAGATGGTGGCTTTTGTTACTTTGAAACAATGGGGGTCCATCAACTTCACACCAGCCTCATCACAGGGAGCTCAGAAAATTAGTGTGATCAGCATAGGACATCAAAGGGGATGAAAACCAGCGCTTCAGCAAATAGAGATCAAAAGGACAATTGAAAACCAGTAAGTGTGTGAATGTCATGTAGTGCTCGTTTAATTCTTTTTTTTTTTTTTTTTTGTCAGACGCAGTTCTGAAGCCTTCCACCGGCGTTACTGCAGGATTAAAGTGTTTCTCTACATTCCTAAAACTGACTGATCGAGTTGATTCTTTAAGCGCGGAAAAGCAAATCCCACTACCTCAGTTTGAGGTTCCACCGAGATCCCAATATTCCTCTGGGTCCAGAGTTTTCAGAGACAGGATCAGAGGCGGCCGCCGACATCCCAATGAGTGATTCTGAGTCAATTCAGGCGCTCTACTGACTCCGAGACTCTGTACCTGAGGTGACTGTAAGCTAATTAATTAGACCGCTTGCCTTATGAATTTGGAATAAAATAAAAAAAGGTGGCGGGATGCCATATTCTTAGACCTTCAGGTTACTTTAACCTGGATCCCTTTTGATATTTTAATTTTCAAGTTTGCTTTTTGCAGTGATCTGGACTCAGGGCAATGCTTTGGACATCTTCATCCTTTAAGATAATTTCAGTCTCACAGTTGTCTGAACTGGGAACTTCTCTGGATCCAGATTTGTTTTAAATTGGAATATTCTAAGATATTGTCTTGAAATATTTTGACTCTCAGGGTTGTTTAAACCCGAGAATTTTGAATGATATGAATAATATTGGGTCACTAAAGGTGAATTGCATATTTCTCTAGGCAAGAAAGGAGGGCAGGGGGAAAATCTAGACTTAATGCTAAATATTGGAAAAGCAAAGGTGTTTTTGTTTTTTTGTTGTTTTTTGTCTAAAAAAAGAATCAGATCAGGAGTATGTCTTATGTACAGGAGAGAAGAGAGAATATAAGCCCATATGGTTCTGCATCTGTCTGTCATAACAAAAGATGTTTTTATTGATTTATATTAGTTTCACTGAGTTTAGAATGAAGGTTCAGTGATCTACCTGTGATCATATTGAATGGCTAAAAGCATTAACATTTAAATGCAGTAATCCTATCCTACACATTTCCTATATTTCTATTTTAGTTTTGTTTTTATTTGATTCTGCTTTAGAAGCTCGAGACGTGATTTGACACAGTGTCGAGCGATCGTCTCTACTTTATAGTCTTTAATATCAGCTCTGTCTTCTTCCTCTGAGACAGCTTTTGTGAATCTTGTGCTCTCTGCTCCCTGTGTTACTGTACAGTACTCTCTCACTGACCGTCGTTTGTGTTTCTGTCTGTTTACTCTGGAGAAACTTGGCGCCTGCTGAGGAGCGAGATCTCCAGGCGTTCTGCAAGCAGGTCATCAAGCTTGACTGCTGCTGTTGTAGAAACAGTCCAAACTCCACTGACTGAAGACGAGGCCTGAGGCTGCCTGTGACTCCTCTAACGCTGGCCATCTTAAATCCAGCACTACCGGCGTGGTGGAAACCGAGGGTTGTTGTCTCCTCTCCCGCACCGGAGAGGACCTGGGGATGTCAGCGTAGCATGGAAAAGCACAGGGCTCCTCCATCACCACAGCCAGTTTTCACCTCAACTATAACTGGTGTGACCTTCGACCTTACCTGCTCCCTCCCCGAGGACAACTCCTTAGGGCGGTGTTTTTATTGTTGGAGGCTCCTCTGTTAAACCCTTAAAAGTATCGGGACCAAAGAATAATGCCTCAAACTTTTTTTTTTTTCCTGGACATTGCCAGGTGACTTCGGTACCATCATTCTTCACTTTTCTCTGCCCAATGCAGCGAGACCCTGAAGGAGCTCTGCCACACACTTCTGGACACCACTTGGAATAAGACAGGACCACAGGGCAACTGGATAGTGGGCAGGTAATTAATTTACATGATTTACTGGATTTTATAATAATTTATTCTGTCATTTCTCATCTTGATTTAAAAAGTAATATATCAGTGTCCCTCATAGTATCTCAGACAGACCCTGCAGTATGGAGACCCGTGTCTGTCCCCCGCATGGTTTGTAACTGTAATGTCAGAAAACTGCTTTAGGGGGAGTCACATTCATGGGCTCGGTTGCAGCTGGCTAGAGCTCCCGATCGAGTTTGGTCCTTATTTATTGACTCTCTTTGGTTACCGGTGCAGTTAAGGATGTTTCTCAGCAGAAAATCTCTGCCTTTTACTCCAAACTCGTCACCAGTAAAAAAGGTAAAAACAGTCATGGCGTGGCTCTCAGCAAATGTGGGAAGAATTCTTTACACGTCTACATTTCAGGATGTGTTCAAAGCTAGACTATCTCATGGGCGAGCAAAGGGAGCAGAATAAACTTCTATCAGGACACTCAGATCGTTTGGGCGCTCTGGAACGGTTGGTGTTTGATCTGCAAGACCGGGGTTGATGGAACAGCCTGTGCATTCTCGTTCTCCCGGAGGGCGCGAAGAAAGACGACCCTAACAGCCAAACATTGAGCTGCTTCTTGATCAAACGGTCAGTACTGGGGTGTATTTGGGCAGTTCACTTATTTTATATATTTAAGGTGTGTTGGGTTCTTTTGTCTGGAGTCTGGAAACTAAGGGTCTTGTTGAATTTATTTTTAATCTTTCTGGTATTTTGAGTCTTGAGCTGAAACATTTTAATGGTCTAGATGAGCCTCTTAAACGTGCTAGTTTAGGTATTTGGGTGTAGACGTGTGTCCCTCAGTGAGTATAGTATACTAGAACAAATGAAAATAGATAAAGAATTGGACACACTTGCCTAACTCACTAGACTCCAGGATTGTAGTGTTAAAAATTAACATTTGGCCTAGACTGAATTTCTATAGTTATGATACCTTTTGACCCTGCCTATAAAAATATTGGGATACACTCTAAGGTACTATCCATGTGTATTTGGGATGGTAAACGACCTCGTATTAAATGATCTACTTTACAGAGGTGTAAGTCAGATGGTGGTCTTGCATTTTTAGATTTTGAAATGGATTCAGGCGTGTTGATTGAGGTTTTAAGGTAAATACCTGAGCATTTGCCTGAGAATTGTGCTCACAATTCATGCCCCTCAACAGTGGAGGCTCTGGTAGCCCCATATAATTACAAGATCTTATATTTTGTGATGATCACACCGGATACTGTAAACTATATTTTGGACCCTGATTTCACACCTTATATTACTTTGGCATTAACAGTTGTTTAGTCATCCACTTTAGTGGCATGAGTTACTGCCACAGAAGACCGATGGGATGAGGTTGAAAACTTGCCGACTGAAAACTCTCTAAACAACCACGGAGCCCAACTCACAAAAAAAATGTCCAGGAAATGTTTGTTTTGCCGGAAAATGCAGAGGGCAATGATTCTCCCCCCTGCAGTTAAAGTTCCTCCAACACCACATTCCCTCCTGGATGGATCTTCCCATGGGTGTTCTGCCCATTGAAATTGAACAGGCTTTAACATTCTTGTCCAAAAGCTCACCATGGAGCATCCTGGTCCACTTTCATCACTAAAGAAGTTATTTTAGGAGCTGCGCTGGAGAAACGTTCAGTCTCTCATAATGGGTCAACCTTGCGCTTTTATACTGACCTGATGGCGGAAGTTTTACACGTGAAAGCCTTGGCTCAGAGTGGCATGTACTCTCATCCCCATGGCTCCTATTCAAGACTGGATTACTTTCTTATTCCTACTAACTCTATACATATGTTGAATGTCTGTAAAATTGGTTTTATCTGACCACAGTCCAGTGTATTTGAATGTAATGCTAAATTTAACAGCATTAAAGACACCTCAGTGGAGATTTAACACACATTTACTAAATAAAGAAGCGTTTTGTTTCTATGTTAAAGAGAGAATTACAGATTATTGGCAAGACAACTGCAACTCTCCAGTTACCAGTGCAATTAAATGGGACGGCCTTAAAGAGGTCATTTGATCTCTTCTGCGTCTCTCCAGGAAAAAAAAAAAAGAAAATTTTGGAAGCTGAGATGCTGCAACTAGAACACAAACACAGTCTGATACAAACTGGTCTCTGCTAGTAAATGCTAAATTAAAACTTAAGCTTGAATGAACTCCTCATATTTCTAAGTTGTTACTTTTTTCTAAACAGTTTGAAAATAAACCCAGTCGTTTATTAGCTCACCAGCTTAATTACAATATACTCAACGATCTGTAAAAGCTATAAAAACTCCTTCTGGTTATATTTTCTAACACCCTCGCATAATTAATGATCCTTTCTGTAACTTTTTAAAATCACTTTACACTTCAGACTGTAGCAGTTCACATTTGGATAGATCAAATTACTTAGATTACATTTCTCTCCCTAGAGTCTCAGAAGTTGATCAGACTTTTTTGAATGCCTCCTTTACACCAGAGGAGGTCTGGGATGCTATCAGGGCCATGCCCTCAGGAAAAGCTCCTGGCCCTGACGGCTATCCAGTCCAATTTTACAAGAAGTTTTGGCCAGATTTATGCCCCATTTTTATGCCCATGATTAATAATAATCTTGAGGAAAATTCAAATGGTCTGCTGTTAAAAAAGGACAAAAACCCAACAGCATGTGCTTCCTGTCGACCCATTGGTTTACTTAATGTAGATTACACAATTCTGACTAAAGCACTGTCTCTCCGACTGGAAACATTTCTACCCTACATCATTAAACCTGATCAGACGGGATTCATTAAATCCAGATATGGATCCGATAAAGTTCACCGCCTTCGTAATGTTATAAGTCTTCATGCCAAAAGAAATGACCCTACTTTAATTGTTTCCTTAGATGCTGAGAAAGTGTTCAGCAGGGTTAAGTGAATTTTTCTTTTTGCACTACTGGAGAAAATCGTTTTGTCGAATAATTTTATAAATATACTTAAATTGTTGTATTTAGACCCCACAGCCTCCATAAATGATCATCATTATTTGCAGACGATTTACTTCTGTATTTAAAGAATCCAGTGACGTCTGTTCCTGAAATCAGGAACGTAATCACTAATTATAGTGTGCTACCTGGCTATAAAATCAATTTTGGCAGGTCTACAGCTATTCAGCTGAATGTCCCGGATTATATTAAACTAAATCTACCATTCCAGTTGACAAATACTGGTTTTAGATACCTTGGGTAACAATTACCCCTGACCTGAACCACACTTTGTTTGGCAGAATTGGTGTGATCAAGAGGAACATTTTACCTAGATTGCTTTTTACTTCAAAACCTGTCTTGTCCTTTGACCCCTCATTATTTTTTAAAAAGGTAAATCAGTTAATAAGCAGATTTATTTGGGAATGATAAAAAGCCCAGATTAAAATTCTCCATCCTTATAAACCCTAGAAATCTAGGGGGTGTATCCTTACCAAATCTGAGTTTAAATTTCTGGGCAACACGGGCAGAACAGATGTGTAGTTGGTTTTTAAATAGATTAGGCTCATTGTGGGTCAGTATTGAAATGCTCATGTTGTTGTGGTGATGGCGTGGCTTTGAGCAGACGTGAAGGACAGTTCAGCAGAAGGATACAGCCAAACACTTCCAGGTTCCAGTGATATTTAATGTTGAATTTGTTGAATCTAAAGAAAGTACACACAACAAAAACACAACACAAAAGAGCTAGATTACACACACTTTGTACAACAAGATCTCAGCGGTCTTCATCTGAGGGCTGCAAAGCCTCACAGATGTCTACTTCTGCTTCAGCCTCTTCTGCTCCTCCCTCCTCAGCCTGGAGACGGAAGATGAGGCTGGAGGCTGCTCCGGACACAGAGGGTTGTTGCCTCCACTCACGCACAGGAAAGGGCCTGCAGTATGGAGACTCTGTCTTTACGTGGTTTGTGATTGGATCGTCAGAAAACTGCTTTAGAGGAAGTCACATGACTCCATTCATGGGCTCTGTTGCAGCTGGCTAGAGCTCCTAATGGAGTTTGGTCCTTTTTTTTTTCATTTATTGACTCTTTTGGTTATCGGTGCAGTTAAGAATGTTTCTCAGCAGGAAACCTCTGCCTTTTACTCCAAACTCGTCACCAGCAAAAAATCAGATATCAAATTACCATAATTACAGTGACATCCAGGTAACAAAGCCTACTGTACTCTTTAATGGGGAACTTGGTATCGTATTTTTGGCTGTTCGTCACGTCCTTGGTGAGAGTTCAGAGGCCATCGCTGTTTCATTCTTAATGCATGGACTCCACAAGTTTTAGCTATTGCAGCTAGTGTTTTCATTAATAACCTTCCAGATTTCTCCATCTCCTTCCCATTTCATCTTAAAGATCTAGAACATGTAACAGATGATCTGCAGATTGTGCTCCAATCTTCCCTTAACAGTGTTGCTCCAATCAGAATCAAACAAATTGGCTGGGAAAAGCTAGCATAGTGGTTTTATGACACAACCACACATGATCCTGGTTATTCGTAGCTGTGAACGTCAATAGAGACGCGGAATTAGAATTTATATAACTCCAATGGTATCAATTTGATCAAGCGACCATTCCACTAGTCTTTAGTCTTTTTTTCATCTGAGCCAGTTGTTGTGATGCTTGTGCTCTCTTCTCCCTGTGTTACAATACAATACTCTTTCTCACTGACCGTCGGTTGCATCAGCGTGGCCGGAAAAAAGCATAGTTGGTTTTCGCCTCTGCGTACCGGTTCAAGGTCCTTAGCTCTTCGCCTTCTTTACCTGCTCCTTTACCGAGGACAACTCCTCGGGGTGGTGTTCTCATTGTTGGAGATTCTACTTTAAAACAATGAACAGTACTCAACGAATACCACAATCTCCTTTTTTTTTTTTCAGGTGTCCTGTACGTTGTCATGCGGCTTCGGCGCTAACGTTC
The DNA here is from genome assembly GCF_030463535.1 of Salminus brasiliensis. Classification (NCBI taxonomy): domain Eukaryota; kingdom Metazoa; phylum Chordata; class Actinopteri; order Characiformes; family Bryconidae; genus Salminus; species Salminus brasiliensis. Next base: position 17,554,825 of record NC_132894.1, on the reverse strand, counting down.
TCCACTATTCTGTTTCTGGACACCACTTACCAACGAGTGGGCGAGCTGTTTACCCAGCTCTCTATGCTCCACTGCTGGCTGCGGAACAGGTGCATCAGCGCTGATTTTCATATAGAGAATTGGGAGAGCTTTCGGGAGAGTCTGGACCTGAGCGACCTGGGGTCCATCGTTCTCTCCAGGAACGCCAAGAAGGTGCTACGTCAGGACTGTCTGGCCCCTCCCAGTCAGGTTAGTGAAATAGATAGTGGGCAGGTAAGTGATTTACATGATTTACTCAATTTTATAACCATTTATTTGGTAATTTCTCTGCCTGTATTAAGTTAAATATAAGTCTCAAAGTATCTCAGACAAACCCTGCCATATCGAGACTGTGTCTGTCCCCTGCATGGTTTGTAATTGTGACCTTTAATAAAAAAAATGAATATAAAGCAGTTCTAGCTTTGAATTTGGGCTGTTAAATATATGATCTCTGGCCCCTAAAGCAGTAATTGTCAATGAAGTACTCATACATGTTTGCATGCATCAATATACTCAACACCTAAGATCCAGTCTCTCGCCGTAGACGCTAGTCACAGTCAAATGCCCTTATTCTGTGTCGGCACTGCTAAACAATGGCCCTGTGTTCTCAGTCAGAGTTTCACAGTCACATTGCTAACCGTTCCTTAATCGTCCAGTGTTTTTTTTCGGTATTGTGGGAGCTTTAAAACACGTAGCTGGTTCTCAGATTGCATTCTGTCAACATATATAGTCCACAAAATGTCATTTCTTCTTCTTGAGGTGTGTAGGCTACAGGTTATTTGGGCATCTAAAAAAAAAAGTCCAGTCAGAGCGTAATCATTTAGTCTTTGTCCATTAATAGATCACATGCATTTTAAGATGACCTTTAATATATTAAATCTAGGATGGCTATGCATTTTCCCCGTGCTTCTGAAGTTAACTTTTGCTGAAACTGCACTAATTGAGAATGTTCTTTTAAGAATGTACTAGTTTTACTGACAGTTCCTCAACTCGCACTGACGATCAGCGTAGATCTGGATGCGCGGTGACTACCACTGGCCAAAGCTAAATTTCAATCTTTTATGGGAGCTTCTGGGAGAGGAGTCGAGGCTTCTCAGCTTCACCTCCATTGCCTGAGTCACTTGTGTGTCCATAAGCTTTGTCCAAACTGAAACCGGAGCACCATACAGTGATGTCTGCCTGTGTTTCTTCTTTTCATTGAACGTTATTTTTTTTTGTAATCTTTTGTTCATATATCCGTTCACATTCGGTTTGTTATGCTTGGGTCTACAGTGGGACCGGGGAATTGATGTGCTTGAAACGTGACTGCATGTCAGTGACGCAACCACGCTTCTTTTTAAGCAATCACACAATGGCCTGTGTTTTGTGTGAGACTCCAAACTGCTGTTTCGATGCAGCTCGAAAACATAATTCGACACAGCATCAAGCGATCATTCCTACTTTATACTCTTTATATATCAGTTTTGTCTTCTTTGTCTGAGACGGTTGTTGCTCTCTGCTCCCTGTGTTACTGTACAGTACTCTCTCACTGACAGTCATTGGCGACCATGGAGGGACGAGCTCTCCCGACACTCTGCAGGGAGGTCGTCCAGCCTGACCGGTATATCCAGCTGCTGTTGTAAAAGCAGTCCAAACTCCACTGACGGAAGATGAGGCTGGAGGCTGCCCGTGACTTCTCCAACACCGCCACCTTAATTCCAGCACTACCAGCGCAGCACACACAAAAGGTCGTCGTCTCCATTCCTGCACCAAGAGCCTGTCAGTGTGGCCTAGAAATACAGAGGGCTCTTCCACCACCACAGCTGGTTTCCTTCTCTTCCAACCAGTTTGAGGACACTCAAAAGGACTCAAGGACAACCCCTCAGGGCAGTGTTCTAATTGATGGAGATTCTACTGAAACCTCCTCCCGACACAGCAAGTTCCTGACGTTAGTGGACTGAATAGATGGCAGGTAGTTAATTTTACATATTTTTTTCTATTTTAATAACCATTTATTGTTATTTCTCTGCTTGTATTAAAATTTTATCTATCAGTGTCCCTCAGTACACACTTTTCAAAGAGATAGGAAAGCACTATGTCTGTCTTCCTCTGTTTGAGCACCATCTTGAGCATCAGTTTAAGACTCTTGAACCTCTTCTGGAGTCTGATCAACACTGTTGGCTGTTGGAATGTGGGGTACACACATCGTCAGCTGCCATTGACTGGTCAGACTGGGTTTGCTGTTCTTCTACACACTTTGTATGAAATTTGACAAGCCTGTGTTTAAGGACTTTCCCTGTGTCTGGATAGTAGACTGGGTATGATGGACTGTTCTTGTCGTACCTACAAAGACTCCCTTTCACATTTTGATTCTAGCTTCTATCTGTCATGTTTGTAGGTGTAGCATGCTGCTCCAAATACTCTCTGTGGGTACAAAAGTTACCAGCTGAAATAATGTCAGTATCAGTATAATATCAGTATCTTGTATGTCCTATGATGATGAGTTTGCAGCCATGCTTGTAGTCTTGGATGAAGGACAGAGACAGTTGTTTAGTGAGCCAGGTTAGTCGCATATTTTCCCGGTATAAATACTTTAAGGGTTAAAATAATTGATGTTGCTTCTGTTACACAGTCAAGATCTGAGCTGCCAAGTGAGAATGACGAGACTGAGACTAGTGACTAACTAGAGATCAACCCTTTATTGACCCAATATCATTCATTCTGAGACCAGAAATGTTTTGGAATTTCAACAAAAACTGGTAAAAGTGGTGCAAGCAAAACAGCTGATAAGCCTTACCATGCTCATTGTCCTATGTCTACCTGTGGCCATGTTGAATGGCTAAAAGCATTGCCGTATAAACGCAGTAATCCCATCCTACACATTTTCTATATTTTTATTTTTGTTTCAATGCGGTTCTGCTTTTAAAACTTGATGTGATTCGACACGGACAGTTGAGCGATCGTCCCTACTTTATAGTCTTTAATACCATCCCAATGAGTGATTGAGTCTATTCAGGCGCTCTACTGACAAGGTTTTGGAAATGATTAATTTCTCAGGGCTGTTCAAATTAGATTTATTGTTTTTAAAATATTGTTTTGTGGTGATTGCTTAATTTTCAAAATACCCAGATGTTTTTCCTTTGCAGACAACAGGATGTCATCACAGTGGCTAAGAGTCTTTTGAGAGAAGTCATTCCATGGTGCGAGCAGCCTTTCCAGTGCCGTCAGACTCTGTACACTCCATACAGAGCGACGATTGGATCATGGTGACTCCCCCAACACAGCCGTCTTAATCCCAGCACTAGCAGCAATGGTGGACACAAAGGGTCGTCGTCTTCACTTTACCTCTGCTAACTGGTTCGAGGTTATCAGTTCTTCAACTTCACCTGCTCCTGTACTGAGGACAGCTCCTCAGGGCGGTGTTTTCTCACTGTTGGAGATTCTTCTGTAAAACACTGAAAAGTATCGGAGCCCAAAGAGTAACGCAGAGGTTTCCTGTCTTCCAGCTCTCCAGTCTTCTCTTCCCGATGCAGCGAGGCCCTGAAGGAGCTCTGCCGTGTGCTTCCGAACACTGCTCAGAAAAATGCAGATGGCAGGATCATCTTTGACCCCCTGCCCACCTACTGACAAGTGACCAGGACTGACTGGCCCTTCCCAGTTACACCAGTCAGGTTAAAAAACTGGATAGTGGGCAGGTAATTGATTTACATGATTTACTCAATTTTATAGGCATTTATTCAGTAATTTCTCTGCTTTTATTAAATATCAGTGTCACCCATAGTATCTCAAAAAAAACCCTGCAGCATGGTTTGTAATTGTAACATCAGAAAACTGCTTTAGGGGGAGTCACGTGACTTGTACATGGGCTTGGTCGCAGCTAGTTAGAGCCCCTCCCCCTTTTTTGTTAAAGCTGTCTTCGGCTTTTTTGGAGTCTTGAACTTCAGGATTTTGTTATACTTGAATTTATTTAAATCTTTATGGTTTTAAATGTTCTTGAGCTGGGACATTTAAAGTGTTCTAAATGAGCCTCCTAAATGTGCTAGTTTTTTTTTTAAATGTGCTTACTCCATCAAAAATTAATTGACCTTTGTCTAATTAAGAATCCCATTTGAGAGATGTTGATATTTCTAAGTAGGAGAACTTGCACAATCAGTGGTTGACTAAATACTTTGTCCCACTGTATACTTGAATGCTTCAGTAAAGTAAATAAATAAGCTGCTAACTTCTGCCAACCAGCCACTCTGTCTAATCAGACCCCACCCATAATCATTTATTTATTTATTCATTTATTTTGGTCAATTAGTGTAAGAAACTTCAAGTTAACCCTGAGACTACAAACACTTATTGTGAAACCAGCTGAAAAAAAAAATTGAAATTTGTAGCTTTCATTTGTAATAACTAGCTGGAATACTCGATGTGTGCCAGGTAAAACTATTCCAGTCCAAATAGGGCTTTAAACCAGCTTAATTAGCAAATCAAATGTATATTATTGAGTAACTATTAGCTGCAAGTTATGAATGTCTTCATAATTTTACTGAAATCAGGATACAGCAAAAGAGTTTATGTTCGACAGTGATGAGTCTGCCCTGAATTAGTCAACCTCCACCTGAATGCTGTTACCGAATACGCCTGCTGAGAATCTAGGTGATGAGCCCAGCCCCAGGATAAGCCAGTACCTCTTTAGAGGGATGATGTCAATTATATTTAAACATGCATACACACACAGCTCTATTACCATACACATTCATCAAGACATAACAGGTAAATGATCATTCAGTTTCTTTTCATGTGTTGACTTTCTTTTTTGTCATTCAGGTTCTTAGGACCCCCCTCTCTCTCTCTCCCTGAAGGTGGATCTGGTCAACAAGGATAAGGTGCCCTGGCTATGTAACCTTTTTACAATAATACATTTAACAATCTTCCACCCTAGATACTTGTTTACACTGGTGATGGGCTACCTTGCCACATCAGTCTATTCGTCTGCAGCGGTGTGTGGCTGTGTGTGACTGACTATTGTCAGTGTTTTTTTTTGTCTCTATTTTGTCCAATCAGCTAATAAGCTCTTAAAGAAATTATGCATAAAAGAATCCAGCTCCAAAGTCAATGAAAGGCAGAATACAAACTTTATACCCATACCCATAAAGTTTTCAAAAGGTTTAAAGACTAAGGCACTAATGTGTTAGTCTGAGACAGCCAGCGTTCCCCAAGGCAGTCCGAATAAGTCTGATACTGCATGCAGTTTATATAGTCCTCATCTGGACCTCTGAAGAAAGGCTAATTCATCACATATTCTTCTTGTCCAATGTGCTTGATTCACTTCTGCTTGTATCCAATCAAAAAACACCCCCAGGTGTCTTACTCCTTATCCAGTTCCACCCACATCCAAATCTGCCTCGACAGCAAACATCCCATGTGACTCACTCACCTCTCCTTCAAGGCCCAGATTTTAACTACTTGTTATCCTACTCATATTTTAGACTGGCCAACTCTAGTGGTCTCATCCTAAGGCCTGATTCGTTCGTACACTTTTGAATGCTTTTATACAAATCTTTCCATCATTTTCCCTCTATCGTAACTTTGTTTCGATCAACACATTACGCTCTTCATGATTGGCAATAGTATTCCATGTGGAAATCATAGGCAGATGAGTATATGAATAACAGTACAAGTGGATAACATGTACAGGTGGATGAGTAATGAATTTGGTAGTATATGAAGCTATCAGTGAGAGAACAAAACCTTTAAAAAAAAATACAGGACATAAAATACTTGGGTAACTCCTTGGGAGACTGTACCTTTTACTGTGGTTCCTATCTACGTAACTCTTAACAGAGTCCTGTCCAACCATCAAGAGTAACATACAGCCAGGAATCTCCACAAATCCAGTAAACATCCGGTACTGAAATTACTTTCTTTCAAACCAAACAATGGTTGATTGGGCTGTATCAGGCAAATTAATTACTATGTGTCATACACCAATGAACCTGTATTGGGTATATTGCAGTATTTGGAGCAAAGAATTTTGCTATTGAAGTTGTGGTACTCTGAGTTGCCCTTGTACATCAAACGCCTAAATGGGCACAGGTCACTCAAGTGACTCTTCTCCTAGAACAAATTAGAATACACAAGACACTAGTTAGAATGGTTGCCATAATTAAGAAGCAGAATCGCCAATCTCACAGATTTATTAGATGCCGGGATCAGTGAGATGACTATCATGACTGATAACAGCCAGAAGTTCCTCTAAAGTAAGAGCACACGAAAAGGATGCCACGACATCCTACACTGAGTTTGGTCTTGTGATACAAACTGAAAATTGGTAGAAATCTATTGGTTCACAATTTTGGTATCACAATCAGGTCTCCTAGTCAGAAGATTTTAAGGTAATTTTATTTTTATAAGATAATTAAGGTAGTGGTGTAGCTGGTCGTGTTAACAATAGTGAATCACACTTCTATATGGTCATCCAGTTGGTATGGGTCCATGTAGTGTGTTAAACTACATCTCCTTTTATAACGCCTTCTATTTATACAAATCTTTAGGCTAGACAAAGGAGCTATATGTGGGACATTCGTTAGTAAACGATTTAGGTAAGACAGTGGTCAATATTAAAAGACCTAATCCTCCGGTAAACAAACATAACAAACTTGGCAAGAGAGTCATGTTTTCCTAACTGCTCAACTCTCAACCCTCCTAATCTCAATTTTATGTCAAATTTCTTCACCTGATAAACGACAAGGGCCCTACTTACAACCCAACCCCGTTTTACCAGGATGTGTGAGAGGGAGACTATTGAGGAAGTGAGCAGATGTGTGTGTAATGTTACCTAAACACTGTCTGACCCTTCAGATTAGGGTTGCTGCCTGGTCATACTTCTAGTAACTGGTCTGAAAACCCCACTTGGTTCCTGCCTGGTCACTCATGTCGTGTGGTGATGTGGCCTGCACAGGATCTGCAACCTGTTGCACTGAAGTGGGTCTTGTCATCTGTTCCACTGGTCGTGTCTGGTCATGTGCTCTGGAACACTGATTCAGGTGCTACCAGTGTGGGCATCCCTCTACTTTAAGGGCAGACGTAGTAGTGAGAATTTCCTTAAATGGACCTTCACCTCTCCTGATGCTCCTCTTTCTTTTGAATGTTTTGATGTACACAAAGTCACCTGGTAAAACTTTATTAATGGAATTATCTAAGGAAACATTTTCCTATTGATAGTTGCATCCTTTACATCTGTGAAGATTTCCCTATGAATACGTGTCCAGGCTCTAGTGCACTGTGCTAGATCAGCTTGAAGACCTTCATAAGCTACATCGAAGGTGTGTGGTTCTTTGAGACGTGGAACTGGCATAGGTCGTCCTGTCATCATCTTATGAAGGGTTAAGTGTGTTGCGATAGGAGGTGCTTATCAAAGCCATTAAAGCTAAAGGTAATGCATCTAGCCAACTGTTCTTGGCTAGGTTGAGAACATTGAACCCGCAAGATGAGTTTAATAACTTCAATAACAAGTCCTACTCTGTAAGAGGATCAGCAAATGAATCCGAATATTTTTTGTTGTTTGCACATTATAAACCAGCTCATTTGGATTTTATATAACTGTCAACAGTTAGCTAGATGCACCGCAGCTGGCGTTAGCCAGAGCCAAGCCTGTTACCCTGAAAACAAAAGCCTCCTTAAATACGCCCTAGAGTTGGAGTTACTGATTTACAGATCCCAACAACACGCTGCTCAGTTTAACGGAACTTTTTTTTTTTTTTCCCTCAAATAGAAGCCTGCTATTTGTCCTTATTGCAGCCTGATGAAGACCTCAGTTATGAAGTGCCCTCACTGGTGCATTACCACACAAACCTTCTGGACGCAGGTACATCATCAGGGCTTCCAGCTCTTCAGTTTTCATTTATTAGAAACCTCACCCAGCTACTTTTAGTTGTTGTAGCACATTAGTTTCATTAGATTGTTTTTACCCTCATTTACTTTTTTAACATTGTGAAAATAAAGTAAAATTATTAATGAACTGTTACAACTGTTTCTTTAAAAATACATTAATTAGGGTGACTCATGAGTTGATGAAAGACAAAATAAAAATGATCAATTTTATTAAACACTTCTATGAATGTCCTATTTGCAAAGAAATAAGGGCTTATAAGGGTTACATAACCATTGTGATACTTTGTGTGTATCACATTGTTTAAAATGATGGTTAAACATGATTTGAAGTAGAAAATGTAGTAGAGCTAATTGCTGTACAGTGTGTATAATAAACAATACTAGAAATGCTCAGATTAGTATATAAATTCCAATCAGTGCAACAAATAATGCAAAACACAGTACAGCAACAGATATGTATTATATTACATAATAATATATTACAGAAAAATATATAACAGCCTATAAAGTGACTTGAGAGACATGCAGCTTTTACTCCAGTGGTTGCTCATTAGACTGTCTGAAACGCTGCACTATGGAGAATAATTAGTTATTACATTATTGGTTATTGTTTTGTGTGCTAGTTCAACACAGTGACGTAGAAATGAAAGGACAATTTATAGCTGTGCAGCATACAGTCAAGCCTCGTGTGTTTATTTAGCCCAAGAAAAAAAACAAAAAAACAGCACCTCTCTTGACTTGGGTTTGAGTTCCTCTATGGTTGGTGCCGGGACCGGTAGAAGCAGGCCAAAACCTCTGGGGTCATCAGGGCAACACAACCTTAGTCTGGGCCTTTACCTGCCAGTAATGAAGCAGCAGCTGTAAGAATCAAACTATAACATACTGTTTGCAAAGACAAGAAACATATTCCTCATCTGGGCTGTCGTCACCTTTTCCTTTTCTTCCTGGTCATCTGTTCCCCAATCAAAACTGTCAAATTTGAGATTAGTAAATACTAGGAATCATATTACAAGTACATTTACTTCTCCAGCACTGCTCTAAACAATGATTTACAACTTACACACTGTTCCTGAAGTCATGTTCATGATCATAAAGTTTATTCATGTTCAGGTTTTTGTTGTCTTGGACACTCATATTCTGAAGACTATATTCTGAAGAATTATACAGTCTCAGCATAGGTGTGGATTGCAGCTACTATGTCATGTTTTGACTTATTTACACAGAAAAGTGTGCATCATTTCACTAAAATATCAAATTACGACAGTGAAATCTGCCCACATCCACTGATTTAGTCACAAATCTGAGTAATCTCTACAAACGTGTAGATTTTACCAGATACGATGGATAAACAGCTAATGTTTAAGCCCCTAAAGCAGTCATTGTCAATGAAGTTATGACTGCTAACTACTTTAGTTCACCAGAGTTTTTTCTCTGTGAAACTGCTTGCTTTTGCTCTGCCAAGGACACAATGCCCTTAGGAGCAGTGAAAAAACCTGGAAAATCATACATCATACTGTGTAAATCAAATACCGTTGCAACCCTAACTGTAACACGTATTGCAACCACCACCACTGTGATCATTCAGGTAACACCATATTCAGGTAATAAATCCTATTGTACTTGGTACCGTTTTTGTGGCTGTGCTCAGCCCGTTCTCAGAGGCTGTTGCTGTTTTATTCTGAATGCATCGACTCCCCAAGGTTTTAGCCAATACAATTTCTCACATGAAAGTGGTCATTACAGCACGTCCAGAATTCTTTACGTAAATTGCTCAATACTAGTATACACCTCTCCATATCTAAGAGTTCTCTGATTTCTCTCTGCTGTATTTTGATGTGGTGAGCAAGGTGCCACTCAGTAGCTTTTACTGTTACATCTTTTTAGTTTTCAGGAAGTACACAAAGACTGCACCTGAGTAATCCTTAGTAAATGCCAGCATGGAGCCTGTGACTACTAACTAGCGGTTTTAATAGAGGGAACAGTTAGTGTGCACACCATCGGTTGATGTGAATGGATGTTTTCTTTCCACAGCTACAACCCACCAAAATAAGACCCCCACAGTAAGGTCACACTAACGAGAGCCCACCTGAATAAATTACCAACACTCCACTTGCTCTCAAACTGTACATGAAATTCCACAGCATAACTCGCCTGTTTCCATCCCAAACACAAAGCTCTTAACTTTCTCCAGCTTGAGCTTAGATGCAGGTTTTTCAGAACCATATCTGCTGTGGGACAGAATTCAGCATTTTACACTCATGAAGCGATGATCGAATGAAGTGGTGTCTAACGTGGACGTATTTGCACCCGTTTCGACATGCAGGGTTCTTGGAAAGAGCAATTGCACTTTGGTTGTCTTCAGATATTTTTACAGGTGTATATTGATCACTGATCATGACATATAGTAGCTGTTCTTGTAACACAGTAATCAATTGTACCCTGATGACCTTTTTATAAATCCTGAGTGTTGCCTGATGAAAAGAAAAGTCTAAACCAGGGAAGTCCTTGGTGTGAGTTGTTTCAGGAATGATGCCTTTGCCCCACGGACTCCTCTGTGTGTAAAGTTTATCCCACATGAGAAGCAAATTAATTGTAAGGAGTGCAAATAGAGAAACAAACAAGCCAGAGAAAGAGAAGCCTTCTGCTAAAGAACAGCACAAAACCTCATATGAATAAAACACACCCAAAGCTTGTCTGAATATATAAACAATTGAACCATAGCAAACTTATAAGGAGTATTAGAACCTATAGTTCCTCCAATAACAGTCTTCATTACAGTGAGGTCTGAAATTAGCCACGCTTTCTTGCTTTATTAGCTTTCTCTTTACTATCTGAGACCGTTGTTGTGATGCTTGTGCTCTCTGCTCCCTGTGGTACTGACCGTTGTTTGCGTTTCTGTCTGTGTTTACTCTTAAGGAACATGGCGACTGTGGAGGGATGAGTTTTCCAGACGCTTTTGCAGACAACAGGACGTCATCACAGTGTCTTTTGAGAGAAGTCATTCCATGGTGTGAGCAGTCTTTCCAGTGCCGACAGACTCTGTACACTCCATACAGAGCGATGATTGGATCATGGTGATGGACTTGGGGAGAAAATTGTGGAAATCACCTCGATAGTTGGGGCCTTTAACAGGTTCTGCACATCACACCAACTGCTGTTCGAGTAGCTGAAAGGGATTCTTGGATTAATTGTTCACACTGCAGGCAAGTTCACACGGCTGATCCGAGTGCAGACGGTGTACAGAACTCTCTCACTGACCGTCGTTAGTGTTCCTGTCTGTGTTTACTCTCTAGAAACACGGCGACCGCGGAGGAACTGCCGCACGCTTCTGGACACCGCTCGGAAAAAGGCCGATGCCAGGATCATCTTTGGCCCCCTGCCCACCTACTGACGAGTGAGCAAACTGTTTACCCAGCTCTTCGCGTGCCACTGCTGGCTGCAGGACAGGTTCGTCAGCACTGATTTCGTAGAGAACTTGGAGAGCTTTCCGGAGTGTCTCTGCCTCTATTGCAGAGATATAAGTATCACCCAAGCTGCCTGGGTTCCATCATTCTCTTCAGGAACACAGAGAAGGTGCTACACCAGGACTGACTGGCCCTTCCCAGTTTCACCAGTCAGTTTAATAAACTGGGTCGTGGGCAGGTAATTGATTTTACATGATCCCATTTCAGAGATGTTGCTTCTTATACAACTGCAAATATTACAGCTAAAGGAGTTCTTATCTTAGTATGGAGGAATTGGAAGATTGCAGTTCTAGACCGAGGAAGGGATGAAGAAAGAAGAAGAACACATTACAACAAAAATAAGAAACAGAAAAATAGCCTTTATTTCACTCCCACTCTGAGAGGTGCCAGTTCCTTCTCTTTTCTCTTAGATTATCTAACAAACTGGACTTATATCTGCTCCCACCACTAACTCATTAATCATCAATTAGACCGATCAGGGGTGATATTTCTCATGGTCAGCTGACTGCTAGCTCAGAACATAAGCAGTGTATTACCGCATTGTCTGTCTTTATTCGACTGCTGGCAGCATCTTAATCTGAGTACTAAGCAACATACTTTTTTTCTCTGCAAGGCACAAATCTTATTCCAGATTTTTTTATTTTTTTGTCCAGCACTCTTCTTTCAGGAATAGACGATATAAGTATCTGGCCAATGTCTTTCTCAGACCATGATAGTATTTTTTACTAAGATGAAAATTACTACAGATTATGGCCGTGCAGCTCGAACACAAATTTACTACACAATGAGGAGTTCAGCTCTCAATTTAGGAGTAAATTAACAGACTTGTGTTTTATCAGGGTTCAGTGGATTACCAGAGTTTTGTGGGAAGCAGTGAAAGTTTTCATGAGGAATAATTGTTGCATTTGCTTCTTGTTGACAAATGGCGTAGACTGCAAGTATCTGCCCTTGAATTTAAACTTGAAGCACTTGAAAGGTCCAATCAACAGCCTCTTTTTCTGGTGATATGGCAAAACAAATAGTCCTTAAGGGTAATAAATGTATATCAACTTTTCCTCTAGGAAAGGGCGCATGTCAAGAATGCCCTTTGTCAGTTCTCCTTTTCACTATATCGCTGAAACCCCTAGCTCAAGCAATGCACACATGTAGCTCCCTCGTTAGAGTAAAGGAAGCACATCATATTTCAGTTTGTGACGAGGTTTTGTTCTTTATAGATAAATCAACAGATTCAATTCCACCTCTGATTAGTTTATTTAATGATTTATAATGATTTTGAAATGTCCGGACACAAGATAAACTGGGATACATTTTCGCTTCCCTCAGATTTTCAGTTAGAAAAGCATGCTACCAACGTATATTCCAGTGGTGGACCATTTTAGATATTGGAGGGTAGACTGGTCTTTTGTGATGTTTCCACTAAGTACTGTAAACTACATTTTAGACCCATAATTTCACACCTTATATTAATTTGGCATTAACGGTTGTTTAGGCAAACACACTCTAATATGGCATGATCTCTCTCCACTCTTTCATAATCAGAATTTACTGATGGGGAATGCTCCGTTTCATTGCCCCCAATGGGAGAGCAAAGCAGTTCGACCTCCAGGCGATATCTGCGTTGAAAATGCTCTTTGATAGAAAGAGGCGCTGGACACATTACATTGGGTTAAGATCTTTCCAGGCTTTCTCCTCACATACCCTCTTGGTGTAGCAAAAAAGCAGCTGCAAAAATTAAATACTTTTATATATTCATTCATTATATTCATGAAGCAGTGCCTTCATTCCCATAAGATCACCAGGTGTAAGTAACATGCTCAGTAATTGTCTCTACTATGTATGCGCTGGTAAAGAGTCAGTTACATCACACTGTCCATCTGCAACTCTGGCTGGCTGGTTTGCTGTCTGTCCATCTATAACTGTGTGTGGCTGTTTGCATGTCCAGGTGTACGAGTAGACTGGTGTACAGAGCAGTCTACTCTTACTCCTAAATCCCTTTCTTAATTTTCTCCTTTTCTTCTCTCTCCCCATGTGCTGAGCCACTCGCTGCTGACGTGAGTCCATTCGTGGTTGGGTGCTGGTGCCTACCGCCTGGTTCAGACTTGCCCCACTGTAAATCCCCCTATTTTGCTGCTCTCCTCCTAATCCCATTGTTTGTTCCCTTTCCTCTCTCTCTCGCTCGCTGTCCACTGACTTGCTGTCCTGCTCTGGGGTTCTCATTGAGTCATTCTCGGATCACTGCATAGCTGTGCATATGGCTATTTACCTGCATGCACTTTCACATTGCCCTCATATTTTCATCATTTTTGACTTGATGTCACTTTTGCAGCAGCTCTTAAAATATCTGGTGTCGACCAGGGGAGCACTGGTTCCCCTTTTGAGTCTTGGTTCCTCTCAGGGTTTCTTCCTCTTCCACTTGTGTACATATGAGATTTTACTTTATTATTTTATGATAAATTACCACAAATGTCTAAATAAAAAACTGCTTTCACTTTGTCATTGTGTAGAGTTGTGTAGAACTCAGTGTATTGTAGAATAAGTCTGTAACATCATAAAGTGTGGAGCAGGTGAAAGGAGTGTACAGACTCCGGCTTGACTGTAACTCCTTATGTACTTGATCAATAATCAGTGTATTCTGTATAGTTCTCTTACTTCAAATGACCTAAGTGGTGGTGGTTGTTGTTTGAATTTTAAGATGTATGTGATCAGAAGATGGGACCATCTGAAGAGTCAATGGCAACGGCTGGTAAACAGTCATCCTGACTCCATCCTTCGTTGACAAAACAGCCTAAGGTGTGAGCCTAGCGCCGCCTTGGCTGACTGTAATGACGGTGGCACTCCACACTTTGAAACTTTTTGCTCTAAAGGGCAAAGACTGTGACAGGACAATTCTTTACACAGCACCATTTGAACAACGGCATTGGACTGATTGTGTTGCTTGCTTCCCACCACCTACAAGATCTGATCCAGGACGCTTTTTCAGGTGGAACTGAAATGGACTTTTAGGTTGGGGATGAAACCAGACCAGAAATGAACACTTTCTGAGTAATATGACCCAGAACATTGTGTTTCCTCAGGCCACAGTGTCCTGGGTTCCTAAAAGGATGCCAAGGAGACTATTTGTTTGATTGCTACAATTATTGTGGTTCATATCATTTTCACACACAAGGACAATGCACCACCTAATATTGTGTTTGTAAATTCTACCAATGTCAGTGTCGGATGTGGGTGTCCTATGTAGCCAAAGTGCTTCAGGACTGAAACTAGGATTGAGCACAGCAGTCTTTACGGGATAGTTGGATTCCATGTTTGGTAGCTGGAAAAGGTTGATGGTCATTTTCTCTAGTCTCATCATATGAATTGCAATGCTTGTGCTCAGTGGCTGCTGTATTCCTCTGTGCATTCAAGGCCTTATTATGTTAAGTCTGTTTCTTTGCAAGTATATTTTGGCCACAATTCTGTTCTAATTCTAAATATTGTGTTCCTCTCTCTCTCTCTCTCTCTCTCTCTCTCTCTCATATGCTATCTGTTGTCAACCACAGAAGGATGGGTCCCCATCTCAAGTTTTCTTCCTCTCGATTTGAGAGTTTTTCTTTGCCACTGACTTGCTCAAAAGCGCCCAGATCTCTGTAAAGCTGCTTTGTGACATTTGTTGTAAAAAGTGATTTATAAATAAACTTAAAAGGAAACAAAGCATTAAAAATCAATTCAATTTAACAATTGTTCACATTTTGTCCTATTATTCAATATAATTCAACTATTTTCCTATGTTTTTTATTTTTATATATATATATATATTTTTTTTTTGCTTATTGATTCTTTGAACGTACAACCAAGTTATGATGCCAACTGCAAGTACTTTCCTGCTTTAGAGAAGCTAGGGCTGTTTAAGCTTGGATTTCATAAATGCTCTTTTATATTCTGAAAGCAATGTATGAAGTCTTTAATCCCATATTTTCTACGTATATGTGTTTAACATTTGCTGTTCTAGTAGACTAGTGGTTATAGAGTTGGTCTCTTTTTAGTATGCTCAACCATTTCTAGCCATTCTGACGGGATTCTAAACCCACACAGTAAAGCATCACAGTGCAGAATGAACACCGACTCTAAATGTTAGATTTTAGCTTTTATGATTCCTTTAAGACTGAATAGACAAATAAATAAATAATTCTCTCAGCTCTTCTGCTCCACTAAACCAGCTGACCCCAGCCTGCACTGGTCCTACTGGGAGGTCTGTACTGGTATAGATGCAGAGCTGCTGGTAAGGGAAAGTCCAGTCAGCAGTGAGCTCCTGGCACTGATCAAAGTGCAGCTGCATGAGTTGACCTGTGTCAGAATCCTCCTTTTTGACATCTTGTGTGACGTCACAGCGAGGCTCAGTGCAGTGCGCCATTCTCTCCAGCAGGTCGGGGTCAGTAGGTGTCCTCCTGCTGACCTCCTGCAGGACCTTAAATAGTTCCTAGTTCAGAGGAACTTCCAGTGGCTATTGGAAACAGTATGAAGTGCGTTAGAGTGGGAGAACACTGAAGAACTGAGCAGCAAAACCGAACGGAGGCGTCAACTCTGAGTCCAAACCTGTTTCCAGTGGAGTTGAACTCTCCCTCACTCACCTCTCCTCTCATTTTTTCTTCTAGATGTTTACTAGGTAATATAACGTACCCTGTTAGGATCCAGAATCAGGCCTGTCAGTCACTGAAAGAGTCTAATAATGTCATTGATCATCAGAACAGAGAGCGGACATTAACATTAGTTCACCCTAATCTAGTTGATCCCATTTAAAAAGGAGAGGTCCATTTTTATGATGTGATCTTTCCTCTGAGCTCCACTTAGTCTGTGTTTCTAAACCAGAACAATCAGAATTCATTTCTACACCAACCTTTCCTTATCCCTTACACACTGCTTCTGGCTGATTCTAATTACATGGGCGAGGCTAAAATGCTGTAGACGTGGCTGAAGACATTGACCCAGGGCATAAAGAAATAAAAGAAGGAAGACAAAGACAAAAGATAAAAAGATAAAGACAAGGATAAAAAAGAAAAAGACAAAGATAAAGAAGAATAGCAAGAATAAAAAGACAAAGAAAAGAAAAACAAAGGAAAGAAGACGACATAGATCAAGATAAAAAGACAGAAAACAAAAATGAATGTCAACAAAGACAAAGAAAAATATAAAGACAAAAGATAAAACAAGACAAATAAAAACGACAAATATAAAATAAAAATAATAAAGACAACGAAAAGACAAAGAACATGAAGATCAAGAAAAGAAAAATAATAAAAAAGGAAATGAAGAAGACTAAGGATGAAATGAAAATAAGGAAAAAGAAGACTAAGACAAAGAAGGAAAAAAAAGAAAAAGATGAAAAGGAAGAAAGACGACGAAAAGACAAAGAAGACGATGAAAAATTCTAATGAATACAAAAAAGAAAAAGACCAAGACGATAAAGATAAAAAGACAAATATAAACAAGACAAAGATAAAATATAAAACATAAAAAATAAAAAAAGACAAGACCAAGGAAAACATAAAGAAGAAAAAGACGAAAAAGATAAAGACAAAGAAGAATAGCAAGAATAAAAAGACAAAGAAAAGAAAAACAAAGGAAAGAAGACGACAGACAAAAAAGGACAATGAAGACAAAGACAAAGAAAATACTAAGAAGGTAAAGAAGAAAAAGACACAAAAGAGAAAGATAAAAGAAGATAAATAAAACCAGGACAAAGATTAAAAAAACAAAGAAGAAAAAGACAAAGATAAAAAAAAGAGGACAAAGAAGACCAAGAAAAAAGGCAGAGAGGACAAAGACAAAAAAGACCAAGAAGAAAGAAAAGATAATGAGGAATAAGACAAAAAAGACAAAGGAGTTGAAGACAAAAAAAGAAAAAGAAGACAAAGACAAAGAAAAAAGATAAAGAAGAAAAAGATAAGGAAGAAAAAGACAAAGAAGACTAAGACAAAGACGAAAGACAAACAGATAAAAAAGACAAAGAAGACAATGAAAATACAAAGAAGATAAAGTGCCAAGAAAAGAAAAGGAAAAAAAGACAAAGACCCAAATGAAGAAAGACAAAGGAGACAAAGACAAAAAAACAAATAAATAAAGACAAAAAAGAAAAAGACAAACATAAAAGACAAAGAAAAACAAGAATAGTGGAAAAAAAAGACCAAGAAGACGAAGGAAAAGATAATGAAGAATAAGACAAAAAAGGAGTTGAAGACAATGATGAAAAAGAAGACAAAGACAAAGAACATATAAACAAGAAAAAGATGACGAAGAAGACAAATACCAAGAAAAGAAAAATAAGAAAAACAAAAGAAAAAATGAAGACTAAGAAAAAAAGCAACGATAAAAAAAGACAAAGAAGAAAAAGACAAAGAAGACAGAAATAAAAGAAGACAAATAAAAACAAATACAAAGAAGAAAAAGAAGACATAAAGAAAAGACAAAGAAGAATAGCAAGAATAAAAAGACAAAGAAAACAAAGACAAAGAAAAGAAAAACAAGGGAAAGAAGAAGACAATACAAAGATAAAGGACAAGGAAGAAAAAGAAAGCATAAAAAGATGAAGACAAAGAAGGTAAAGAAGATGAATGAAAACAGGACAGAGATAAAAAAAAACAAAGAAGAAAAAGACAAAAAAGACCAAGACAAAGGCAAAGAAGACAAAGACAAAAGAAAGACAAAGAAGGAAAAGATAATAAAGAATAAGACAAAAAAGACAAAGATAAAATAAAAAAGACAAAGGAGTTGAAGACAAAAAAGAAAAAGAACACAAAGACAAAGAAAATACAAAAAAAGAAGACGAAGGAAAAGAACAAACAAAAAGGAAGACGAAGACAAATACCAAGAAGAAGAAAAAAAAGAAAACTAAGAAAAAAGCAAAGATAAGATAAAGAAGAAAAAGACAAAGAAGACAAATAAAAACAAGAAAAAGCTATAATACAAAAAAGACAAAGAAGAAAGAAAAAGTAGACACAAAAGACCAAATTAAAAGAAGATTAATAAAAACAGGACAAAGATAAAAAAAAACAAAGAAGAAAAGAAGTAAAAAACAAAGATTAAAAAGAAGAGGACAAAGAAGACAAAGATTTAAAAAAAAAAGACAAAGACAAAAAAGACCAAGACAAAAGGCAAAGAGGACAAAGACAAAAAAAGACCAAGAGAAAGACATAGAAGAAAGACAAAGAAGGAAAAGATAATGAAGAATAAGACAAAAAGACAAAGATAAAATAAAAAAGACAAAGGAGTTGAAGACAAAAAAAAGAAGACAGAAAAATAAGAAAAAACAAAGATAAAAAAGATAAAGAAGAAAAACACAAAGAAGACAAATAAAAACAAGACAACAATAAAAATACAAAGAAGAAAAAAGACAGATAAAAAATAGAAATAAAAAACAAACAACACTAAGACAAAGAAGAAAGACAAAAAGATAAAAAAGACAAAGATGAAAAATATAAAGAAAAGACAATGAAGACAACGATAATACAAAGAAGATGAAGACCAAGAAAAGAAAAGAGAAAAAGAGAGAAAGAAGAAAAAGATCCAAATGAAGAAAGACAAAGGAGACAAAGACAAAAAAACAACAAAGAAATAAAGACAAAAAAGAAAAAGAAAAACAAGACAAAGATAAAGTACAAAGAATAAAAAGAACAAAAAAACAAAGAAGAAATAGAAAAGAAAAACAAAAGCATAAAGACACAGAAGAACAAGACAAAGATAAAATACAAAGAAGAAAAAGATAAAGAAAATAAATAAGAAAAAGAGAAAGAAGACAAAGGAAAGACCAAGAAGATTAAGTACAACAAAACAAAAGGAAGAACAGCAAGAATAAAAAGACAAAGGAGAAAAGATAATGACAAAGATCAAAAAGAAAAAGACAAAGAAGAATAGCAAGAATAAAAAGACAAAGAAAAGAAAAGTAAAGAAAAACAGGAAGAAGAAGACAAAGCAAAGACAATGAAGACAAGAAAGGCCAAGAAAAGAAAAAGAAGAAAAACAAAGAAAAAGATTAGGACAAAGAAAATACAAAGAAGAAAAATACAAACAAGACAAAGAAGGGAAATACAAAGAAAATGAAGACAAAGACAAAGGAGAAAAAGACAAAGAAGATGAAGACAAAGAAGAATAGCAAGAATAAAAATACTAGGAAAAGAAAAACAAAGGAAAGAAATACAAAGGAAAGAAGAAAACAAAGCAAAGACAATGAAGAAATAGACAAAGAAAAGAGGAAAAACATAAAGAAAAGACAATGAAGACAAAGACCAAGAAAAGAAAAAGAAGAAAAACAAAGGAAAAGATTAGGACAAAGAAAATACAAAGAAGAAAAATACAAAGAAGAAAAATACAAAGACAAAGGAGAAAAAGATTAAACACAGATAAAAAGAAAAAGACAAAGAAGATGAAGACAAAGAAGAAAAAAACAAAGAAGAAAGACAAAGAAAAAGATAGAGACAAAAGATAAAAGAAGACAAATAAAAACAAATAAAATACAATAAATAAAATATAAAGAAAAAAGATAAAGAACACAAAACAGACTAAGAAAATACAAAGAAGACAACAAAAAGACAAAAGAAGATGAAGAAAAGAAAAGAAAAAGAATAAAAAATGGAAACGAAGAAGACAAAGAAAAGACAAAGATGAAGACCAAGAAAAAGAATAAAAAGGAAATGAAGAAGACAAAGAAAAGAAGAAAAAAGAAGAAAGAAAAAGAAGACTAAGACAAAGAAGACAACGAAAAGAAAATGAAGACAAAGACCAGAAAAAGAATGAAAAAAAGGAAAAGAAGACAAAGAAGAAAAAGAAAAAGAAGAAATAGATTAAAGAAGACAAAGAAGAAAAAGACAAAGTACACAAAAAAGACGAAGACGATGATGAAAGATTCATAGAAAATGAAGACAAAAAGAAAAAGATAAAATAAAGACAAAGAAGAAAAAGATAAAATAAAGACAAAGATACACAAAGACAAATATAAAGAAAACAAAGATTAAATAAAAAGAAGACAAAGACAGACAACAAAAAACAAGAAAAACAAAGACCAAAGAAAAAAAGAAGACTAAAAAAACCACGAAGAAGAAAAAGACGAAAAAGACAAAGATAAAAGAAGACAAATAAAAACAAGACAAAGAAGAAAACGATCATGAAGAATAAGACAAAAAAGACAAAGGAGACGTGGAAGACAAATACCAACAAAAGAAAAATAAGAAAAACAAAGGAAAAGATGAAGACTAAGAAAAAGACAAAGATAAAAAAAGATAAAGAAGAAAAATACAAAGAAGACAAAGATAAAGGAAGACAAATAAAAACAAGACAGATAAAATACAAAAAAAGCCAAAGAAGAAAGAAAAAGACGATAGAGAAAAAAAAGAAAAAGAAAAGACAAAGAACACAAAGACAAAGAAGAAAGACAAGAAGATAAAGATGAAAAAGACAAAGAAAATACAAAGAAGATGAAGACCAATAAAAGAAAATCAAAAAGAAGGGGGAAAAAGACAAAGAAGAAAAACACCAAAATGAAGACAGACAAAGGAGACAAAAGACAAAAAAACAATCAATAAAGACAAAGACATAAAGACAAAAAAGAAAAAGACAAAGATAAAAGACAAATAAAAACAAGACAAATATAAACTACAAAGAAGAAAAAGATAAAGAAGAAAAAACAAACCAAAAAGAAGACACAAGGGAAACAAAGACCAAAAAAAACTAAAAAATACAAAAGAAAGAGACAAAGAAAAACAAGACAAAGCTAAAATACAAACAAGAAAAAGACGAAAAAAGACAAAGAAGAAAAAAATACAATCCAAGGGAAATAAAGAAAATGATGATAAAGGAATACAAAGGAATAAAAGAAGACTAAGAAGAAAAAGTGAAAACACAAAGAAAGAGAAAAAAAAGAAAAAAAGAAAAGGAAAAAGAAGAAAAAGCAAACCAAAAAAGAAAGAACATAATTTTCTCCAGTAAGGGGGGTGTTGGGTGAAGTGGCTAAAGCATTGATTAAAAAAAAAATAAAGAAAAAATGAAAGGGTGGGAGTGTAGTTTCAGTAGCTGCCTGCTGTGAGTCAGGATGGTGAAGGATTGAACAACAGCCGCTCTTCCTGTTTTTGTCTACATCCTGGACACATAGGCAAACACTTCTTAAAATGGACCTTTCCCTACCTAACACCAATTTCCCTAAACATTGAGCAAAAACTAAACAAAACACCTGAGCTCCCAGTGTATATACCCCATAACAGAGTTTCCAACCAATTAAAACAAAAAGTGTCATGAGTTTAAAGAGTTTAAATGTTACTGATACAGTAAAGAACCCAAAACTCAAACTAGTGTCTTACTAAGATTACCACCACCCCACAAACATCTCTATCAATGTTATAGATACACTATGTTAACACTAGGTTACTAGGTGCACTAGGTTAAACATTTCATCTTAATGTAATATTCAGTTGGTTTTGTTACGGGACGGTCAGGGAGTGGACCCAAGTGCAGAGAGGAAAGCCTGTAAGGACAGGCCTTAATGTGTGATATAAGGTTAATGCATGTGTGGTTGATGTGACTGTGGGTGCTTTTGTGTACTTGTGGGAGAACAGGTAATTGGTGGAGTTGCACCCCTTAAAACAAAGAATTAAAAAAGGCGGGAAAACCAAACTAAGGAGACGCCAAGATGGCGTAGTTCAGACTTAGGACAGTTGGCACTAAAACAACTGAAGAAAAACAAATGTACCTCTCTCTCTCTCTCTCTTTCTGGAGAGGGAACTTCAATGCTTTACTCAAACGCTTTTACTTATGAGCTGAGCTCTCTTCAGCTACTTCATTTTGCAACCCTGTTGTCTATTTCTGCAACTTTTCTTGTTTCTCCTTTCAAACTCCTTTCCTTCACTTCTGTGTACCGTACCGGTCACCCCTCTACAAAGGTGTGACTGAGAAGGGCAGTTTGTCACAGCTTTAAATGCTGTGATGACCAGGCGTGTCTGGTTGGCACTGATTACCTCTAGGATCTCTGGGGATTGGAGTTCCCTTGGGTAACCGTGCCTCGCCGCTGTCGCCCTCTGCTGGTAGGTGGCAGCAGACACTGACCCCTTACAAAAGGTGCGTTTAAAAATAAAATTCAATAAAAATACTTAATTCTACACAAATTCACTTACCCCAGACTTAAGACATAGTTTAGCACTGGAGCTACAAGTCTAACGTCACATTTGTTAGAATCATTAGACTAAATTATAGACGCAAAATGTGGACAAACATCTTGGCTGATAAACTACATATTGTGTCATTATTGACAATATTGACAATTGTGTCATTTTTTTTCTCCCTAAAAAGGTTTGCAGTCACAAATGATTAAGGAAACATGATAAGGTGGAAAACTGCACAAACATCTGAACATTAAATGAAGCTGAGGCTGCAGTAATACTCACTGTTCACTGTTTCAGCTCTGCCGGTATGTTGTGGTACAGCAGTCTGTCCCAAGTCCAGTCAGCTCCTGAAACACATATTTCTTAATAAAATGATACAGTCAGCTACAGTTAATTCAGCGACTCTGCTAATACATTTCAGTGCCTAATAAAACCCACAAACTCATGTTTCCCTTGTGCTGCTAAAGCTAAAGATCCAGGTCTGAGCAGGAGAGCAGATGTTGTCCTGATCAATAACTAGACAAACAGCCGCTCCTGAAGCTGCTTCATTCTCACTAGATCCCCACTTAGTTTAGGAGGAGAGCTACTTTCAGACACTGTAAAACTCTCCTTACTTCAGCTTTAAGCAGAAAATGAGACCCTGGAAGTTTTAAATGGAGTTTATTCCCACTTTAATAAGAACTAATGAAATCTGGAGGTGAAGTGGAGTTGAACAGGGCTAATGCAGCTCAGCTCAGCTCTTCACTCCAGCTGATCTTCACACAGCAGCAGCAGCTCAAACAGCTCAGGGCAGAAAGCCTGTGTTGTTGGATGAAGCCATAAATAAAAGTAGGTCCTTTCTTTTAGAAACGTTACTAAAAGTGTTTCAGAGAAGTTTCTAAGTGAACTCCGTACATCACCACCCGACCACCCACAGACACCCTCACCCCCCTGTTCCCTGTGGCCAGCAGGTCTTAACGGAGCTAGCGCTAGCAGGTTAGCTCCTACAGTCGTCCAGCTGCAGCACAGACACACACCTAACGATAATCCTCATATTTCAAATATTCTCTGTAGCTTTATGCTCTCATATATGATGAAATATCTGCTTAAAGCAGCGAGCTAACATGAACTCACCTGGCTGTATCGGGAGCGTCTGTCCTGGGAGCCTCCCTGCAGGAGCCGGACAGGCTGGAAGCGGCGCTACCGGGGACTCACTGCTGCTCCTTCTGGGTGAAGCTGGAGCGACGATGAGGGATTATTCCCTACTAAACTGTCCAGAGTTCATTATTAACATTAAATATCACACACATGCTTTTCTATATCCCATAAAACACACAAACATGCTAAATAAACCCGTATGAAATTGTACATCCACTACTTAATTAGCATATTTAATTTCATTAAGAAAATAAGTGCAGAATATGTCGTAGTTTATTCTTTGTAGTTTCAACAAATTATTTATTTTATGAACAATCCACATTTAATGCAACAGTGAAACCAAATCAGTACATCATTCATATTTTAATATTTGATATCTTTTTTATTTGATTAAATAAAGCTTGCAGATGTGAGTAAAGAAAACACTGACAGACAGAAAGGGGGTTTGG
This sequence comes from Salminus brasiliensis, assembly GCF_030463535.1. Taxonomy (NCBI): domain Eukaryota; kingdom Metazoa; phylum Chordata; class Actinopteri; order Characiformes; family Bryconidae; genus Salminus; species Salminus brasiliensis. Next base: position 17,530,777 of record NC_132894.1, on the reverse strand, counting down.
ACTGACGGACTGTTCTCAGGCCTGTTTTTAAGCTCTAATGTGGTTCTTCGTTCACTGGGTTCATCTTTAACTCTGCGGTTTTTATTCATGGATATTCAGCCATCATCATTATCACTATCATCACCATCATCATCATCATCATCACCATCATCACCATCATCACCATCATCATCATCATCACCATCATCATCATCACGATCACCATCATCACCATCATCACCATCATCATCATCATCATTATCACCATCATTATCACCATCATTATTATCACTATCATCATCATCATCATTATCACCATCATTATTATCACTATCATCATCATCATTATCACCATCATTGTTATCACTATCATCACCATCATCATCATCGTTATCACCATCATCATCATCGTTATCACCATCATCATCATTATTATCACTATCATCACCATCATCATCATCATCATCATCATCATCATCATCATCATCACTATCATCACCATCATCATCATCATCACTATCATCATCATCATCACTATCATCACCATCATCATCATCATCACTATCATCACCATCATCATCATCACTATCATCATCATCATCATCCTCTGTGTAATTGTATCTTTTCTAGGTCTGAAGATAAATTATCATGATGCAACATTTGGAGTTTGTATGTTGATCCCATGTTTAGTCGTGAAGCAGTTTCTTAAAAATTTTAGTTTTAGCATTTTATATGGTGTGTGTGTGTGTGTGTGTGTGTGTGTGAGTGTGTGTGTGTGTCCGGTTACAGTGTAAAAACAGTGTAAAAACAGTGTAAAAACTCCCTTTCAGCCTTTTTAACACAGTTAAGGTCAAAGTGCTTCTCAGCTCCTCAGCTCTACTGCGCCACCTGCTGTTCTAATAAAACACTACACCTCCATCGCCTGATTCTCTTGTGTTCATCAGCTTCGTCCAGACTGAGACGGGAGCTCCATACAGTGATGTCTGCCTGTGTTTCTTCTCTTCACTGAATGTCATTTTATCTACATTTAACTGCATGTATTTGATCTGAGTGTGTAACTGCTTTGTTCTCCTCGTAAATAAAATAGTCACGTTTATTAATATTTGATGATGTGAAAAATCCCCCTGTTTAATCTGCATGTAGACTGAACATCTGCTGAACACAGAAATAAACAGAAACACTTCAGTGTTTTATTAGAGCTCATTTCACATCGTCTCCAGTTAAAACCCTCCAATACGGAGGAGCTTTATCAAGCACTTTTATTCTCTTTAGTCGGTTTGGAAACAACACCTGACCTTCAGAGAGAAACTGCTGCATGTTTTGTCTTTTTAAATGAAAGTCCAGCAGATTCACACATTTTCTATATTTCTATTTCATTTCAGTTTATTTTTATAAAGTGGAGCAGAAGTAATTCACTATGGAAAATGATTATAGCGGCATTATGAGGAAACTTCAGCCACGCTGCTTAAGCCTGGTCTTCTCACTGCTGCTACTGAGCTCCGTCCAGAAACCCCAAAACCTCCTCCTCTCCTCCGAGACCCGGAAACTTTGAGGCGCCATCATGCCGCTTGTCCAAATACCTGTGTTGTGACATAGTCTGCGTCCAGAAACTTTTGCTACTCCTCCTCCTTTCCTACTGCTCCTCTTCTACCCCAGAGGAAGGTGGAGGAACTGAGAGGAGGAGAGGAGCAGGAGGACTGGAGAGCAGGAGCAGTAATTGGGGAAATGGGACAGCTGGTCTCTTTTAGATATGATGTTGACTACTGATGAACTGAGCCAATCACAACACTCGCTTTCAGCACACCCCTAGTACTGCCCAGCCAATCACAGCTGCTGCACAGAGCAGCACATATACAGCAATTCTGTCTATTTAACAGCGTTAATTGTGAATTATATATATATGATATATATTAATATAAATGATATATATTATATTATTTGTTTATTTAATAATAACAACTTGTTAGTAGTAGGGTCATTAAGAAAGCTGAACTGAACAGACAGTACTTGCGGTTCTGATAACTGAATAAAGATCATTTAAGCTCAGTTCCAGTATAGAGTTCAACTTCATTAGTCTTTATATCACATCATTACTTCAGCTATAAATATTCATCTGTAAGTGATCGTGTCTCATTGATGCTTTTCAGACTAATACAGTCTCGGTTTCTCACTTGTGTCTCAGACCTGTATCAGAGCTCTGTTGTAGTGATGATGTCGTGGCAGATTATATGAATATGATATTTATGTGGTGAAATATTTGTTTTATTACATTAAATGAAATTACATTTTACTACTTAAATATTTTCATATTTACACATGAAACCTTCCTCTATGGGTGAATTACATCTATACAGTCTTGTACAGCTGACTTGTTGTGAGTGATGTGGAATCTAAAAATAAACTGCATCTTTATTCATGCCGGACTCAGGGTGCCTGGTTTACAGGACAATTCACAGAGACTTAGGCCTGGAGAATAAGGGCTCTTTTGAGCAAATGGCCAAAAAATGGGACCATTATTATTATTATTATTATTATTATATAATATAAATTATATAAGGTGCATGTCATGTTCCACATAATGATAATGACTGTAGGTATAAGGGTATAAGATATGTTACATTATCCTAACCAGAAAAACAGTGTTTAGAAAGTGTGTTTTCAGAGATTCCCAACTAGGGACAACATTGTACCATCACATGTATGTCTTTTAGGAGCTAAGAAGTCCCCCTACAGGGATGGGCACAGAGCAGGGTGAGGCCACAGCAGCCACATGGCGCTGGTTTGGGGCAATGCATGACATCCTGGGAGGCAAACCTTCAGGAAAATCACAAGTGCTCCACTGCCAGCACCACCAGCTGATGTGGCCTCAACGAGTAAAGGCTCAGACACAGAGGGGGCCTACAAAGGGGAAGATGACACACCCTCCTGTGCCAAGTCTGACCCTGTGAGCCAGTCAGTCCCCTCCACCAGCAAGAGTGCCTCCTGTCCCCCCTCAGGAAGTCCAGCAGCTAAAAGGAGGAGGCGTACTGACTCTGCAGAGGTGCTGGAGTTTCTGAGGGAGGAAGCTGCCAGAGCTCAACGAGAGGAGGCTCAACATGAACATTTCTGTCCTTGTTTAAAGAAAGACTGAAAAAATTTAATGAGTTATTTGGTGAATATTTTATTTGTGTACAGAAAAATATTTTAGTTAATCCTTTAAATGAATTCTAATCTGTGTCTGTCTTTTCCTCTTTTGGGTCCAATACTGTAAAATGAAGTGAATTCCCACACTGTGGCCTCATTCTCAGTAGATTATATATTTAAAGTTTAATAACCTTGAATAATTATCACACAACTCTTAAATGAAGAGGTTTGGAATAACCAGCACTCTTCCTAGAGCTGACCTCCCCACCAGACTAAATAGTCAGGGGAGAAGGGCCTTGGTAAGAGAGGTGACCAAGAACCCAAATGGTCACTCTGGTTCAAAAAGATCCTGTTTACAGAAACTTCCAGAAGCTCAACCATCACTGCAGCACTCCACCAATCTGGGCTTTATCGCAGAGTGGTCAGATACAGGAGAGCCCCTAAAGGACTCTCAGACTATAAGAAACAAGGTTCTCTGATCTGATGCAACCAAGATTTAACTTTTTGGCCTCAGTTCTAAGAGTCATGTCTGGTGGAAACCAGGTTCTGCTCATCTCCTGCCCAACACCATTCTTTCAGTGAAGCTTCATGCTGTGGGGGTATTTTTCAGGGTCTGGGACAGGGAGACTGGGTCAGTGTTGAGGGGAAGCTGAATGGAGTACAGATATATTCTTAATGAAAACCTGATCCAGAGCACTCAGGACAGGGTGAAGGTTCACCTTCCAACAAGACAGTGACTCAAGACAACACAGGAATGGCTTAGAGACGACTCTGTGAATGCTACTGAGTGGCCAACCAGAGCCCTGCTTTACACCCTAATAAAAATCTCTGGAGAGCCCTGAGAATGGCTGTCCACTGACGTCCCCACCCAACCTTACGGAGAGGATCTGCAGAGAAGAAAGGCTGAAAATCCCCAAATCCAGGTAAGCAAACCTTGTGGCATCATACCCAAGAAGACTGGAGGCTGTAATCACTGTCAGAGGTGCTTCAACTAAGTAAAGGGTCTGAATACTTATGTCACTGCAACATTTTAGTTTTTAATTTTTTTAATAAATTTGCAGAAATTTCTAAAACTCTGTTTTAAATTTGTCATTACGGGATGAGCATGGTCCAGTGTCTAAAGCTGTAGATTTTCCTTTATAATGCCACTTTTATTAAAGATTTATGTTTCCTGATTAAAATTATATTAATAAAGTACCTAAAGGAAAAATATTTTTTTAATTTCTCCTTTATATGTTATTATTTACAGTTATTAATTTGAGTTACTTTTGATAAGCCATTAAATAGTTGTAAACACTCTTACTTAAACTAGTTTATCATTTTCAGTTTAGAGAGTCAAAAATATTTTTATTCAGGTTTAGGAGGGACTTTTATTTTGACAGAATTTCGTTCGCTACTCTGGACAAGTGTTGCTAGCTTCACACTGCTAGCTGGTTGCGCTCGGGTCTGCGGAACTGACGCGCCTTGAAACGTGATTGCGTAACGAAGCGTCACTTCCGGCGTTCACGTGATCTCCGGTATGTTTGAGCGCGTGTTTGGACGCGGTTCTGCTTTAGAAGCTCGAGCTGTGATTCTTCACAGAGCGTCGAGCGACCGGCCGGCCCTCCTTTACAGCCTTTACTCTCAGCTCTGTCTCCTTCCTCTGAGACAGCTGCTGTGGTCCTGGAGCTCTCTGCTCCCTGTGCTGCTGTACAGTCCTCTGTCTCACGGAGGGTCGTCGTCTCCTCTCCCGCACCGGAGAGGGCCTGTGGGGGCGTCCGCGTGGCCTTGAAAAAGCCGAGGACTCCTCCACCTCCACCGCCGGTTTTCACCTCTGCTGACCGGTTCGAGGTCCTCGGAGCCCAGAGAGGTCCGGCGTTCAGGTTAGTGAGCTGGACAGTGGGCAGGTGAGTGATTTCCATGATTTATTGGATTTAATCATCATTTATTCTGTCATTTCTCTGCTTGTTTTAAAAAGTAATAAATCAGTGTCCCTCATAGTGTCTCAGACAGACCCTGCAGTGTGGAGACTGTCTCTGTCCTCCACATGGTTTATAACTGGAGCTTCAGAAAATCTGCTTTAAAAATCTTATTAGAATTGATACAAAATCTTCCATATTTCTGAGTACAAGCAGTTCTCCTGTTTAATTTGGGCTGTTAAATATACGATCTCTAGCCTCTAAAGCGGTCATTGTCCATGAAGTTATGACCGCTGTCCAGTTACAGTTTAGGTTCAGTTGATCAATCTTACCTTGATCTTCATGCTCTCTACTGCATAATGTGAAACATCATCATTACAGTGAACAAGGATTTCATGCTGTTTGAATATTGTAACACACTGCAACCATCACCACTATGATCATTGACCACATTCAGGTAATAAAGTCTACTGTACTCTTTAATGGGGAACTTGTTATCGTATTTTTGGCTGTTTGTCATGGCCTTGGTGAGAATTCAGAGGCCGTCGCTGTTTCAGTCTGAATGCATCGACTCCAAGGTTTATCTATTGCAGTTACTGGTGTGGAAGTGGTCGTGGCGGCATCACCACAATTCAGTTCAGTTCTATGCACAACCCAAACCTCAGATTTTGAAGCTAAATGCTCGACAGCTAGTGTTTTCATTAATAACCTTCCAGAGTACTCCGTCTCATTGACCGTCTGTTGCGTTTCTGTCTGTGTTTACTCGAGGAACATGGTGACCACGGCGGAACGAGCCTTCTAGCTCTCTAGCTTGACCGGCAGATCCAGCTGCTGTTGTAGAGGCAGTCCAAACTCGCCAGACGGAAGACGAGGCTGGAGGCTGCATGTGACGTCTTAATTCCAGCACCACCGGTGTAGTGGACACAGAGGGTCATCACCATTCCCGCATCTGTGAGCCTGGGGGTGTCAGCGTGGCCTGGAAAATTGATAAATTGAAAAATTGAAAATTGGCTTCCCTTTGCATTGTGGCAGCATGACTCTTCGGCAGGGTTGTGCTTTACTGTTCTCTTCCTGAAGGAGTGCTGCTGCACGCTTCTGCACACGGTTCAGAAAAAGACTTTCGGCCCCCGATCACTTGCTGACGAGTGCGCTAGTCCTTTTCCCAGATCTTCACGCTATGTTTTAAACAAATTCTGCCAGCCTTGTCTTAGTCCAGTGTAAGGAATGCACTATTTTAAACTGAATTATAATGTGTTTTTAACATGTAGATGAGGAGTGTTGTCTACTATATTTTACCACCATTCAGTAAATATATTGATGGACAGATGGATCCTCCACCTACTGTTGCTTTAATACTTGTAAGGGTTTCATATGAAATGAGTTCAGTAACAAATATGGTGCCAATTACATTTTTTAATCTGTGGCTTGACGTTCAGAACCGTATCTAATAATGACCGGTTCGTACAGAATGATCATTCTGTACTATTCTCCTCGAGACGCCGCAAGTTCCTGGCGTTAGTGAAGTGAATAGTTGGGAGGTAAGTAATTTTACATCATTTCTTTTCTAATTTATTAACCATTTATTATGTCACTTCTCTGCTTATATTAAATTAAATATATCAGTGTCCGTCATAGTACAGACAAACCCTGCAGTATCAAGACTTTGTCTTTAAGAACCTTATTAGAATTTATACAAATTCTTCCACCTCAACAACGCTATTCTGGGATTGTGCTGCTGCTGCTGCCATCCTAAGTGTAGGAAAACTGGTAAATTATCATTAACCCAGATCATCATTATAATCCTCCTGATAATGTGTGTTTGGGTCAGCTGGGTTCTGTTTAAAGCCCTTTTCATCTAGATAATCATGCAGCATGTTCAAGTTCCTCCAGACACCTCTCACCATGGACATCATATGCCACTGACTGGTCAGTCTGGGTTTGGTGTTCTGGAACACACTGAAAGAAATTTCTAGCTTCTATCTGTCATGTTTGTAAGTGTAGCATCCTGATCCAAATACTCTCCTCTTTGAAAGGTTATGCTTTCTCCCTGTAAGCGTCGAGTCATTGAATACATATATATAGCTGCTGATATCTCACGCCTTATCCCCTGCTTACAGAGCAGTGACTGTAAATGTGTTGCTGTGAACTCTGAACCATTATGTGAACAAATACATTTTACTGTTTCATTTGGAGAAGAATCGACCAAACATCTCTCAGTAGCTTTAACTGTTTTACCCTTAGTTTTCAGGAAGTTCACAGACTGCATCTGAGTAATCCTCAGTAAATGTCTGATTGGATCTCCAACCCTGGATCTGTCCAAAAGCTCCTTAAATCAGTAACCTCATTTAATATTCACGAAGCTTCAGCCGCATTGGTCAGTATATAATGCAGAGTCTCAGCCAATCAGGAGCCTCCGCTGTAGAGCAGCAGCGTGGTCTTGCAGCAGTGCGCAGGGCAAACGAGCCGGTGTGACCGAGCTCTGTAGCTCCTCTGGAAGACTGAACTTTAGAAACTGCTCAAGCTGTGTGACTGTGGGTGCCTTTAATTTTGAGTCTGAGACACAAAGTAAGCTCCTGTTCATTTAGTTTGGGAATGGCTTAGTTCTGTTGCTATGCTAGCTTTCTCCTTAGCGGTGTAGCTTCGGTATTTACCTATGTATTACTGAATATTCGTGGTTTCTGTTATTTCTTCATGTTTCACGCTACTGAGCTGTTTTAGGTTAGTATTGATGGTGTAATTCTGTGGATATGTGCTAAATGTGTGTTCTTAGTCAACGTCCTGGTGTTTATTGAACTACTGCTCAGAGGCTGTTGCTATTCCTCTTTTTGTCCTTGTGGAGGCGCTAAAACCCCATAGTTTAACCAGTGAAAACGGTCAGAGGCAGGTTAAAACTGTTGTCTTGATATAAGCTTTGAGTGGTAATTATTAGCTTTGTTTCTCCTGCCTGTTGAGCGTATACACATCTCTCTTTAAATGAGCTCATTTAGTAGCACTATGATCTAGACCTGGAACCTTTCTGAACTTTTATTTAATATTGTGCATGTATTCTGTTTATTTCAGAGTCTTTATTCGTCAGCCTGTCCTCAATTCTTCCTCACTTATTCATCATTCACCCAGAACGCTGTCATATTTCTAATGCCCAGTGATCCATTCTTCATTTTCAGCACTACCGGTGCAGGGTCGTCATCTCCACTCCTGTACCTGAGAGGGCCTGGAAGCATCAAGCGTGGCTGGCAAAAGTTGAGGGATCCTCCATCACCACAGCCATTTTTCGCCTATGCTAACTGGTTCAAGGACCTCGGCTCTTCACCTGCTCCGGCACAGAGGGCGACTCCTCAGGGCGGTGTTCTCACTGTTGGAGATTCTTCTGTAAAACACTTTAGAATTGACCCTAAACAGTAATGTCACGGTCTCCTGTTTTCCAGGTGCCCGTGTCCTGGACGTCGCAAGGTGGCTTTGGCACCATCGTTCTCCACTATTCCCCTCCTGATGCAGCGTGGCGTTCGGTCCTCTAACCCAGAGATGAGCTTCACCTGAGCAGCCTGGGGTCCATTGTTCTTTCCGGGAACATCAAGAAGGTACCAGGCCAGGACTGACGGGCCCTTCCCAGTCACAGTCTGGTTAGTGAACTGCATAGTTTGCAGGTAAGTGATTTAAAGGATTAACTTGATTGCACCCATTTATTCTGTCACTTTTCTGCTTGTATTAAAAAGTAATACATCAGTGTCACTCATAGTATTTCAGTCAAATCCTGCAGTATTGAGACTGTTATGGTTTGTAATTGTAACGTATTAGAATTTATATAAATTTTACTCTCTTTCCGCGTACGAGCAGTTTCACATTGAGTTTGGGCTGTTAAATATAAATATACAGCAAACAAGTATTTACTCAGCCACTGATTGTGCAAGTTCTTCTACTTAGAAAGATTAGAGAGGTCTGTAATTTTCATCATAGGTACACTTCAACTAATGAGAGACAAAATGAGGAAATCCAGGAAATCACATTGTAGAGAATTTTTTTTTTGTGGGTTAGATACCTGGGCTCGGCAGACTGCCACTGAGCAAGGCCTTCACCGTCTTTTGTTGGGGCCCACAGCAATGGCTGCCCACTGCTCCAGGCGTGCGTGTGTGTTCTCTGCACAGCTGGGTTACAGGGGGAAGACAAATTCCATATGTGTAACAAAAAATATCAAATGGTGAATCTGGTTTACTTGTCTTGTATGTTGACGCTGCAATATTGTGGGAGAATCTTTTCAGGCGTTTTAATATTCTATGTATACATTGTTTTCAGAAACAGACAGGTGGTGGCTTTTGTTACTTTGAAACAGTGGAGTCTATCAACTTCACACCAGCCTCATCACAGGTTGTTTACTGCAGGATTAAAGTGTTTCTCTACATTCCTACGACTGACTGATCGAGTTGATTCTTTAAGCGCAGAGAAACAAATCCCACTACCACAGTTTTGGAGGTTCCACCAAGATCCCAATATTCCTCTGGGTCCAGAGTTTTCAGAGACAGGATCAGAAACAGACAGAGGCGGCCGCCGACATCCCAATGAGTGATTCTGAGTCAATTCAGGCGCTCTACTGACTTCGAGACTCTGTACCCGAGGTGACTGTAAGTAAATTTATTAGGCCGCTTGCCTTACTAATTACGAGACACCATATTCTTAGACCTTCAGGTTACTTTAACCCGGATCCCTTTGATATTTTAATTTTCTAATTTGTTTTAGACCAATGACTTTTTGCAGCGATCTGGACTCAAAGGACAAAGATGTTCAAAGCAGTGCCTTAAGATGATTTCAGTCTCACAGTTTATCTGAACTGGGAACTTTTCAGGGTCCAGATTTGTTATAAATTGGAATATTCTAAGGGGTTGTTTTGGAATATTTTGGTTCTCAGGGTTGTTTAAACCCACGATTTTTTCTGTGATCCAAATTGATTAAAATTCGAAGTTTCTAAGACAAAGATTTTAGGATATTTAAATTTTTAGTGCTGTTCATAGAACAATTACATCAATATTTAGTAGTTCCCCCTTTTGCAGAAATAACAACCTCTAAACGCTTGCTATAGCTTCCAATGCGAGTCTGAATTCTGGTTGAAGGTATTTTGGACCATTCTTCTTTACAAAACATCTCCAGTTCAGTCAGGTTTGATGATTTCTGAGCATGGACAGTCCGCTTTAAATCGCACCACAGATTTGTTTTAGTAATATTCAGGTCTGGGGACTGAGATGGCCATTCCAGAACGTTGTACTTGTTCCTCTGCTTGAATGCCTTAGTAGATTTTAAACAGTGTTTAGGGTCATTGTCTTGTTGCAGTATCCAGCCCCGGCGCAACTTCAACTTTCTCACTGATTCTTGAACATTGTTCTCAAGAATCTGCTGATATTGACTGGAATCCATGTGACCCTCAACTTAAACAAGATTCCCAGTACCTGCACTGGCCACACAGCCCCACAGCATGATGGAACCTCCGCCAGATTTTACTGTGGGTAGCAAGTGTTTGTCTTGGAATGCTGTTCAGCTAGGGAATTTAATCATATTAGTCATGTAAATCGCTTCATAAGCTCCAGCTTAAGGGTACTAACTAGAGCTAGGGAATTTAATCATATTAGTCCAATTATTTCTCTGGTTGATTTCTATCACTGGTTACCTGTTAAAATTCATATAGATTATAAAATACTACTTCTAACATAATAATCTCTCAATGGTTTGACCCCACATTATCTGGAGGAACTTCTTACACCTTACAACCCTCCACGTACACTCCGCTCACAAGATGCTGGCCTATTATCTGTCCCACGTATTAGAAAAAGCAATGCAGGAGGAAGAGCGTTCTTTTATAAAACCCCCCAACTTTGGAACAACCTCCCTGTTAATATACGGGAATCAGACACACTCTCAGTCTTTAAATCTGGATTAAAAACATTTCTCTTTACACCAGCTTTCAGATAACTCACCAGTTCTGTGTTCTGTCCTGTTTTAATTACATAACACCACAGTTCTGTCCTGCTCTGATTACAGGCTTTTTATTACTACTATTGTGGTTGTGTCTCTAACTATTTCTGCTACAGGTCTCTCACTAAACGTAAACCTTGTTCTAATCTTCATCTTTTTGTCTCTCTCCCCTCATGTCCTGAGCTGCCTGCCTGGAGTTGCCCTTTTTTGGTTCAGTTCCTGCGTCTTGGTATCAGGCCTGTCCCACTACTCAGCACAACACAACCACCCTAACCCCTCTCTCTCTCGCTCCCTCTCTCTCTTTTTTACAGGTACTGAGATGCCCTGCCGTCCAGTCTGGAGGTGTTCATTCATCCATGTTCTGGAATCAGGCCTGTCGCTCTACTCAGCATGGACTTCAACATTAACACTGAGCATATGTCCAGCACCTACTCACACACATACTTCATAACCTGTTCCTACATTAGCTATAGCTCTTTATTATCTCTGTCTAGTTCTTAGTGTAATGTTTGTTTGTGCTGTGCAGGTCGACCTAGGGCAGATGGGTTCCTCAGACTTGGTTTCTCTCAAGGTTTCTTCCTCTTAGTATGAGGGGAGTTTTCCTTGCCACTGTCGCTACCACCTCCGTTGTGGTGCTTGCTCATAAGAGACGTGGACAAGGATCTCTGTAAAGTGATTTGTGACATTTGTTGTGAAAGGCTCTATATAAATAAACTTTGAATTGAATTGGCAGTGTGACTCCTTCTGTATCTTTAACCTCTACTATTGTCCACCCAATGCAGCAAGGTCCTGAAGAAACACTACTGGACGCTTCTGGACGTAATCTTCAGCCCCCTGCCCACCTACCGATGAGTGAGCGAACAGTTTACCCAGCTGTTTGAGCTCCACTGCTGGCTGTGGGACAGATTTGTCGCATAGTTGGCAGGTAAGTCATTTACATGATTTACTGGATTTAATAATTGAATAATCACTTATTCTGTCATTTCTCTGCTTGTTTTAAAAGTAATATCAGTGTCCCTCGTAGTATCTCAGACAAACCCTGCAGTATGGAGACTGTCTCTGTCCTCCGCATGGTTTGTAATTGGAGCTTCAGAAAATCAGCTTTAAAAATCTTAGTAGAATTGATACAAATTCTTTTGCTACAACACCACCATTCAATACTACTACTCTTAATGATATTCTGGGATTGTGTTGCTGCTGCCGCCATCCTAAGGGTAGGAAAACTGGTAAATGATCGTCAACCCAGATTATCAGTATTATCCTCCTGATTTCAGTGTGTAAAGCTATTTTCATCTAGATAACGTTTCTGGTCCATCTACAGTTTTTAATTATAGGCCCACCTTCCCCTCACTGCATGTTCAGCTTCTGGGAGAGGGGTCAGAGTAAATGTGTCATTTTCAATGAGCGAAGTCCTCTCCTCTTTCATAGCGTCAACCCAGAATGTTGATTTTGTTGAATCTCTTTAAAGCTCTGTGGTTTCATACAGACCGTGTAGGCTGGATGACCAGTCGGTGTTGGTCAGTGTCTGATCTCCAATACCTGAATCAGTCAGCTAAGTACTGAGGTGCTTTCCTGTGTCTCTTTGGATTGGGTGTACTATTGTTTATTTTAATATTAGCTTTGTCTTCTTTATCTGTGACAGCTGTTGTGATCCTTGTGCTCTCTGCTCCCTGTGTTACTGTACAGTACTCTCTCACTGAGGTCATCCAGCCTGACCGGCAGATCCAGCTGCTGTTGTAGAGGCAGTTCAAACTGCACGGATGTAAGATGAGGCTGAAGGCTGCCTGTTAGCCCTCCAACGGCGCTATCTTAAGTCCTGCACTACCGGCACGGCAGACACAGAAGGTTGTCGTCTCCTCTCTTGCACCGGGAGCCTGGGGCGTCAGTGTGGCCTGGAAATACAGAGGGCTTCTCCACCACCGTAGCCGGTGTTAATCTCTTCCAACCAGTTTGAGGTCCTCAGCTCTTCTGCTTTGCCTTCACATGCTTCATCCCTCAAGGACAACCCCTCAGGGCAGTGTTCTCATTGATGGAGATTCTACTGAAAACCACTTAAAAGTAACACCACTGTCTCCTGTTTTCCAGATGCCCGTGTCCTGGACTTCTCCAGGTGGCTTCCCTTGGCACTGCTTCTCTACTATTCTCTTCCTGATGCAGCGAGTTCCTGATGTTAGTGTACTGAATAGTTTGCAGGTAAGTAATATAATAATATAATATAATAATATAATATATATAATAATAAGTAAAATAATCATTTATTCTGTCCTTTCTCTGCTTGTATTAAAAATTGATCAGTGTCCCTCATAGTATCTCAGACAAACCCTGCAGTATCGAGACTGTTTTTAACAACCTCATTAGAATTGATACAAATTCTTCCACAGGAACAACACTATTCAGAGATTGTGTTGGTCCTGCCATCCTAAGTGTAGGAAAACTGGTAAAACCCAGATCATCAGTATTATCCTCCTGATTTCAGTGTGTGTTGTAGACTCAATGGGTATGATTGGCTGTTCTTGTCGTACCTACAAAGACTCCCTTTCACATTTTAACTCTGGCTTCCATCTGTCATGTTTCCAAGTGTAGCATGCGGCTCAAATACTCTCCTCTTTAAAAGGTTAAGCGTTCTCCCTGTCGACGTCATTGAATACATATATATAGCTGCTGAGGCCTATTTTCATTTGGAGACGAATCGGCCAAACATCTCTCAGTAGCTTTAACTGTTTCACCCTTAATTTTCAGGAAGTTCACAGACTGCATCTGAGTAATCCTCAGTAAATGTCTGAGTGGATCGCCAACCCTGGATCTGTCCAAAAGCTCCTTAAATTAGTGACCTCATTTAATATTCATGAAGCTTCAGCCGCATTGGTCAGTATGTAATGCGGAGTCTCAGCCAGTCAGGAGCCTTCGCTGTAAAACAGCAGCGTGGTCTTGCAGCAGTGCGCAGGGCAAACGAGCCGGTGTGATTGAGCTCTGTAGCTCCTCTGGAAGACTGAACTTTAGAAACTGCTCAAGCTGTGTGGCTGTGGGTGCCTTTAATTTTGAGTCTGAGACACAAAGTAAGCTGCTGTTCATTTAGTTTGGAAATGGCTTAGTTCTGTTGCTATACTAGCTGTCTCCTTAGCAGTGTAGCTTTAGTATTTACCTCTGTATTACTTCATATTCATGGTTTCTGTTATTTCTTCACATGTTTCACACTACTGAGCTGTTTTAGGTTAGTATGAATGGTGTAATTCTGTGGATATGTGCCAAATTTGTGTTCTTAGTCAATGTCCTGGTGTTTATTGAGCTACTGCTCAGAGGCTATTGCTATTCCTCTTTTTGTCCTTGTGGGGGCGCTAAAACCCTGCCTTAAAGCTGGTGCCTTGATATAAAGCCAGACACAAGGATCCTCGTCTACGCCCCCTCCCTGCCCACTTACTGTCGAGTGAGGGAGCAGTTTCCCCTGCTCCTATCGCTCCACTGCTGGCTGCGGGACAGGTCCGTCTGCGCTGAATTCGTAGAGAACTGGGAGAGCTTTTGGCTGTGCCCAATACTCTAACGCAGAGATGAGCTTCACCTGAGCCATCTGGGGTCCATCGTTCTCTCCGGGAACATCAAGAAGGTGCCAGGCCAGGACTGACGGGCCCTTCCCAGTCACACTGTCAGCTAAGTGAACTGCATAGTTTGCAGGTAAGTGATTTACATGATTTACTTGATTTCACCCATTTATTCTGTCACATTTCTGCTTGTATTAAAAAGTAATATCAGTCTCACTCATAGTATTTCAGACAGATCCTGCATTATTGAGACTGTCATGGTTTGTAACTGTAAGGTCGGAAAATCTGCTTTAAAAATCTAATTAGAATTTATATCAATTCTTCTATCTTTCAGAGTACAAGCAGGAGTTGGGCAAAAAAGTATTTAGTCAGCCACTAATTGTGCAAGTTCTCCTACTAGATCTGTAATTTTCATCATAGGTACATGTCAACTATAAGCGACAAAATTAGAAAAAAATCCAGGAAATCACATTGTAGACTTTTTAAAGAATTTATTTGTAACTTATGATGGAAAATAAGTATTTGGTCACCCACAAACTAATTAACAATTAATCATCACAGTCCATATTATCTATTTAAGTCAAGACAGGTTGCCAAGTAGAGTTAAATTTACCACTGCACCCAATTTTAGGTAGGAGGGTTTCTGTTTCCCTTTAAGAGCTTTATCTGGGGAAATCTTGTTCAAAAGGTGCTGGCTAAGACCGCTTAGATTACTTAATGAGTCACCCCGAATATTGCTGTTGTGGAGTGAACCTTGTTGTTCATTAGGCTGTATATAGATCATTTATTTAGTGAAAAGGCTCTTCAGACTGCAGTCAGATTATCAGGGACTGTTTCACAGTCTGGTTTAGTGAACAGCTAGACAAAGATTCTGGTGTGGGGAGTTTTGAACAGAGCAACACGTAACGTGCAGGAACAGCCCTGATGTTCGAAGCCCAATAATAGAGACAATCTGGTAATGATAAGCAGCTGTAGGGGGGGCAGTGGTGGCTGTAGGGGGGGCAGTGGTGGCTGTAGGCGGGGGCAGTGGTGGCTCAGCATTTAGAGCTCCAGGCTATTGATGACAGCGTTGTGGGTTTGATACCCGGGCTCTGCAAACTCCAACTCTTGAGCAAGACCCTTCACCTTCTTTTGTGGGCACCACAGCAATGGCTGCCCACTGCTCCAACCACATGTGCTCACTGTCCACTGTGTGTGTTTCACTTTGTGTGTTCTCTGCACAGCTGGGTTACGGAGGAAACAAAATCCCATCAGTGTAACAAAAAATGTCAAATGGTGAATCTGGTTTTCTTGTCTTGTATGTCGAGGCTGCAATATTGTGGGAGAATCTTCAGGTGTTTCAATATTCTATGTATACGTTGTTTTTCAGAAACAGACAGATGGTAGACTCACAAAAGCCATCAATTTTACACCAGCCTCATCACAGGGGGCTCAGAAATCATCAGCTTGATCAGCATAGGTCATCAAAGGTGATGAAAACCAGCGCACCTTCCACCGGCGTTTCGTTTACTGCAGGATTAAAGTGTTTCTCTTCATTCCTAAGACTGACTGATCGAGTTGATTCTTTAAGCGCGGAGAAGCAAATCCCACTACCACAGTTTTGGAGGTTCCACCGAGATCCCAATATTCTCTGGGTCCAGAGTTTTCAGAGACAGGATCAGAAACCGACAGAGGCGGCCGCCCACATTCCAATGAGTGATTCTGAGTCAATTCAGGCGCTCTACTGACTCTAAGACTCTGTACCCGAGGTGACTGTAAGTAAATTAATTAGACCGCTTGTCTTATGAATTTATAATAAACAGGAGGAGACGGCACGCCATATTCTTAGACCTTCAGGTTACTTTAACCCGTATCCCTTTTGATATTTTAATTTTCAAGTTTGTTTTAGATAATTGAGTTTTTGCAGCAATCTGGACTCAAAGGATGAAGATGTCCAAAGCATTGCCTTAAGATCATTTGGGACTCACAGTTGTCTGAACTGGGAATTTCTTGGTGTCCAGATTTGTTTTAAATTGGAAGATTCTAAGATATTGTATTGGAATATTTAGATTCTTATGGTTGTTTAAACCAGAGAATCTTTCAAATTTATTTAGCTAATTTAATTTTAGGATATCTTATTCTCAGTACTGTTCAACCTAGAGAATTTTGTAAAAGGATCCAAATGTATTTTTTAGAAATTTCAAAGAGGTAGAAGCAATGTTTTGGAAGTCAATGTTATTTTTCAGGGTTTTTCAAATTGGAGATTTCGAAGGTTCTAAGACAAGGGAGCCGAGTTCAGACTGTACACATGAAATTAATACATAAGGCGACATTGTTACAAGCACAGTTAATGTACTGCCGGACTGAGGCAGGGGACTCTGGAGCAGGCGAGATTGAAGGTAGGAGAGAATGTGCTTGTTTTAATTGTGGGAGATCAGACTGTTTTGTAGAGCGTTTAGATCAGGAAAGTGGCAACACAGCAGAAGCCGTACTCTGGATCAGCAAAATAGATCAAGAAGGTCAGAGCAGCAATAACCTGAGTTCAGTTACAGAACCAGAACCAGACTATGCTGAATAGGATAAGGTGGGAGAAAATGTAGACCGTCTGTAAAGAGGATTTTGAAATGCAGTGAGGAACCCAGTCTAAATGTAAGGATTTGCTGGGAAATTAATTCTGTTTTGATTGACTCTGGTGCAGCAGTTTCAGTACTTATGGAGGGGTCAGTACCCATATCTGTCAGTATGGACATAATTCTAACAGTGGATGTTTCAGACTTACCACTCTCAGAACATTTGTGCAGTCCTGTGAAGGTGAAATTGGGTAATAGAACAGTAAAACACTGGTTTACAGTCTCCACATGTTGCCCTGTGAATTTACTAGGACCTGACTTATTGAGAGCTTTCAGTCTAAACCTACAATGTACAGATTCAGGTTTTTCTGCTGCTGGTCCTAGTGTAGGGATATTTCCACTTAAAATAGGCCCAGTAGAATATTCTTGGGATCTGACGGAGCAGAGAACCTGATGCATCACATGGAGCTCTGTCAAAGGTTGAATGGGAAAATCCTCCATTTTTACATTGTTTTATTTGTCTCCAGATGGTGTTGACTATATATGAACATATCGTGGGTACAAAAGATACCAGCTGAAACAATATCAGTATCTTATGTGTACTATGGTGATCAGCAGCCGCCCATGTAGTCTTGGATGAAGGACAGAGACAGTTGTTTAGAGATGCAGGTGAATTGCATATTTCCCCTATTATATTTTGAGGATACAAATAATTGATGATACTTCTGTTACACGGTCAAGATCTGAGCTGCCAAGTGAGAATGACAAGACTGAGACTAATGACTTGCCAGTTTTGGTTGATAAAATTCTAAAACACTTCTGGTCTCAGAATGAATGATATTGGGTCAGTAAAGGGTGCATCTCTAGTTTAAAAGTCCCTCTTGGAAAAGGAGGCCATTGTTGTTGCAGTGCTGACGATGTGTATGATGTGGATATTTTAGACATGACACCTGACATATCTTAATCACTAAATGATGTAGTTGTTTTGCTGCAGTCTGATGATCAGATATTAACATTGTCTGGTTCTCACAAGTAGTCACTAAAGGAAAAAGCTTTTTGTCTTTAAAAAAAAAAAAAGAATCAGTTCAGGAGTGTGTCTTATGTACAGGAGAGAAGAGGGAATATAAGCCCATATGTATCTGCATCGGTCTGTCTTAACAAAAATGATGTTTGTATTGATTTAATATTAGTTTCACTGGATTTAGAATGAAAGTTCAGTGATCTAAATGTGATCATGTTGAATGGCAAAAAAAAAAAAAACATTGGCTGAAAAAACAAAGGCAATAGGCTGCCCAGGACTCCTCCAACGCTGGGCATCTTAAATTCAGCACTACCGGCGTGGCGGACATAGAGGGTTATTGTCTCCAGTCCCGCACCGGAGAGGGTCTGGGGCCGTCTGCATGGCCTGAAAAAACCGAGGGCTCCACCACCACCACAGAAGGTTTTCACCTCAACTAACTGGTGCGAGGTTCAGTTCTTCAATCCTCACAGTGGGCAATGTTTTTATTGTTGGCAAAACCCTTTAAAGTATCGGGGCCAAAGAGTTGTGTTTTTTTTTTTTTTTTTTTTTGTTTTTTGTTTTTTTTTTTTGGCTAGGAGTTGCTAAGTCGATTCGGTACCATTATTCTCCCCTTTTCTCTGCCCGATCCAGCGAGGCACTGAAGGAGCACTGCTACACACTTCTGTGCGCGCACACACACATATGTGTAAAAGCTTACACACACACATATATATATATATATATATATATATATATATATATATATATATATATATATATATATATATATATATATATATATATATATATAAATTTTTTATTTTTATTTTTTTATTTTTTTATTTATTTACTCTAAAATGGAATTTGTTATAAATTGATGTTTGTTGGGGCTGGTATTAGCTTTTCTCTAGATTAATTCTATATCCAGAAATGACACCAAAGGTATCCAGTAAATTAAACTGCTACTCCACACAGTCTTGATAATAGTGCAGCTTTGTGACGATGGATGGGGAGCACAAGCGGCCCCATTGAAAATGCTAATTCATCCAGGTCGGAGCAGAGCAGAGCAATGTTAAATTTTTGATGACTCCTTGAGTGTTCAGCTTCACTGTCTCCTGTTTTCCAGATGCCCGTGTCCTTGACTTGGCACTGCGGCAGCGTGATGCCTTTGGCACAATGCTTCTCTACTATTCTCCTCCTCCAGTTAGTGAACTGAATAGTTGGCAGGTAAGTAATTTTACATATTTTTTTCTAATTTATTAAACATTTATTCGGTCATTTCTTTGCTTGTATTAATTTTTTTATTTATCCGTGTCACTCATAGTATCTCAGACAAACCCTGCAGCATCGAGACTTTGTCTTTAACAAGCTTATTAGAATTGCTGCAGATTCTTCCACCTCAACAACACTATTCAGAGATTGTTTTGCTGCTGCCATCCTAAGTGTATCATTAACCCAGATCATCAGTATTATCCTCCTGATTTCAGTGTGTTGGTTGTATACTCAATGGTCAGCTGGGTTCTGTGTAAAGCCATATTCATCTAGATAATCATGCAACATGTTCAGTTCCTCCAGACTGTTTGAGAGCAAACAATGATTTATTCAGCTTTTAACTGTTTTACCCTTAGTTTTCAGGAAGTTCACAGGCTGCATCTGAGTAATCCTCAGTAAATGTCTGAGTGGATCTCCAACCCTGGATCTATCAAAAGCTCCTTAAATTGGTGACCTCATTTAATATTCATGAAGCTTCAGCCGCATTGGTCAGTATATAATGTGGAGTTTCAGCCAATCAGGAGCCTCAGCTGTAAAGCAGCAGCGTGGTCTTGCAGCAGAGCGCAGGGCAAACGAGCCGGTGTGACCGAGCTCTGTAGCTCCTCTGGAAGACTGAACTTTAGAAACTGCTCAAGCTGTGTGGCTGTGGGTGCCTTTTAATTTTGAGTCTGTGACACAAAGTAAGCTCCTATTCATTTAGTTTGGGAATGGCTTTAGTTCTGTTGCTATGCTAGCTGTCTCCTTAGCAGTGTAGCTTCAGTATTTATCTATGTATTACTGAATATTCATGGTTTATTTCTTCATGTTTCACGCTACTGAGGTGGTTTAGGTTAGGATGGATGGTGTAATTCTGTGGATATGTGCTAAATTTGTGTTCTTAGTCAACGTCCTGGTGTTTATTGAACTACTGCTCAGAGGCTATTGCTATTCCTCTTTTCGTCCTTGTGGGGGTGCTAAAACCTCATAGTTTAACCAGTGAAAACGGTCAGAGGCTGGTTAAAGCTGGTGTCTTGATATAAGCTTTGAGTGGTAATTATTAGCTTTGTTTCTCCTGCCTGTTGAGCGTATACACATCTCTCTTTGAATGAACTCATTTAGTAGCACTATGATATAGACCTGGAGCCTTTCTGAACTTGTATTTAATATTGTGCATGTATTCTGTTTATTTCAGAGTCTTTATTCGTCAGCCTGTCCTCAATTCTTCCTCATTAATTCATCATTCACCCAGAACGCTGTCATATTTCTAATGCCCAGTGATCCATGCTTCACCCCCCCCCCCCCTTTACTGGATCTATAGGATCAGCTAGGTCAGTATGTACTAGTTCAAGTACTGCTTTTGCTCGTGCATCAGGTTCTGTTTCTACTCTGAGCCGATTTCTCTTGTCTGTAGAATTCACAGTTCAGTTTATCAATCATACCCTTGATTTTCATGCTCTCTACTGCATAATGTGCAACATCATAATTACAGTGATCAAGGATTTCATGCTGTTTGAATGTTGTGAAACACTGCAACCATCACCACTGTGATCATTGACCACATTCAGGTAATTAAGCCTATTGTACTCTTTAATGGTGAACTTGGTGCCACTTTTGTGGTTATGTTGATTTTTTTTGAGCTTTGTCTTCTTGTTGTGATCCTTGTGCTCTCTGCTCCCTGTGTTGCTGTACTGTACTCTCTCACTGACCGTTGTCTGTTTTACTCCGAGATGACCATGGAGGAACAAGCTCTCAGGAGGTCATCAAGCTATTACGGCAGATCACGCTGATGTTGTAGAGGCTGTCCAAACTCCACAGACGGAAGACGAGGCTAGAGGCTGCCCTTGACTCCTGGAATGCTGCCTGTGATGCCGTGGTCTTATTTTCAGCACTACCGGTGCAGGGTTGTCATCTCCACTCCTGTACCTGAGAGGGCCTGGAAGCGTCAAGCGTGGCTGGCAAAAGTTGAGGGCTCCTCAATCACCACAGCCATTTTTCGCCTATGCTAACTGGTTCAAGGACCTCGGCTCTTCACCTGCTCCGGCACAGACGACTCCTCAGGGTGGTGTTCTCACTGTTGGAGATTCTTCTGTTAAACACTTAAAAGAATTGACCCTAAACAGTAATGCCCGTGTCCTGGACGTCGCCAGGTGATTTTGGCACCACCGTTCTCCACTATTCTCCTCCTGATGCAGCGTGGCGTCCGGTCCTCTAACGCAGAGATCAGCTTAACTGAGCCGCCTGGGGTCCATCGTCCATCGTTCAAGGTACCAGGCCAGGACTGACAGGCCCTTCCCAGTCACACTGTTTGGTTAGTGAACTGCATAGTTTGCAGGTAAGTGATTTACAGGATTAACTTGATTCCACCCATTTATTCTGTCACTTTTCTGCTTGTATTAAAAAGTAATACATCAGTTTCACTCATAGTATTTCAGTCAAATCCTGTATGGTTTGTAATTGTAACGTATTAGAATTTATCTAAATTTTACTATTTTTCCAAGTACAAGCAGTTTCACATTGAGTTTGGGCTGTTAAATATAAATATACAGCAAGTATTTAGTCAGCCACTGATTGTGCAAGTTCTCCTACTTAGAAAGATTAGAGAGGTCTGTAATTTTCATCATGGGTACACTTCAACTAATGAGAGACAAAATGAGGAAATCCAGGAAATCACATTGTAGAGAATTCTTTTTGTGGGTTAGATACCTGGGCTCGGCAGACTGCCACTGAGCAAGGCTTTCACTGTCTTTTGTTGGGGCCCACAGCAATGGCTGCCCACTGCTCCAGGCGTGCGTGTGTGTTCTCTGCACAGCTGGGTTACAGGGGGAAGACAAATTCCATATGTGTAACAAAAAATGTCAAATGGTGAATCTGGTTTTCTTGTCTTGTACGTCAACTCTGCAATATTGAATCTTTTCAGGCGTTTCAATATTCTATGTATACGTTGTTTTCAGAAACAGACAGATGGTGGCTTTTGTTACTTTGAAACAATGGAGTCTATCAACTTCACACCAGCCTCATCACAGGTTGTTTACTGCAGGATTAAAGTGTTCTCTACATTCCTAAGACTGACTGATCGAGTTGATTCTTTAAGCGTGGAGAAGCAAATCCCCAGATTTGTTTTAAATTGGAATATTCTAAGGGATTGTTTTGGAATATTTTGTTTCTCAGGGTTGTTTAAACCCGAGAATTTTTCAGTGATCCAAATTGATTAAAAAAAAACAAGATTTTAGGATATTTACTGTTCAAAGAACAATTACATCAATGTTTAGTAGATCCCCCTTTTGCAGAAATAACAGCCTCTAAACGCTTGCTATAGCTTCCAATGAGAGTCTGAATTCTGGTTGAAGGTATTTTGGACCATTCTTCTTTACAATACATCTCCAGTTAAGTCAGGTTTGATGATTTCTGAGCATGGACAGTCCGCTTTAAATCACACCACAGATTTTCAGTAATATTCAGGTCTGGGGACTGAGATGGCCATTTGAGCAGTGTTTAGGGTCATTGTCTTGTTGCAGTATCCAGCCCTGGTGCAACTTTCTCACTGATTCTTGAACATTGTTCTCAAGAATCTGCTGATATTGACTGGAATCCATGTGACCCTCAACTTTAACAAGATTCCCAGTACCTGCACTGGCCACACAGCCCCACAGCATGATGGAACCTCCACCAGATTTACTGTGGGTAGCAAGTGTTTGTCTTTGAATGCTGTTCTCTTTCCACCATGCATACAGCCCCTTATGTCCAAATAACTCAATTTTAGCTTCATCGGCCCACAGCACCCTATTCCAAAATGAAGCTGGCTTGTCCAAACGTGCTTTAGCAGACCTACAGCGGCTCTGTTTGTGGCTTGTGTGCAGAAAAGGCTTCTTCTGCATTACTCTCCCATACAGCCTCTCCTTGTGCAAAGTGTTCTGAATAGTTGAACGATGCACAGTGACTCCATCTGCTGCAAGATGATGTAGGTCTTTGGAGCTGGTCTGTGGGTTGACTGACTGTTCTCACCATCCCTCAATTCTGCCTATCTGAGATTTTTCTTGGCCTGCCACTTTGGGCCGTAACTAGAACTGTGCCTGTAGTCTTCCGTTTCCTAACTATGTTCCTCACAGTGGAATCTGAGAGCTTTTTGTATTCTTCCCTTAAACCATGATGTTGAACAATCTTTTTCAGGTCATTTGTGAGTCGTGTTGAGGCTCCCATGTTGCCACTCTTCATTAGAAAAAACAATGCAGGAGGAAGAGCGTTCTTTTATAAAGCCCCCAACTTTGGAACAACCTCCCTGTTAATATCCGGGAATCAGACACACTCTCAGTCTTTAAATCTGAATTAGAAACGTTTCTCTTTACACCAGCTTTCAGGTAACTCACCAGTTCTGTGTTCTGTCCTGTTTTAATTACATAACACCACAGTTCTGTCCTGCTCTGATTACAGGCTTTTTATTACTACTATTGTGGTCGTCTAACTATTTCTGCTACAGGTCTCTCACTAAACGTAAACCTTGTTCTAATCTTCATCTTTTTGTCTCTCTCCCCTCATGTCCTGAGCTGCCTGCCTGGAGTTGCCCTTTTTTGGTTCAGTTCCTGTGTCTTGGTATCAGGCCTGTCCCACTACTCAGCACAACACAACCATCCTAACCCCTCTCTCTCTCGCTCCTTCTCTCTCTTTTTTTACATGTACTGAGATGCCCTGCCGTCCAGTCTGGAGGTGTTCATGCATCCATGTTCTGGAATCAGGCCTGTTGCTCTTCTCAGCATGGACTTTAACATTAACACTGAGCATATGTCCAGCACCTACTCACACTCCTTCATAACCTGTTCCTACATTAGCTATAGCTCTTCATTATCTCTCTGTCTAGTTCTTAGTGTAATGTTTGTTTGTGCTGTGCGGGTCGACCTAAGGCAGATGGGTTCCTTAGACTGAGTCTTGGTTTCTCTCAAGGTTTCTTCCTCTTAGTATGAGGGAGTTTTCCTTGCCACTGTCGCTACCACCTCCGTTGTGGTGCTTGCTCCTAAGAGACGTTGACAAGGATCTCTGTAAAGCGATTTCTGACATTTGTTGTGAAAGGCTCTATATAAATAAAGTTTCAATTGAATTGGCAGTGTGACTCCTTCTGTACCTTTAACCTCTACTATTGTCCACCCAATGCAGCAAGGTCCTGAAAAAACACTGCTACAAGCTTCTGGACATAGTCTTCAGCCCCCTGCCCACCTACTGATGAGTGAGCGAACAGTTTACCCAGCTCTTTGAGCTCCACTGCTGACTGTGGGACAGATTTGTCACATAGTTTACAGGTAAGTGATTTACATGATTTACTTGATTCCACCCATTTATTCTGTCACTTTTCTGCTTGTATTAAAAAGTAATAAGTATTGAGACTGTCATGGTTTGTAATTGTAACGTCGGAAAATCTGCTTTAAAAATCTAATTAGAGTTTATCAATTCTTCCTTCTTTCCGAGTACAAGCAGGAGTTGGGGGGGAAAAAGTATTTAGTCAGCCACTAATTGTGCAAGTTCTCCTACTAGGTCAGTAATTTTCATCATAGGTACATGTCAACTATGAGCAACTGAATGAGAAAAGAAATCCAGAAAATCACATTGTAGGATTTTTAAAGAATTTATTTGTAAATTATGATGGAAAATAAGTATTTGGTCACCCACAAACAAGCAAGATTTCTGGCTCTCACAGACCTGTAGCTTTTAAGAAGCTCTTCTGTCCTCCACTTGTTGCCTGTATTAATGGCACCTGTTTGACCTCGTTATCTGTATAAAAGACACCTGTCCACAGCCTCAAACAGACAGACTCCAAACCTCCAACCTGCTTAAGCCAGTACATGTCCAGGCCCGTCTGAAGTGAACCACCTTAGTTCGCTCTCTGTGAAACTAAATTAAGGGCGTAGGTCTGTTTTACATTGGTGGGGGTCATAAAATCAGTTCACACAGGGTCTCCTGGAGTCTTTTTGCATTTATGGTAAATTTAAAACTCTAACTCTAAAAATACAGGTAATTTTATAAAAGTTATAAAAGCACATACAAGTGTCCAAAGAAACACAAAGGGTAAGAGAGTAAATGTAAATGACTGCAGAATTTTAAATAATTTTAAATCTATTTGAAATAGATTTCACACTGGGTGCTAACCAGCCAATTAATCATCAGAGTCCATATTGTCTATTTAAGTCAAGACAGGTTGCCAAGTAGAGTTAAATTTACCACGGCACCCAATTGTAGGTAGGAGGGTTTCTGTTTCCCTTTAAGTAATCTAAGCAGTCTTAGCCAGCACCTTTTGAACAAGATTTCCCCAGATAAAACCCATAGTCACCCCGAATATTGCTGTTGTGGAGTGAACGTTGTTCTTGTTCATTATCGGGCTGTATATAGATCATTTATTTAGTGAAAACGCTCTTCAGACTGCAGTCAGATTATCAGGGACTGTTTCACAGTCTGGTTTAGTGAACAGCTAGATAAAGATTCTGGTATGGGTAGTTTTGAACAGAGCAACACGTAACGTGCAGGAACAGCCCTGATGTTCGAAGCCCAATAATAATAGAGACAATCTGGTAACTATAAGCAGCTGTAGGGGGCAGTGGTGGCTGTAGGGGGGGCAGTGGTGGCTCAGCGGTTAGAGCTCCAGGCTATTGATGACAGCGTTGTGGGTTTGATACCCGGGCTCGGCAAACTCCCACTCTTGAGCAAGACCCTTCACCTTCTTTTGTGGGCACCGCAGCAATGGCTGCCCACTGCTCCAACCACATGTGCTCACTGTCCACTGTGTGTGTTTCACTGTGTGTGTTCTCTGCACAGCTGGGTTATGGAAGAAACAAAATCCCATCAGTGTAACAAAAAATGTCAAACGGTGAATCTGGTTTTCTTGTCTTGTACGTCGACGCTGCAATATTGTGGGGGAATCTTCAGGCGTTTCAATATTCTATGTATACGTTGTTTTCAGGAACAGACAGATGGTGGCTTTTGTTACTTTGAAACAATGGAGTCTATCAACTTTACACCAGCCTCATCACTGGGGGCTCAGAAATCATCAGCATGATCAGCATAGGACATCAAAGGGGATAAAAACCAGCGCACCTTCCACCGGCGTTACATTTACTGCAGGGTTAAAGTGTTTCTCTACATTCCTAAGACTGACTGATCGAGTTGATTCTTTAAGCGCGGAGAAGTAAATTAGACTACCACAGTTTTGGAGGTTCCACAGAGATCCCAATGTTCCTCTGGGTCCAGAGTTTTCAGAGACAGGATCAGAAACGGACAGAGGCGGCCGCCCACATCCCAATGAGGGATTCTGAGTCAATTCAGGCGCTCTACTGACTCCGAGACTCTGTACCCGAGGTGACTGTAAGTAAATTAATTAGACTGCTTGTCTTATGAATTTAGAATAAATGGGAGGAGACGGGACACTGTATTCTTTGTTACTTTAACCCGGATCCTTTTGATATTTTAATTTTCAAATTAGTTTTAGATCATTGAGTTTTTGCAGTGACCCGGACTCAAAGGACGAAGATGTCCAAAGCATTGCCTTAAGATCATTTCAGTCTCACAGTTGTCTTGGAAACTTTGAATTGCGATACATTTCAATCCCTGAAAAATTCTCTGATTTAAACGACCCTGAGAATCTAAATATTCAGACAATGTTTTAGGATAATTTTGTAAAGGGATCCAAATTTATTTTTTTAGAAAATTCAAAGACTCTGAAGCAAGGTTTTGGAAATGATGATGATGATAATAATAATAATAATAATTTTGATATTATTTCCATGGTTCTAAAACAGAGCAGATTTTTATACCCAGTGGTTTCGGACTATACACGTGAAATTAATACAGGAGACATTGTTACAAGCTCAGTTAATGTACTTGCCGGACTGAGGCAGGAGACTCCGGAGCAGGCGAGATTGAAGGTAGGAGAGAATGTGCTTGTTTTAATTGTGGGAAATCAGTATAACCAGTATAAATATATTGAGGATTCAAATAATTGATGATACTTCTGTTACACGGTCAAGATCTGAGCTGCCAAGTGAGACTGAGACTAATGACTTTTTTTGACGAATTTCCAAAACATTTCTGGTCTCAGAATGAATGATATTGGGTCAATAAAGGGAGCATCTCTGGTTATAGTGGTGCAAGCAAAACAGCTGATAGGCCTTACTATGCTCAATGTCCCATGTCTACCTGTGGCAATGTTGAATGGCTTAAAGCATTGACATATAAATGCAGTAATCCTATCCTACACATTTTCTATATATTTTTTTTTATTTCGATGCGATTCTGCTTTTAAAACTCTGATTCAACACGAACAGTTGAGTCCCTACTTTATAGTCTTTAATATTAGCTTTGTCTTCTTTATCGGAGTCAGTTGATGTGATCCTTGTGCTCTCTGCTCCCTGTGTTACTGTACACTACTCTCTCATTGACCATCATTTATGTTTCGGTCTGTCTTTATACTCGAGAAACTTGAAGACCGCGGAGGAGCGAGATCTATGGGTGCTCTTCAAGGAAGTCATCAAGCTTGACTGCTGCCGTTGTAGAGGCAGTCCGAACTCCACTGACGGAAGCCGAGGCTGGAGGCTGCCTGTGACTCGTCCAACGCGATCGTCTTAATTCCAGCACTACCTGCGCGACGGACACAGAGGGTCATAGTCTCCTCTCCCACACCTGAGAGGGCCTGGAAGTGTCAGCATGGCTGGGAAACGCAGAGGGCTCCTCCACCACCACAGCCATTTTCACCTCTGCTAACTGGTTTGAGGACCTAAGCCTTTCAGCTGCTCCAGCTCCGAGGACGACTCCTCAGGGCGGTGTTCTCACTGTTGGAGATTCTTCTGTAAAACACTGAAAAGTATCGACCCTAAAGAGTAATGCCACGGTCTCCTGTTTTCCAGGTGCCCGTGTCCTGGACGTTGCTAGGTGGCTTTGTCACCATCGTTCTCCACTATTCTCTGCCTGATGCAGCGTGGCCCTGAAGAATCACTGCCGTACGCTTCTGGACACTGTTTGGGGGGGAAAAAGGCAGACACCAGCATTATCGTCTTCGGCCCCCTGCCCACTTACTGACGATTGAGCGAGCTATTTTCCCCATCTCTTATCGCTCCACTGCTGGCTGCGGGACAGGTTTGTCTGTGCTGACTATGTAGAATACTGGGAGATTTCTGCTACGTCTGGTCCTCTACCACAGAGATGAGCTTCACCTGACTCCATATTGTCTAAGTCAAGACAGGTTGCCAAGTAGTATTAAATTCACCACCCAATTTAGGTAGGAGGGTTTCTGTTTCCCTTTAAGTAATCTAAGCAGTCTTAGCCAGCACATTTTGAGCAAGATTTTTCCAGATAAAGCCCTTGAGGAGTCCCCGAATATTGCTGTTGTAGGGAAAGGCTGGATCGGCTGTTTGAAGACTCCTGAAAATAAGTCAAAAACATTCCAAAAGCCAGTCATTTTTAGACAAAACCAGAATGTGCCAGCCTTGTCTTAGTCCAGTGTAAGGAATGCATTATTTTAAACTGAATTATAATGTGTTAAACATGTAGATGAGGAGTGTTATCTACAATATTTTACCACCATTCAGTAAATATATTGATGGACAGATGGATCCTCCACCTACTGCTGCTTTAATACAAGGTTTTTTTTTTTTGGTGAGACTCAGTTCTGAAGCCTTCCACCGGCGTTACGTTTACTGCAGGGTTAGTGTTTCTCTACATTCCTAAGACTGACTGATCGAGATGATTCTTTAAGTGCGGAGAAGCAAATCCGACTACCACAGTTTTGGAGGTTCCACAGAGATCCCAATATTCCTCTGGTCCAGAGTTTTCAGAGACAGGATCAGAAACAGACAGAGGCGGCCGCCGACATCCCAATGAGTGATTCTGAGTGAATTCAGGCGCTCTACTGACTCCGAGACTCTGTACCCGAGGTGACTGTAAATTATTTTAACCACTTGCCTTGCGAATTTAGGATAAACAGGAGGAGATCGGACGCCATATTGTTTGACCTTCGGGTTGCTTTTGGAAATGATGTATTTTTCAGGGCTGTTGAAATTAGAGATTTCGAAGGTTCTACGACAAGGGAGAGTTCGGACTATACACGTGAAATTAATACATAATTAATAAGGTGTTAATAATCATAATTGTAATTAAGTATAAAGGTGTATAAAAGGAAACAAGGGCTATCAGGATGTCTGACACAATCATGTAAAGGCATTGGAAAGGAAGTGTAAGTTTGCTGGGTGAGCTGGCTGTGGAGACGGACACAGAGGGACGTAAAAATAAATGGTTTAAATCTGTCACTAGCTGCATTGTCAACAACAGACATTCAAGCAAAACAAACTTACATTAGCCAGGAAGATGAGGATTACTCATGCCAGACATGCAGAGAAGAACTTGGTGGATAGTGAGAAGTGGCTTCAGGGACGTTGTTACAAGCTCAGTTAATGCCGGACTGAGGCAGGGGACTCTGGAGCAGGCGAGATTGAAGGTAGGAGAGAATGTGCTTGTTTTAATTGTGGGAGATCAGACTGGTTTGTAGAGCGTGCAGATCAGAAAGTGGCAACACTGCAGAAGCCGTACGCGGGATCAACAAAATAGATCTAGAAGGTCAGAGCAGCAATTCAGTTACAGAACCAGATCCAGACTATGCTTAATAGGATATGGTGGGAGAAAATGTAGACAGTCTGTAAAGAGGATTTAGAAACCCAGCGAGGAACCCAGTCTAAATGTAAGGATTTGCTGGGAAATTAATTCTGTTTTGATTGACTCTGGTGCAGCAGTTTCAGTAATTATGGAGGGGTCAGTACCCATATCCGTCAGTACAGACACAATTCTAACAGTGGATGTTTCAGACTTGCCACTCTCAGAACATTTGTGCAGTCCTGTGAAGGTGAAATTGGGTAATAGAACAGTAAAACACTGGTTAACAGTCTCCACATGTTGCCCTGTGAATTTACTAGGACGTGACTTATTGAGAGCTTTCAGTCTAAACCTACAATGTACAGATTCAGGTTTTTCTGCTGCTGGTCCTAGTGTAGGGATATTTCCACTTAAAATAGGCCCAGTAGAATATTCTTGGGATCTGACAGAGCAGAGAACCTGATGGGTCACATGGAGCTCTGTCAAAGGTTGAATGGGAAAATCCTCCATTTTTACATTGTATCCAGATGGTGTTGACTACGTATGAACATATAGTTTCAGCTGGAATCTTTTGTACCACAATATCAGTGTACTATGTTGATCAGTTTGCAGCCACGCATGTAGTCTTGTGTGAAAGACAGAGACTGTTGTTTAGAGAACCAGGTTAATCGCATATTTCTCTAGGCAAGAAAAGGGGGTAGGGAGAAATAGACTTGATGCTAAATATTGGAAAATATATAAATCCTGCTGGTCTTATTGTACTTAATCCGGCAGCGATTGGGGTGCAATATCTGCTGGGAATTCATTCACAGATCAGGTGGCTAGAAACAGCTATGTCAGGAAATGCAGTAGTGCTTCAGATGGTTTCCACAAGAGCACAACAGAAGTGTAAGAAAAATGAGGATGTGTACGATGTGGATATTTCAGACTAGACATCTGACATATCTTCATCAAATGATGGAAGTGTTTTGCAGCAGTCTGATGATCAGATATTAATATTGTCTGATACTCACAAGTACTCACTAAAGGAAAACGCTTTTTGTCTAAAAAAAAATCAGTTCAGGAGTGTCTTGTGTACAGGAGAGAAGAGAGAATATAAGCCCATTTGGATCTGCATCTGTCTGTCATAAAAGGGACGTTTTTATTGATTAATATTAGTTTCACTGGATTTAGAATGAAAGGTCAGTGATCTACCTGTGATCATGTTGAATGACTAAAAGCATTGACATTTAAACGCAGTAATTCTATCCTACACATTTTCTATATTTCTATTTTATTTTAGTTTTGATTTGATTCTGCTTTAGAAGCTCGAGATTGATTCGACACGGACCATCGAGCGACCGTCCCAACCGTACTTTATAGTTTTTAATATCAGCTCGCATATATTGTCTACTTCATCTGAGTCAGTTGTTGTGATGCTTGTGCTCTCTGCTCCCTGTGTTACTGTACAGTACTCGCTCACTGACTGTTTGTGTTTCTGTCTGTTTACTCTGGAGAAACTTGGCGACTGCTGAGCAGCGAGATCTCCAGGCGTTCTGCAAGGAGGTTATCGAGCTTGACTGCTGCTGTTGTAGAGGCAGTCCAAACTCCACTGACGGAAGATGAGGCTTGAGGCTGCTCTGGACACAGAGGGTTGTTGTCTCCAGTCCTGCACCGTAGAGGGCCTGGGGCTGCCAGCGCGGCCTGGAAAAGCCGAGGGCTCCTCCTCTGCCACCACAGCCGGTTTTCACCTCTGCTAACTGGTGTGAGGTCCTCAGCTCCTCACCAGCTCCCTCACAGAGGACAGCTCCTCAGGGTGGTGTTTCCATTGTTGGAGGTTCTACTTTAAAACCCCTAGAAGTATTGGGACCAACCGCTGCAGAAAAGCTGCTGGTCTGTGAATATATATATATATATATATATATATATATATATATATATATATATATATAAACATTTGTTCACAAGAAAATAACCTAGTTAAAAAATCTTATTGGGGGGTTGTCACGTGACCGGATCGGACATGGCTGCTTAAACTTTTACTCCGTTTTTACACCTGTCTTTATTCACACTCCACCTGGTTTAGTCTCTTTAATGAAGTCTCACTTTTGACATACCTATGGTGATACTTCTGGGGATAAAGATTTTCCCATTTCTTTATCTATGTGGTCCCAGAGACTCAAAGACCAGAAAAAAACAAGTTCTGGACGTTCTGGAGGGGGACGAAGCTAGCGTTCCTGCTAATACTTTACCAAATATGGCCGCTCTTCATGCTGAACTCAGATCTATCGGCTGACTTTAGGATAGTATAGAGGGCAGTCTTCAAGATATCGCAGGCTCCGTCTCCTCAGTGGAGGCTTCGTTACCCACTTTAGAGACCACCACAGAAGGCAGATTGGAAGAGGTTGAAAACTTGTCGGCTGAAGACAAGAATTTTTGTTTTGCTGGAAAATAGACTAGGCAATGTCCCCCCTTGCAGAGTTCCTTCTCTCATAATGGGTCAACCTTGTACTTCCACACTGACCTGTTGGCTGAAGTTTTACACGTGAAAGCCTTGGCTTAGCGTGGCAAGTACTCTCATCCCCATGGCTTCTATTCAAGACTGGATTACTTTCTTATTGCTCCTAACTCTATACATATGTTAAAGGTCTGTCAAAATGATTATATCTGACCACAGTCCAGTGAATTTGGATGTCTAAAAATTTAACAGCATTAAAAACACCTTAGTGGAGATGTAACCCACATTTACTAAATAAAGAAGTGTTTTGTTTCTATGTTAAAGAGAATAACAGATTATTGACAACTGCAACTCTCCAGTTACCAGTGCAATAAAATGGGACGCCCTCAAAGACACTTAGCGAGGTCATTTGATCTCTTATGCGTCTCTCCAGAAAAAAACTGATTTTTTAAGCTGAGATGCTGCAACTAGAACACAAGTACAGTCTGATACAAACTGGTCCCTGCTAGTAAATGCTAAATTAAAACTTAAGCTTGAATAAACTCTATTCAAGCTTAAAATATTTCTAAGTTTTTACTTTTTTCTAAACAGAAATACTATGAGTTTGGAAATAAACCCAGTCATTTATTAGCTCACCCACTAGAAGACCCACTCACCAGCGCCCTCATTCCCCCAGGATCACCAGGTAGGTAACATGTCAGAGTCACAAGTCTCTACTGTGTATGGGCTGGTTATTAGTCAGCTACCACTGACTTAATCACACATCATCCTTTCCACCTTCTAGGTTAACCTTGGGTCCTGCCAGGGTCCTAGAAGACCCACTCACCAGCGCCCTCATTCCCCCAGGATCACCAGGTAGGTAACATATCAGTCATAAGTCTCTACTGTGTATGAGATGTACTCCCCTACCATTTATTTATAATTGACAAAATACTGTCTCTCTCTGATAACTTTGTAGTTTACAATACTTTGCTTTCTTGGAGAGACGCTAGAAAATATATGAAAGTCTCTAATTATATCTTTTTTATGGTCACCACTCATCTTGAATCCAGATCTACCCCCTCAGCTTGGACATTGTGCTTAGTAATTGGACTTTAAGGGGCAAAGGGGATTTTTCTAGTTTACTCACAGCAGGAGTTTTAAACTTATTTGAATAAGTATTATCCTCCTGATTTCAGTGTGGTTGTAAACAGAATGGTCAGCTGGGTTCTGTGTAAAGCCATTTTCATCTAGATAATCAGGTAACATGTTCAGGTTCCTCCAGACACCTCTCACCATGGAAATAATTATATGTCACTGACTGGTCAGTCTGGGTTTGGTGTTCTGGAACACACTGAAAGATCTAGAAGTTCTAGCTTCTATCTGTCATGTTTGTAAGTGTAGCCACCTGATCCAAATACTCTCCTCTTTGAAAGGTTATGCTTTCTCTCTGTCAACGTAGAGTCATTGAATATATATATATATATATATATATATATATATATATATAGCTGCTGAGGTCTCACGCCTTATCCCCTGCTTACAGAGCAATGACTGTAAATCTGTTGCTGTGAACTCTGAACCATTATGTGAACAAATACATTTTACTGTTTCATTTGGAGACGAATCGGCCAAACATCTCTCAGTAGCTTTAACTGTTTCACCCTTAGTTTTCAGGAAGTTCACAGACTGCATCTGAGTAATCCTCAGTAAATGTCTGAGTGGATCTCCAACCCTGGATCTGTCCAAAAGCTCCTTAAATTAGTGACCTCATTTAATATTCACAAGGCTTCAGCTGCATTGGTCAGTATATAATGCTGAGTCTCAGCCAATCAGGAGCCTCCGCTGTAAAGCAGCAGCGTGGTCTTGCAGCAGTGCGCAGGGTAAACGAGCCGGTGTGACCGAGCTCTGTAGCTCCTCTGGAAGACTGAACTTTAGAAACTGCTCAAGCTGTGTGACTGTGGGTGCCTTTAATTTTGACTCTGTGACACAAAGTAAGCTGATGTTCATTTAGTTTGGGAATGGCTTAGTTCTGTTGCTATGCTAGCTATCTCCTTAGCAGTGTAGCTTCAGTGTTTACCTACAGTGAGTCCAAGAAGTATTTGATCCCTTGCTGATTTTCTTCGTTGGCCCACTAATAAAGACATGATCATTCTATACTTTTAATGGTAGATGTATTCTTACATGGAGAGACAGAATATTAAAAAGAAAATCCAGAAAATAAATCTAAGGAATATATATTAATTGATTTGTATTTCATGGAGTGAAATAAGTATTTGATCCCTTAGTATTCATTAGCAGTTCTGGCTTTTACAGACCAGTTAGACACTCCCAATCAACTTGTTACCTGACCTGAAGCCACCTGTTCTCACTAATCACTTGTGTGAAAAACACCTGTCCACAGAATCAGACAGATCACACAGATTTCAAGTCTCCAACATGGGTAAAACCAAAGAGCTGTCACAGGACCTCAGAGTCAGAATTGTTGACCTTCACAAAGCTGGAATGGGCTACAAAAAGATTAGTAAGGTGTTGGATGTGAAAGTAACAACTATTGGTGCAATTATCAGAAAGTTTAAAGAGTATAACATGACAATCAACAGACCTCGGCCCGGTGCTCCAAAGAAGATTTCGCCTCGTGGGGTGGCAATGATGCTGAGAACAGTCAGAAATCGTCCTGCAACCACTCGGCAGGAGTTAGCAAATGACCTGAAGGCAGCTGGGACCACAGTTTGCAAGGAAACAATTGGCAACACTTTGCGCAACAATGGATTCACATCCTGCAGTGCCCGAAAGGTACCCCTGCTGAAGAGAGCACATGTGGAGGCGCGCCTCAAGTATGCCAATGATCATTTGAAAGATGAACCAAGTTATTGGGAGAAGGTTTTGTGGTCAGACGAGACCAAAATTGAACTTTTTGGCCTCAACTCCACCCGCCATGTGTGGAGGAAGAAAAATGCTGCCTATGACCCCAAGAACACTGTGCCCACCGTCAAGCATGGAGGTGGAAGCATAATGTTTTGGGGGTGTTTCTCTGCCAAGGGTACAGGGCTACTTCACCGCATCACTGGGAAGATGGATGGAGCCATGTACCGCACAATCCTGAGGGACAACCTCCTCCCCTCTGCCAGGGATCTGAAAATGGGCCGTGGTTGGGTCTTCCAACATGATAACGACCCTAAACATACAGCAAAGGCAACAAAGGATTGGCTCAAGAAAAATCACATTAAGGTCATGGAGTGGCCCAGCCAGTCGCCAGACCTCAATCCGATCGAAAATCTATGGAGGGAGCTGAAGGTCAGAGTTGCCAAGCGACAGCCCACCAACCTTCATGATTTAGAGAGGATCTGCAAAGAAGAGTGGGCCAAAATTCCCCCTGGTGTGTGTGCTAAACTTGTGGTTAACTACAACAAACGTCTCACCGCTGTGCTTGCAAACAAAGGCTTTGCCACTAAGTATTGAGTGTGTTTGGCAAGAGGGATCAAATACTTATTTTCCTCATTGAAATACAAATTAATTAAAATATATTCTTTAAAATTATATTCTGGATTTTTGTCTTGATATTCTGTCTCTCCATGTTAGAATATATCTACCATTAAAAGTGCAGAAGGATAGTGTCTTTATTAGTGGGCAAACAAAGAAAATCAGCAAGGGATCAAATACTTCTTGGACTCACTGTATGTATTACTGAATATTCATGGTTTCTGTTATTTCTTCATGTTTCACGCTACTGATCTGTTTTAGGTTAGTATGGATGGTGTAGTTCTGTGGATATGTGCTAAATTTGTGTTCTTAGTCAACGTCCTGCTGCCGTCAGACTGCACAACCAGCACTGCTCCCAGCGGACCACATACACACACACACTTAACTACACACACACATGTTCAGGGAACAGGGATCCCTCAATGCAAAAATACTATGTAAATACTATGCAATACCCCCCCCCCATGTGCAATTAAGAGTAATTTGCTGTAAATAATAGTTATTGCTTTTTTATTATTTTATTATTATTTTGCTGATTTTTTCTTATTTATATTGTGTATATAGTGTA
This sequence comes from Salminus brasiliensis, assembly GCF_030463535.1. Classification (NCBI taxonomy): domain Eukaryota; kingdom Metazoa; phylum Chordata; class Actinopteri; order Characiformes; family Bryconidae; genus Salminus; species Salminus brasiliensis. The sequence continues at coordinate 17,494,399 of NC_132894.1, read as the reverse complement.
AATTATTTATCTACATTTTTGTAACTGAGTGTCTTGCTATCCCTTTCTACTGTGACACTGAGAATTTCCCCACTCCGGGACTAATAAAAGGATTATCTTATCTTGTCTTAAAGTACTGCTCAGAGGCAATTGCTGTTCCTCTTTTCGTCCTTGTGGGGGCGCTAAACCCCATAATTTAACCAGTTAAAACGGTCAGAGGTGTGTTAAAGCTGGTGTCTTGATATAAGCTTTGAATGGTAATTATTAGCTTTGTTTCTCCTGCCTGTTGAGCGTATACACATCTCTCTTTGAATGAGCTCATTTAGTAGCACTATGATATAGACCTGGAGCCTTTCTGAACTTTTATTTAATATTGTGCATGTATTCTGTTTATTTCAGTCTTTATTCATCAGCCTGTCCTCAATTCTTCCTCACTTATTCATCCTTCACCCAGAACGCTGTCATATTTCTAATGCCCAGTGCTCCATGCTTCAGCCTCAATGTCATCCCAGTCTCCCTGTGGGACCAGCTAGGTCAGTATGTACTAGTTCAAGTACTGCTTTTGCTCGTGCATCAGGTTCTGTTTCTACTCAGAGCCGATTTCTTTTGTCTGCAGACTTCACAGTTCATTTTATCAATCGTACCCTTGATTTTCATGCTCTCTACTGCATAATGTGAAACTTCATAATTACAGTGAACAAGGATTTCATGCTGCGTTTGAATATTTGTAACATACTGCAACCATCACCACTGTGATCATTGACCACATTCAGGTAATTAAGCCTATTGTACTCTTTAATGGGGAACTTGGTACCGTTTTTGTGGCTTTGTCTTCTTTATCTGAGCCAGTTGTTGTGATCCTTGTGCTCTCTGCTCCCTTTGTTGTTGTATAGTACTCTGTACAGTAACACAGGGACCCTACTGTACAGTAGGATCGTCGTTTCCTCTCCTGCACCTGAGAGGGCCTGGAAGTGTCAGCGTGGCCTGGGAAAAGCAGAGGGCTCCTCCACCACCACAGCAATTATTCACCAGTGCTCGAGGTTCGAGGACCTTGGCTCTTTACCTGCTCCGGCACAGAGGACAGCTCCTGAGGGTGGTGTTCTCACTGTTGGAGATTCTTCTGTAAAACACTTTTGAATTAACCCTAAAGAGTAATGCCATACCCTCCTGTTTTCCAGGTGCCCGTGTCCTGGACTTCGGCGCTGCAATATTGTGGGGGAATCTTTTCAGGCATTTCAATATTCTATGTATATGTTTTCAGAAACGGACAGATGGTGGCTTTCGTTAACGCTCCATGCTGAAACATGTCTCGAGCTTTCCGGAGCGGGGAAATGAGCTTCAACCCAGCCACCTGGGGTCTGTTGTTTTCTCCAGGAACATCAAGAAAGTGCCAGGTCAGGACTGACGGCCGTTCTCAGTCAGGTTAGTGAAAGAGTTCCAACACAACCATCCTAATATATCTCTCTCTCTCTCTCTCTCTCTCTCTGTCTTTCTCTTTCTCTTTTACATGTACTAAGATGCCCTGCCGTCCAGTCTGGAGGTGTCCATTCAGCCATGTTCTGGAATCAGGCCTATTCACACGTCGCCTAACCCTCTTTTTTTTTTTTCTTCCTTTCTTTATTTCCTTTTTGTTCTCTCTCTGTCTTTTACATGTGCTGAGGTGCCCTGTTCCTCCTGCTGTGCCCTGATGTTCACTCAGCCTGGCTCTCCACTGCCCTCCTGTGTTACGGTTCTGCTAGGAGTTCTGCAGTGATCCACTCATACCACACTCCATTGCTATACATTTACATACTTCATCAGCATGGACTTTAACATTATCACTGCGTATATGTCCAGCACCTACTCACATACTTCATAACATGTTCCATCATTAGCTGTAACTCTTCATTAGCTCTCTGTCCAGCACCTACTCGCACTCCTACTTCATTACCTGTTCCTACATTAGCTATAGCTCTTCATTATCTCTCTGTCCAGCACCTACTCACACTCCTACTTCATTACCTGTTCCTACATTAGCTATAGTTCTTCATTATCTCTCTGTCTAGTTCTTTGTGTAATGTTTATTTGTGCCGTGCAGGTCGACCTAAGGCAAATGGGTTCCTCGGACTGAGTCTTGGTTTCTTTCAAGATTTCTTTCTCTTAGTATGAGGGAGTTTTTCCTTGCCACTGTCACTACCACCTCCGTTGTGGTGCTTGTTCATAAGAGGTGTGGACCCGGATCTCTGTAAAGCGCTTTGTGACATTTGTTGTGAAAGGGGCTATATAAATAAACTTCTCTTTCCACGTCAGAGCTCCACTGCTGGCTGCTGGACAGATGCGTTGGATAGTTGGCAGGTAAGTGATTTACATGATTTGCTGGATTTTATAATCATTTATTCTGTCATTTCTCTGCTTGTTTTAAGAAGACATATATTAGTGTCCCTCATAGTATCTCAGACAAACCCTGCAGTGTGGAGACTGTCTCTGTCTCCCGCATGGTTTGTAATTGGAGCGTCAGAAAATCTGCTTTAAAAATCTTCTCAGAATTGATAGAAATTCTTTTGCTACACCATCATTTAGTACTAGTACTCTTAACGATGTTCTGGGATTGTGTTCCTGCCTCCATCCTAAGGGTAGGAAAACTGGTAAATGATCATCAACCCAGATTATCAGTATTCTTCTTCTGATTTCAGTGTGTAAAGGCATTTTCATCTAGATAATGTTTCTGGTCCATCTACGGTTTTTAATCTTAGGCCCACCTTCCCCTCTCTGCATCTTCAGCTTCTGGGAGAGGGGTCAGAGTAAATGTGTCATTTTCAATGAGAGAAGTCCTCTCCTCTTTCATAGCCTCAACCCAGAATGTTGATTTTGTTGAATCTCTTTAAAGCTCTGTGGTTCATTACAGACCCTGTAGCAGTAGTCAGTGTTGGTCAGTGTCTGATCTTCAATATCTGAATCAGCGGAGTACTGAGGTGCTTTCCTATCTCTTTGGATAGTGTGTACTATCTCTCAGTAGCTTTTTATGGTTTCATCCTTAGTTTTTAGGAAGTACACAGACTACACCAGAGTAATCCTCAGTAAACGCCAGAGTGTATCTACAATCCTCTTTTGGACACTGGATCTATAGGATCAGCTAGGTCAGTATGTAAAGTCAAGAGGTTCCCCGTGTGAACCTTTGTTTGGTCACGTGATCATTTTATTGCAGCCCATAACATGATCTGCTGCAGCAGAGGAGAATTATATTACTAAGGCTTTAATTCTTAAGTTGTTAAAGATGATGATGATGATGATAAAACTGTTTCTGATTCATGTATATTACCCCAAGCAGTAATGGCCATTCGCTCTCATCAACTTTTCAGCCGTTACTGCCGAGCATTTACACCTCACGACCACAGGAAAATAAATTCAGTGGGAATCGAGCAAAGTACTTGCACAAGTATGTTATTTTGCTTATGTTATGCAAGTATGTTATTATTTGCTGACATTAAGAGTAATTATAATCTACTCCCATTACTTTACTGTACCCCTTAGCACCCCCCCCTTTCACAGCTTCTCAGCTCTACTGCACCACCTGTTTACAAATAGCTTCATCCAAACTGAAACAGGAGCACCATACAGTGATATCTGCTTGTGTTTCTTCTGTTCGTTAATGTTTATCTACATTTAATTGCATGTATTTCAGTATGTAACTGCTTTGTTCTCCTCATGAACAAAACTACATATGCATGTAGACTGAACATCTGTTGAACACAGAAATAAACAGAAATACTTCAATGTTTTATTGCTGCGGTTTCGATGCGGTCCTGCTTTGAAAGCTTGACATGTGATTCAACACAGAACAGCAAGCGATCATCCCTACTTTATAGTCTTTACTATCACCTCAGTCTTCTTAATTTGAGCCAGTTGTTGTGATCCTTGTGCTCTTTGCTCCAAGTACTCTCACTGACCATTGTTTGAGTTTCTGACTGTGTTTACTCTCAAGGAACGTGGCGACCGTGGAGGAGGAAGCTCTGCAAGGAGGTTGTCATGCTTGACCGGCAGATCCAGCTGCTTTTGTAGAGGCAGTCCAAACTTCACAGATGGAAAATGAGGCTGTCCGTGACTTCTCTGACACGGCGGTCTTAATTCTACTTCGATCCCGAAGAGGTCCTGGGTGTGTCTGTGTGGCCGGGAAAAGTAGAGAGCTCCTCCACAACCACAGCTGGTTTTCACCTTTGCTAACTGGTTCTAGGACAACTCCTCAGGGTGGTGTCCTCACTGTTGGAGATTCTTCTGTAAAGCACTTAAAACTATCGAAGCCCAAAGAGTACAGTCACGGTCTTTGGTTTTCCAGGTGCTGGCATCCTAGACGTCGCCATCCAGTTTCCCGTGGCATTGTTCTGCGCCCGACTCGGCGAGGTCCTGAAGGAACCCTGCCTCACGCTTCAGATATAGACATATGGATCATCATCTTCAGCCCCCTTCCCACCTACCAACAAGTGAGCGAGCCATGTCCTGGCTGGTGAAGTGGTGGAACGAACTTCCCCTGGGTGTCTGAATGGCAGAGTCGCTCGCTGTCTTGAAATGCAGACTGAACGCCCACCTCTTCCGAGAGTACTTGGGTGAAGAGTAGAGTATATGGTGTCCTTATTTGCTTTTGTTTAGCAGTGTCTAAGCTTAGAGGTATCTTTGAATTTTTAGTCTATTCAAACTAGCTGAGGTTATTCTTGAGTAAACAGTCAAGAACTTTTGTAAGTCACTTTGGATAGGAGCGTCAGCTAAATGCTGTAAATGTAAATATAGCACAACCAATATGAGGAAATATAAATGAAATAATGCATGTCTATCATAAGCTTAAGAAACTCACTCCTTAAAAAAAAATATTCTGATAGAACAGACTCCTTTTACCGATTTAAAACAGTGTATACAGAAACAACTGACACAGCACAGAACCGCAGTATTATGTCCATTCAGAGTGCATTTTAATGAAGTTTCCGTTGTCCTACACTGAAGCAACTGAAGCTGATGCCCCGTTTTTGGTAAAACAGTCCCTAAGCTGTTCTTTTGCACTGTGCTGCAGCACATGTCAGCCTCCTGTGTTTGTAGGAGTTCTTTGATGCTGCTTCTCTCCAGGTGAAGTCGTTTCATGGTGACTGACTTTGTGGACTTCAGCACATCAGCAAGTGAATGATTATCTGTGACACACATTACGGGTGGAGCATGTTCAGGATCCCCAGTAGTAGCTCAATTCTCTTGACTATCTTTGACTGTTCTTATGGGGCACTATGGGAAGTTCTCACCCCTTTCTTGGCAATCAGATGTCCTCCTTGAGTGCCAACATCTGAAAGATTTCCAAATGAGGCATCACTGAATACTATCAGTTTAAGAGCACTGTCTCTGCCTAAGTGTTGGAGGTTTAGAACTACCTTCTATTTTGTTTGCTTCATGGACTGTCTGCACAGTTAAATTTTTTTGAAGCTTGATGCCAAGTGACCAGCATCAAACATGACCTCTGGCCTACTCTGTCTTGCTACCCAGAGATTTTGGCCTATATTTGACCGGAGTTGCTCCTTCTCTTCCCCACAGAAGGAGGTGTCTTGTTCGAAGGCTAGTAAAGGGTGTATGGGCTGCATGTGTTGGATGTAATTGTTCTGGTCTATTTGTGCTTTTTTTTGTTGAGAGTCACAAAGTCTATCCCACATAAATTATTTTGTATTATCTGTATTATCCTTTGTCACAGGGATCCTCACTGTGTATTCACTTTTCTCTCTCAGACATGGAGGAATCTGTATAAGACCACCTGTCTCTGGATAGTTCAATCTCTTATAGTACACTTTATCACCTATTTAATTGTTTGTGTGTGTGTGACGAATGCTCTCTGTATTCTTTCTGGACATTCTGCTTCAGTAAAAGTCTTTCCCTCTAAAGCAGGAAGCTTGTCAGTTAATTCTCAGTTGAATTCTCCTCTGTTGTTACTGAACAGTTTCTGAGGTGGACCATGCTTGCTAATCCTATTTTGAACAATCTTTCACTATTTCAGAGGACGACTTTGTGCTGTCTGCACTAATCTGTAAGAACTGGTCAATGATGTGAAGATACCACATGCCTAGTTCCAGTTCATGTAGATCTATTGTCCCAGTTTCATTGTACTGAGATGCCAGAGGTAGTCCCAGAGATGAGCTTTACCTGAGCCGTCTGGAGTCCATCGTTCATGTCAGTGAACTGAATAGTTGGCAGGTGAGTGATTTTACATGATTTACTTAATTTAATAACCGTTTATTATTCATTTCTCTGCTTGTATTAAAAAGTAATACATCAGTGTCCCTCATAGTACCTCAAACCCTGCAGTATCGAGACTCTGTCCACATAGTTTGTAATTGTAATGTCAGAAAATTGGCTTTAACATCCTTGTTGTATGGAGATTATCATTTTAAGCCTAGTGGCTATTTAAGTCCTCATTGTGAATGACTGCAGTGGTCATTACAGCAGATGTCCAGAGTTGTTTAGGTAATTTGATCTCTACTAGCATTAACCTTTCCCTATTAAATAGTGTTCTCATTTTTCTCTGCTGTTTTTAGATGTTGTGATCAAGGTGCTGAGGTCTCACGTCTTAGGCCTTTCTTACTGAGCAATGACTGTGAACTCTTGATTATTCTCCATTTGATTTGGCAAGCTGCCACTGTTGGGCCCTTGAGCAAGGCCCTTCATTCTCTCTGCTCCCCAGGTGCCTCAGCAATGGCTACGTGTGTGTGTAGCTGGGTTCCAGGGGGAAGCCAAATTCCATCTGTGTCTCAAAAAATGTCAAATGGCGAATATGGTTTTCTTGTCTTGTATGTTGACGCTGGAATATTTTTAGGCCTTTCAATATTCTATGTATACGTTTGTTTTCAGGAACAACAACAAAACCAAAGCCTCCATCTGTCTATGAACTTCACACCAGCCTCATCACAGGGGGCCCAGAAAACTGCATGCTTCAGCAAATGGAGCTTAAAAGGACACAGTAAGTATGTGAATGTCACACGTCCATCATGTATTTGTGGGGTATAAAAAGTGTAATTCCAGCGTGCAAAGTGTCCAGACAAGCTGAAAGAGGCAGAAAATAGGTCTTATAAATATTTTGCAACTTGTGTAATTTAAATTCCTAAATATATAAATTTTTTTAATTTACTCTAAAATGGAATTTGTTATAAATTGATGTTTGTTTGGGGCTGATATTGGCTTTTCCCTAGATTAATTCTGTATCCAGAAATGACACCAAAGGTATCCAGTAGATTAGCTGTGTGCCTGCTTCCCTGGCTCTGTGTAGTAAATCCACACAGTCTTGATAATGGTGCAGCTTTGCGACAGTGAGCTGTGGTCCTCTGCTTTTAGCTACCTGGAGACTGAGGATGGGGAGCACAAGCGGCCCCATTGAAAATACGAGTATTTAAATTCTGCTTTGACGGCCTGCGGTTCTGCTTTCATGCCTTCAAACTCTTCAGCTCTTTTGTCTTCATCCCTCCTTGTTGTTAGCTTGTATGGCGAGGTTGATCTGCTAGACCTGGAAATACAGAGGGCTCTTCCACCACAGCTGGTTTGAGGTCCTCAGCTACTTTGCCTTCACCATCACCTGCTTCATCCCTCAAGGACAACCCCTCAGGGCAGTGTTCTCATTGATGGAGATTCTACTGAAAACCACGTAAAAGTATCGAGCCCAAAGAGTAACTGTCTCCTGTTTTCCAGATGCCCGTGTCCTGGCCTTTACATGGCGGCTTCCCTTGGCACTGTGGCAGCGTGATGCCTTTGGCGCAATGCTACTCTGCTATTCTCCTCCCAACGCAGCGACCCGCATTAGTGAACTGAATAGTTAGCAGGTAAGTAATTTTTACATTTCTTTTCTAATTTATTAACCATTTATTCAGTCATTTCTCTGCTTTTATTAAAGTTTTAATTTATCAGTGTCACTCATAGTATCTCAGACAAACTTTGAGTCTGTGACACAAAGTAAGCTGCTGTTCATTTAGTTTGGGAATGGCTTAGTTCTGTTGCTATGCTAGCTATCGCCTTAGCAGTGTAGCTTCAGTATTTACCTATGTATTACTGAATATTCATAGTTTCTGTTATTTCTTCATGTTTCATGCTACTGAGCTGTTTTAGGTTAATATGGATGGTGTAATTCTGTGGATATGTGCTAAATTTGTGTTCTTGGTCAACGTCCTGGTGTTTATTGAACTGCTGCTCAGAGGCTGTTGCTGTTCCTCTTTTCGTCCTTGTGGGGGCGCTAAAACCATAGTTTAACCAGTGAAAACGGTCAGAGGCAGGTTAAAGCTGGTGTCTTGATATAAGCTTTGAGTGGTAATTATTAGCTTTGTTTCTCCTGCCTGTTGAGCGTATACACATCTCTCTTTGAATGAACTCATTTAGTAGCACTATGATATAGACCTGGAGCCTTTCTGAACTTGTATTTAATATTGTGCATGTATTCTGTTTATTTCAGAGTTTTTATTCGTCAGCCTGTCCTCAATTCTTCCTCACTTATTCATCATTCACCCAGAACGCTGTCATATTTCTAATGCCCAGTGCTCCATGCTTCAGCCTCAATGTCAACCCAGTCTCCTTTAGTACAACAGTATCTAGAACATCACTAGTCTCTGTGTCTGGCGTCTTGACCGACATACAGGCGTGTTTGTTGCCAAACTTTTCACGATATCATTGGATCTATTGGGCCAGGTTCAGTTTCTTCTCTGAGCAGATTTCTCTTGTCTGCAGACTTCAGTTCAGTTGATCAATCGTACCCTTGATTTTCATGCTCTCTACTGCATAATGTGAAACATCATAATTACAGTGACCAAGGATTTCATGCTGTTTGAATATTGTAACACACTGCAACCATCACCACTGTGATCATTGACCACATTCAGGTAATAAAGCCTATTGTACTCTTTAATGGGGAACTTGGTACCATTTTTGTGGCTTTGTCGCCTTTATCTGAGCCAGTTGTTGTGATCCTTGTGCTCTCTGCTCCATGTGTTACTGTACAGTACAGTCTTACTGACCGCCGCTTGCGTTTGTGTTTACTCAGAGGTGACCACTGAAGAATGCGCTCTTCAGGACGTCAAGCTATTGCGGCAGATCAAGCTGCTGTTGTAGAGGGAACTTCATCGATGGAAGACGAGACTGGAGGCTGCCCGTGACTCCTCCAACGCCACCGTCTTAATTCCAGCTCTATCGGCGCGGCGGACAGAGAGAGTTGTCATCTCCACTCCCGCACCTGAGAGGACCTGAAGTGCCAGCATGGCTGGGAAAAGCAGAGGGCTCCACCACCACCACCACAGCCATTTTTCACCTCTGCTAAGTGGCTCGAGGACCTCTACTCTTTACCTGCTCAGGCACCGAGGACAACTCCTCAGGGCGGTGTTCTCACTGTTGGAGATTCTTCTGTAAAACCCTTAAAAGTATCGACCCTAAAGAGTAATGCCACAGTCTCCTGTTTTCCAGGTGCCAGTGTCCTGGACGTTGCCAGGTGGCTTTGGCACCATCGTTCTCCACTATTCTCTTCCTGATGCAGCGCAGCCCTGAAGAAGCACTGCCGTATGCTTCTGGACACTGTTCGGAAAAAGCCAGACATGAGGATCAACGTCTTCGGCCCCCTGCCCACTTACCATCGAGTGAGCGAGCGAGCCATTTCCCCAGCTCTTATCGCTCCACTGCTGGGACAGGTCCGTCTGCGCTGAATTCATAGAGAACTGGGAGAGCTTTCGGATGCGTCTGGTCCTCTACCACAGAGAGGAGCTTCACCTGAGCCGCCTGGGGTCCATCGTTCTCTCCTGGAACATCAAGAAGGTGCCAGGCCAGGACTGACAGGAGGGTTTTTCTCTTTCCCTTTAAGTAATCTAAGCAGTCTTAGCCATCACCTTTTAAACCAGATTTCCCCGAATATTGCTGTTGTGGAGTGAACGTTGTTGTTAATTATCGGGCTGTATATAGATCATTTATTTAGTGAAAAGACACAGATTTTCAGGGACTGTTTTACAGTCTGGTTTAGTGAACAGCTAAACAAAGATTCTGGTATGGGTAGTTTTGAACAGAGCAGCACGTGTAACATGAAAGAACAGCCCTGATGTTCGAAGCCCAATAATAATAGAGACAATCTGGTACCGATAAGCAGCTGTAGGGGCAGTGGTGGCTGTAGGGGGCAGTGGTGACCCGGGTTAGAACTCCTGGCTATTGATGACAGTGCTGTGGGTTTGATACCCGGGCTCTTCAAACTGCCACTCTTGAGCAAAACCCTTCACCTTCTTTTGTGAGCGCCGCAGCAATGGCTGCCCACTGCTCCAGCCATGTGTGCTCACTGTCCACTGTGTGTGTTCTCTGCACAGCTGTTACAGAGGGAAACCTTGTTCCTAAGTTTGACTGATCGAGTTGATTCTTTAAGCGCGGAGAAGCAAATCCCACTACCACAGTTTTGGAGGTTCCACTGAGATCCCAATATTTCTCTGGGTCCAGAGTTTTAAGAGACAGGATCAGAAACAGACAGAGGCGGCCGCCCACGTCCCAATGAGTGATTCTGAGTCAATTCAGGCGCTCTACTGACTCCGAGACTCTGTACCCGAGGTGACTAAGTAAATTAATTAGACCACTTGTCTTATGAATTTAGAATAAACTGGAGGAGACGGGACGCCATATTCTTAGACCTTCAGGTTACTTTAACCTGGATCCTTTTTGATATTAATTAATATATTAATATTAATTTTCATATTAGTTTTAGATCATTGACTTTATGCAGCGATCCGGACTCAAAGGACGAAGATGTCCAAAGCATTGCCTTAAGATAATTTCAGTCTCACAGTTCTTGGAAACTTTGAATTGCGATACATTTCGATCCCTGAAAAATTCTCTGGTTTAAACAACCCTGAGAATCTAGATATTCAGACGATAGATTTTAGGATATTTAATTCTAAGTAATGTTCAACCTAGAGAAATTTGTAAAGCGATCCGAATTAATTTTTTAGAAAATTCTAAGATTTTAAAGCAACGTTTTGGAGATGATATCATTATTATTTGTATTATGGTTCTAAAACAAGGGAGCGGAGTTTAATACCCAATGGTTTCGGACTATACAGGTGAAATTAATACAGGAGACGTTGTTACAAGCTCAGTTAATGTACTGTTATGTATGTACAATTAATGTTTTAATTGTGGGAAATCAGTATAACCAGTATAAATATATTGAGGATACAAATAATTGATGATACTTCTGTTACACGGTCAAGATCTGAGCTGCCAAGTGAGAATGACGAGACTGAGACTAATGACTTTTGTTGACGAATTTCCAAAACATTTCTGGTCTCAGAATGAATGATATTGGGTCAATAAAGGGTGCAACTCTGTAAGCATGGTAAGGCCTATCAGCTGTTTTGCTTGCACCACTTTACCCAATGTCCTATGTCTACCTGTGATCATGTTGAATGGCTAAAAGCATTGACATATAAACGCAGTAATCCTATCCTACACTTTTTCTATTTTTTTTATTTCAATGCGATTCTGCTTTTAAAACTCTGATTCGACACAAACAGTTGAGTCCCTACTTTATAGTCTTTAATATTAGCTTTGTCTTCTTTATCTGAGCCAGTTTTTGTGATCCTTGTGCTCTCTGCTCCCGGTGTTACTGTACAGTACTGTCTCGCTGACCGTCGTTTGCATTTCTGTATATGTTTATACTCGAGAAAGTTGAAGACCGTGGAGGAGCGAGATCTACAGGTACTCTGCAAGGAGGTTATCAAGCTTGACTGCTGCTGTTGTAGAGGCAGTCCAAACTCCATCGATGGAAGTCGAGGCTGCCCGTGACTCATTCAACGCTGGCCATCTTAAATCCAGCACTACCGGCACGGCGGACACAGAGGGTTGTTGTTTCCACTCCGGCACTGGAAAGGACCTGGGGCCGTTGGCGTGGCCTGGAAAAGCCAAGGGCTCCTCCACCACCACAGCCAGTTTTCACCTCGACTTACTGACGTGAAGTTCAGTTCTTCGACTTCACCTGCTCCCTCACCAAGGACAACTCCTCAGGGCTATATTTTCATTGTTGGAGGTTCTACTGTAAAACCCTTAAAAGTATCGGGACCAAAGAGTAACGACTCAGTCTTTTTTTTTTTTTTTTTTTCAGGAGTCCTGGACCAGGTGACTTCGGTACCATCATTCTCCACTTTTCTCTGCCCGATGCAGCGAGGCCCGGAAGGAGCCCTCCCACATACTTCTGGACACCACTCTGAAAAAGACAGGACCCCAGGGTAGGCAACTGGACAGTGGGCAGGTAATTAATTTCTATGATTTACTGGATTTTATAATTTATTCTTTCATTTTCTGCTTGATTTAAAAAGTAATATATCAGTGTCCCTCATAGTATCTCAGACAAACCCTGCAGTATCTGGACTGTCTGTCCCCCACATGATTTGTAATTGTATCGTCAGAAAACTGCTTTAGGGGGAGTCACATGACCCCATTCATGGGCTCGGTTGCAGCTGGCCAGAGCTCTTGTTTAGGCAAACAAACTCTTATATAGCATGAGCACTCTCCACTCTTTCATGATCATAATTTACTGATGGGGAATGCTGTTTCATTGCCCCCCCAATGGGAGAGCAAAGGAGCTCGACTTACAGGTGATATCTGCAATGAAAATGGGTTAAGATCTTTCCAGGCTATTAAAGAGCAATGTAATGTGTCCAGCACCTCTTTCTTTAGGTATCTGCAACTTAATCCGTCCTCTGTTCTCTGAGACTCACTGAACTCCAATTACAGCCACACCTAATGCTTAAAGTGCTTTACCCCAGTCTTGCTCGGCTTTAAGTATTTACTATTTTTTTACTTTGAGCCTCTTGTAGATGGGTTGGACTGTGTGTGGTCCAATGATCCTAAGTAATTTTTTTTTTTCTGTTTTGAGAACCATGCATGAGAAATGATCATTTTATCTTTGAGGAATCCTGATCACCCAATAATCCACTGGAAATTTCTACATAGATTTTATCTGACACCATTAAGATGGTTCCTTATGCAGCTTTTCCAATCACCAGCTTTTGATTTGTGCTTCTGCGTACATTATGGATTATGGGGTATTTTTGGGAATCAGATTTCTACCAAATTTCTCAGATTTACTTTGTGCTCTGAACGCTGCAGAAAATCCGCTGGCCTGTGAATATATATTTAGAATAAATGATTTATGTATTTAACTGTCTACCACACAAAAACCAAACATTTGTTCACAAGAAAAGAACCTGGTTTAATAATCTTATTGGGGGGTTGTGACATGTGACCGGATCGGATATGGCTGCTTAAACTTTTACTCCGTTTTTACACCTGTCTTTATTCACTCTCCACCTTGGTTTAGTCTCTTTAATGAAGTCCTACTTTTGACATACCTATGGCTGATACTTCTGGAGATAAGGATTTTCCCATATCTTTATCTATGTGGTCCCAGAGACTCAAAGACCAGAAAAAGCCAAGTTCTGGACGTTCTGGAGGGGGACGAAGCTAGCATTCCTGCTAATACTTTACCAAACATGGCCACTCTTCATGCTGAACTCAGATCTATTAGCTGACTTTAGGATAATATGGAGGGCTGTCTTCAAGATATTGCAGGCTCTGTCTTCTCAGTGGAGGCTTCGTTACCCACTTTAGTGACACGAGTTACCACCACAGAAGAAGAAATTGAACAGCATTAGGAAAAAAAAACTCCTCAGTGGAGATTTAACACACATTTACTAAATAAAGAAGTGTTTTGTTTCTATGTTAAAGAGAATAACAGATTATTGGCAAGACAACTGCAACTCTCCAGTTAACAGTTCAATTAACTGGGACGCTCTCAGACACTTTGCAAGGTCATTTGATCTCTTGCGCGTCTCTCCAGAAAAAAACTAATTTTATAAGCTGAGATGCTGCAACTAGAACACAAACACAGTCTGATAGAAATATGAGGAGTGTATTCAAGCTTACGTTTTAATTTAATATTTACTAGCAGGGACCAGTTGTTGTTTTTTCTAAACAGAAATACTATGAGATTGGAAATAAACCCAGTCGTTTATTAGCTCACCCACTAGAAGACCCACTCACCAGCGCCCTCATTCCCCCAGGATCACCAGGTAGGTAACATGTCAGAGTCACAAGTCTTTGCTGTGTATGGGCTGGTTATTAGTCCGCTACCACTGACTTGATCACACATCATCCTTTCCCCCTTCTAGGTTAACCGTGGGTCCTGCTAGGCTCCTAGAAGACCCACTCCCCAGCATCCTCATTCCCCCAGGATCACCAGGTAGGTAACATATCAGTCATAAGTCTCTACTGTGTATGAGATGTACTTCCCTACCATTTATTTATAATTGACATAATACCGTCTCTCTCTGATAATTTTGTGGTGTACAATACGTTGCTTTCTTGGAGAGACGCTAGAAAATATATGAAAGTCTCTAATTGTATCTCTTTATGGTCACCACTCACCTTGAATCCAGATGTACCCCCTCAGCTTGGGGACATTGGGCTTAGTAATTTGACTTTAAAGGGCATAGAGGATTTTTCTAGTTTATTCACAGCAGGAGTTTTAAACTTATTTGAACAACTCAAAGCACTTTTTGGACTCCCTAATACTGAGCGTTTATTATTATTTTTTCTCAAATCAGACGCTTTACCCAGTCCTGTCAGAAAAGTGGTAAGTTTAGATTTCAGCTCAACCAATTGGAGGGACAGTTCACCTCAAACAGCTCAGAAAGTAGAATCTCAACCCTTTACATTACTTCCAACATTGACTCATGTTATGACTCTTTGAAACGAACTTGGGAGAGGGGTCTAGGATTGACGTTTGATGATGAGGTCTGGGGTCTCAGATATTTCCTTACATCTGTCCGCCTGCACAGTATATTCCCTAATACTTCAAACATGTGTTTTAAATGCTTTGCTGAAGTGGGCACAGTTTTACATGTTTTCTGCTTGTACAGAAAATAACTGGCATACAGTTTGTCTCGAGCAGTGAATTTCTTAAATGCTGTAGACCCTTCACTGGAAGATTACGCAGTCTTTTACATATTTTATTTGATCTAGCTAAAAAGTGTATTCTGTTATTCTGGTCAAAATCAGATATTAGCTAATCAGATATCAAACCGAAAAGCTAACGTATGAGTTGCATCAGAACCTGAATTTACTCCCGTGTGCAGTTGTACTTTGAAAAGGCAGACTGAAATTCCTTACAGATATTCATTTTTACACATAGGCATCCTGTTGTATTGGATCCTATTTGCTTTGTATTTGTATTTGACACTGAGGAAGAGGTGTTCTTATACTTATTACACAGAGACGCACACTTTTCTCTATTGTCTATATGTGCACAGCTTACATTCTTACCCCAGATTCTGTTTTTATTTAGTAAATAATGTAAAACCCAATAACAAGACTATCTCTAGCCCCTAAAGCAGTCATTTTCAATGAAGTAATGACTGCTAACCACCTTATTTAACTCAGTCTGTGTGAAACTGAATCAGTGGTGTATTTTGTTTGTGGGGGACATAAAATCGGTTCACATTGGGGCCCCTTTTATATTTATGATAAACGTCTCACCACAATGTCAGGTTATATAGAGCCTTTATTTATAGATCCTGTAGCCAACACACTCATAAGTAGGTGAATAAATATGCAACAGCATCACAGCTAGCCTTTCTGAACTTTATTTAATATTGTGCATGTATTCTGTTTATTTCAGAGTCTTTATTTGTCTGCCTGTCCTCAATTCTTCCTCACTTATTCATCATTCACCCAGAACGCTGTCATATTTCTAATGCCCAGTGCTCCATGCTTCAACCTCATTGTCAGCCCAGTCTCATTCAATACAATATCTAGAACATCACCAGTCACCAATGAGTGTTTCTTTGGCGTCTTTACCCACACATAGGAGTGTTCACTGCTAAACCTTTTGTCGTATCTGCGCCCTCCCCCAGCCCTGTTGGATCAGCTAGGTCAGTATTTACTAGTTGAAGTACTGCTTTTGCTCGTGCATCAGGTTCTGATTCTACTCTGAGCAGATTTCTCTTGTCTGCAGACTTCACAGTTCAGTTGATCCATCTTACCCTTGATCTTCATGCTCTCTACTGCATAATGTGAAACATCATAATTACAATGACCAAGGATTTCATGCTGTTTGAATATTGTAACACACTGCAACCATCACCACTGTGATCATTGACCACATTCAGGTAATAAAGCGTATTGTACTCTTGAATGGGGAACTGGGTACCTTTTTATTAGCTTTGTCTTCTTTAACTGAGCCAGTTGTTGTAATGCTTGTGCTCTCTGGTCTCTGTGTTTACTCAGAGGTGACCACGGAGGAACGAGCTCTCCAGGAGGTCGTCAAGCTTGTACGGCAGATCCAGCTGCTGTTGTAGATGCAGTCCAAGCTCCACAGATGGAAGACGAGGCTGGAGGCTGCCCATGACTCCTCCAACGCGACCGTCCTAATTCCGGCAGTACCGACGTGGCAGACTTAGAAGTTCTCCTCTCCCGCACCGGAAGTTCTACTTCTCCTCTCCCGCACCGGAGAGGGCACAGAAGTGTCGGCGTGGCTGGGAAAAGCAGAGGAGGAGTCCACCACCACGGCCGTTTATTTTTGCTAAGCGGTTCAAGGTCCACCTGCTCTGGCACAGAGCTCCTCAGGGTGGTGTTCTTACTGTTGGAGATTCTTCTGTAAAACTCTTAAAAGTATCGACCCTAAAGAGTAACACCATGGTCTCCTGTTTTCCAGGTGGCTTTGGCACCATCATTCTCCACTATTCTCTGCGTGATGCAACGTAGCCTTGAGCTTCACCTGAGCGCCTGGGGTCCATCATCTTCTCCGGATACATCAAGAAGGTGCCAGACCAGGACTGACTGGATCTTCCCAGTCACGCTGTCAGGATAGTCAACTGCATAGTTGGCAGATAAGTGATTTATGTGATTTACTTGATTCCACCCATTTATTCTGTCACTTTTCTGCTTGTAATACATCAGTCTCATAGTATGTCAGACAAATCCTGCAGTATTGAGACTGTGGTCTGTAATCAGCTATAAAATTCTTATTAGAATTTATATAAATTCTTCCATCTTTCCAAGTACAAGCAGTTCTGCCCCTTCTGCCCTTGAATTTGGGCGGTTAAATATATGATCTCTAGCCCCTAAAGCAGTCATTGTCAGTGAAGTTATGAAAGTTAGTATTAATCACTAGTATTACCACTGCATCCAATTTTAGGTAGGAGAGTTTTTCTGTTTCCCTTGAAGTAATCTAAGCAGTCTTGGCCAGCACTTTTAGAACAAGATTTCCCCAAATAAAGCCCTTGAGGAGTCCCCGAATATTCGAAAACATAGTCAAAAACATAATTCCAAAAGTCAGACATTTTTGGACAAAACCAAAACGTGTGCCTGTTGGTTCTGTTTGACATCTATCGCACATTAGATTCATATTTTAAACAAATTCTGCCAGCCTTGTCTTAGTCCAGTATGAGGAATGCACTATTTAAAACTTAATTATAATGTGTTAAACATGTAGATGAGGAGTGTATCTACAATATTTTACCACCATTCAGTAAATATATTGATGGACTGATGGATCCTCCACCTACTGCTGCTTTAATACTTGTAAGGGTTTAATATGAAATGAGTTCAGTAACAGAGATGGTGCCAATTCCATTTTTTATCCGTGTGTTGACATTCAGAACCGTATCTAATAATGACGGGAAGTTTGTGGACACAAAACTATGTAGCTGCAAATACCTGGAAAAAAATGAGCTTGAAGATTAAATTCAGTTCGAAGTTCAAAAGATGCAAACCTTTTATCAATAAACAGGTTTAAGACATTTACTCCTTTTTCTCTCCAAGATGAAAAGGCCTCATCAATAGTAGAGGGAGTGAACATGGTTTTTCTTCATCAGGCTGTATATAGATAATTCACTTAGTGAAAAGACTCTTCAAACTGCAGCCAGATTTTCAGGGACTGTTTCACAGTCTGGTTTAGTGAACAGCTAGACAAAGATTCTGGTATGGGTAGTTTTGAACAGAGCAACACGTAACATGCAGGAACAGCCCTGATGTTCGAAGCCCAATAATAATAGAGACAATCTGGTAACGATAAGCAGCTGTAGGGGGCAGTGGTGGCCATAGGGGCAATGGTGGCTCAGCAGTTAGAGGTCCAGGCTATTGATGACAGCGTTGTGGGTTTGATACCAGGGCTCGGCAAACTGCCACAAGCTTGAGCTTTTGAGCTGCTCCAACCATGTGTGTGTTTTTTCACTACACAGCTGGGGTACAGGAGGAAGCCAAATTCCATCAGTCAGAAAAAATGTCAGATGGTGAATCTGGTTTTCTTGTCTTGTATGTCGATGCTGCAATATTGTGGGGGAATCTTTTCAGGCTTTTCAATATTCAATATGTATACGTTGTTTTCAGAAACGGACAGATGGTGGCTTTTGTTAACGTTCCATGCTGAATCGCGTCTCAAGCTTTCTGTATCGGGGAAATGAGCTTCACCCCAGCCACCTGGGGTCTGTCGTTTTCTCCAGGAACATCAAGAAGGTGCCAGGCCAGGACTAACGGGCCCTTCTCAGTAAGGTTAGTGAAAGAGTTCCAACACAACCATCCTAACCGCTTTCTCTCTCTCTCTCCCTTTTACATGTACTAAGATGCCCTGCCGTTCAGTCTGGAGGTGTCCATTCATCCATGTTTTGGAATCGGGCCTTTTCACACATGTCGCCTAACCCTCTGTCTTTTACATGTGCTGAGGTGCCCTGTTCCTCCTGCTGTGCCCTGATGTTCGCTCAGCCTAGCTCGCCACTGCCCTCCTGTGTTACGGTTCTGCTCGGAGTTCTACAGTGATCCACTCATACCACAGTCCATTGCTATACATTTACATACTTCATCAGCATGGACTTTAACATTAACACTGAGCATATGTCCAGCACCTACTCACTACTCACATTCTACTCACTACTTTGTGACATTTGTTGTGAAAGGGGCTATATAAATAAACATCGCTTTCCTCTTCAGAGCTCCACTGCTGGCTGCTGGACAGATGCGTCGGATAGTTGGCAGGTAAGTGATTTACATGATTTACTGGATTTACATGATTTTATAATCATTTATTCTGTCATTTCTCTGCTTGTTTTAAGAAGTAATATATCAGTGTCCCTGTGTTAGTGTTAGTAGCACTATGATATAGACCTGGAGCCTTTCTGGACCTTTATTTAATATTGTGCATGTATTCTGTTTATTTCCAAGTCTTTATTCGTCAGCCTGTCCTCAATTCTTCCTTACTTATTCATCATTCACCCAGAACGCTGTCATATTTCTAATGCCCAGTGCTCCATGCTTCAGCCCCCCCCCCTTTACTGGCTCTATAGGACCAGTTAGATCAGTATGTACTAGTACTGCTTTTGCTCGTGCATCAGGTTCTGTTTCTACTCTGAGCAGATTTCTCTTGTCTGCAGACTTCACAGTTCATTATATCAATCTTACCCTTGATCTTCATGCTCTCTACTGCATAATGTGAAACATCATAATTACAGTGAACAAGGATTTCATGCTGCGTTTGAATATGGTAACACACTGCAACCATCACCACTGTGAACATTGACCACATTCGGGTAATAAAGCCTGTTGTACTCTTTAATGTCTTCTTTTTTATTAGCTTTGTTGTGATCCTTTTGCTCTCTGCTCCCTGTATTACTGTACAGTACTCTCTCACTGACCGTTGTCTGTGTTTTTACTCCGAGGTGACGATGGAGGAACAAGCTCTCAGGAGGTCGTCAAGCTATTACGGCAGATCACGCTGTTGTAGAGGCTGTCCAAACTCCACCGACGGAAGAAGAGGCTATAGGCTGCCCGTGATGCAGTGGTCTTATTTTCAGCACTACCGGTGCAGCGGACACAGGGTAGTCGTCTCCACTCCTGTACCTGAGATGGCCTGGAAGCGTCCAGCATGGCTGGGAAAAGCAGAGGGCTCCTCCACCACCACAGCCATTTTTCTCCTTTGCTAACTGGTTCAAGCACCTCTGCTCTGCTCCGGCACAGAGGGCGACTCCTCAGGGTGGTGTTCTCACTGTTGAAGATTCTTCTGTAAAACACTACAGAATTGACCATAAACAGTAATGCCACGGTCTCCTGTTTTCCAGGTGTCCTGGACGTCGCCAGGTGACTTTGGCACCATCGTTCTCCACTATTCTCTGCGTTAGAGGACCGGACGCCACGCTGCATCAGGAGGAGATGAGCTTCACCTGAGCCGCCTGGGGTCCATCGTTCTTTCCGGGAACATCAAGAAGGTGCCAGGCCAGGACTGACTGACCCTTCCCAGTCACACGGTCAGGTTAGTGAACTGCATAGTTTGCAGGTAAGTGATTTACATGTTTCCACTCATTTATTCTGTCACTTTTCTGCTTGTATTAAAAAGTAATACATCAGTGTAACTCATAGTATATCAGACAATTCCTGCAGTATTGAGACTGTCATGGTTTGTAATTGTAACGTCGGAAAATCTACTTTAAAAAAATCTTATTCATATAAATTTTACCATCTTTCCGAGTTTGGGCTGTTAAATATACAGTGGGGCAAACAAGTATTTACTCAGCCACTGATTGTGCAAGTTCTCCTACTTAGAAAGATGAGAGGTCTGTAATTTTCATCATAGGTACACTTCAACTATGAGAGACAAAATGAGGAAAAAAAATCTAGGAAATCACATTGTAGAATTTTTTTTTTTTGGTTAGATACCTGGGCTTGGCAAACTGCCACGGAGGAAGGCCTTCACCTTCTTTTGTGGGGGCCCACAGCAGTGGCTGCCCACTGCTCCAGGCATTTGTGTGTGTTCTTTACACAGCTGGGTTACAGGGGGAAGACAAATTCCATATGTGTAACAAAAAATATCAAATGGTGAATCTAGTTTTCTTGTCTTGTACGTCAACGCTGCAATATTGTGGGAGAATCTTTTCAGGCGTTTCAATATTCTATGTATACATTGTTTTCAGAAACCGACAGATGGTGGCTTTTGTTACTTTGAAACAATTCTGGGTCCAGAGTTTTCAGAGACAGGATCAGAAAGCAACAGAGGCGGCAGCCGCCATCCCAATGAGTGATTCTGAGTCAATTCCGGCGCTCTACTGACTCTGAGACTCTGTACTCGAGGTGACTGTAAGTAAATGAATTAGACTGCTTGCCTTACTACTTTAGAATAAACAGGAGGAGACTGGACGCCATATTCTTAAACCTTCGTGTTACTTTAACCTGGATCCCTTTGATATTTTAATTTTCAAATTATTTTTAGATCATTGAGTTTTTGCAGCGATCCAAAAGCATGTCCAAAGCATTGCCTTAAGACCATTTCAGTCTCACAGTTGTCTTGGGAACTTTGAATTGCGATACATTTCGATCCCTGAAAAATTCTCTGGTTTAAACAACCCTGAGAATCTAGATATTCAGACAAGAATTTAAGATATTTAATTCTCAGTACTGTTCAACCAAGAGAAATTTGTAGAGGGATCCTAGTTTATTTTATTATGCTTTAAATTCAAAGATTTTAAAGCAACATTTTGCATATTATTATTATGGTTCTAAAACAAGGGAGCAAAGTTTAATACCCAAAGAGTTCGGACTATACACGTGAAATTAATACAGGAGACAGTGTTACAAACTTAGGAGAGAAACAGCTTGTTTTAATTGTGGGAAATCAGTATAACCAGTATAAATATATTGAGGATACAAATAATTGGTGATACTTCTGTCAAGATCTGAGCTGCCAAGTGAGAATGACGAAACTGTGACTAATGACTTTTGTTGACAAATTTCCAAAACATTTCTGGTCTCAGAATTAATGATATTGGGTCAATAAAGGGAGCATCTCTGGTTAAAGTGGTGCAAGCAAAACAGCTGATAGGCCTTACTATGCTCAATGTCCCATGTCTACCTGTGATCATGTTGAATGGCTTAAAGCATTGACATATAAACGCAGTAATTTTATCCTACACTTTTTCTATATATTTTTTTATTTCGATGTGATTGTGAACTCTGATTCAACACAGAGTCCCTACTTTATAGTCTTTAATATTAGCTTGTCGTCTTTATCTGAGCCAGTTGTTGAGATCCTTGTGCTCTCCCGGTGTTACTGTACAGTACTGTCTCACTGACCGTTGTTTGCGTTTCTGTCTGTGTTTTTATACTCGAGAAACTTGAAGACCACGGAGGAGCGAGATCTACAGGTACTCTGCAAGGAGGTACTCCATCGACGGAAGACGAGGCCGGAGGCTGCCCGTGACTCCTCCAACGCTGGCCATCTTAAATCCAGCACTACTGGCACAGTGGACACAGAGGGTTGTTGTTTCCACTCCTGCACTGGAAAGGACCTGGGGCTGTTGGCGTGGCCTAGAAAAGCAGAGGGCTCCTCCACCTCCACAGACTGTTTTCACCTCAACTTACTGGCGCAAGGTTCAGTTCTTCGACTTCACCTGCTCCCTCACCGAGGACAACTCCTCAGGACTGTGTTTTCGTTGTTGGAGGTTCTACTGTAAAACCCTTAAAAGTATCGGGACCAAAGTGAAGCAGAATTAAGATGACCCTCTAACACGGTCGTCTTAATTCTGCTTCACTCCTGAAGAGGGCCTGGGTGTGTCTGTGTGGCCGGGAAAAGCAGAGGGCTTTTCACCTCTGCTTACCGGCTTAAGGACAACTCCTCCGGGTGGTGTTCTCACTGTTGGAGATTCTGTAAAGCACTTGGTATCGGAGCCCAAAGAGTAACACCACGGTCTCGGGTTTTCAAGGTGCCAGTGTCCTGGACATCACCAGGCAGCTTCCCATGGCACTATTCTCCGCCCTTCGCAGCGAGGTCCTGAAGGAGCCCTGCCTCACGCTTCAGAAATACAGACGTCGTCTTCAGCCCCCTTCCCACCTACCAGTGGAGCGAACTTCCCCTTGGTGTTCGAACGGCAGAGTCGCTCGCTGTCTTCAAACGCAGACTGAAGACCCGCCTCTTCGGAGAATACTTGGGCAAAGAATAGAGTATTATGGGCTGAGATTATCTGTATTATCCTTTATTTCACATGGATCCTCTCTGTGTTCACTTTTCTCTCAGTCTGAGGAGACGTAGCCTGATACAGGTTCCTCCATGTCTAATACCACTCTTAACAGTCCACTCTCTTATAGTACACTTTATCACCCATTTAATTTTTTCCATCTGTGTGAGAAAGGTGCTTCCGCAGTGCTCTCTGTATTCTTTCTGGACATTCTGCTTCAGTAAAAGTGGTGCCCTCTAAAGCAGGAAGCTTGTCAGTTAGCACAGAGGGCAGGTTAGGATTCTGTCCAAACACCAACTGATGTGGACTGTAGCCATGGACCTTTTGCCTGGTGTTCTTTGCCATAAGGGCCCAGTCCAGTGCAGTATTCCAGTCACCACTGTTAGTTGTCTTTTCTTTCACGATGATCTCAGTAAGTGTTTGGTTGTGCCGTTCCAAAAGTCCAGTGCTCCATGGGCTGTATGCAGCTGTTGTCTTTACTTCTATTTCTGTCACCTTATCATTGTTGAATTCTCCTCTATTGTCACTGAACAGTTTCTGAAATGGACCATGAACATTTAATCCGATCATGAACAGCGTTTCACTATTTCAGAGGACTTCTCTGTGGTCAGAATGCTGTCTGCACTAAACCGTGTGAACTGGTCGATGATGAAGATACCACACGCCTAGTTCCAGTTGATGCAGATCTATTGCCCTATACTAAGATGCCAGAGGTAGTCCCACTGCTGGCCTTCTAAGATTGTTTTTCTGCTCAGTTCATTTTTTTCCAGGCTGGTTAATTTCATTGATGCAAAAGTCAACTCTGTACATGCAGTCAAATCCAACTGTCGTTTGTTCACATCAAGCATGCTGGATCTAGTACTAATACTGCATCAGGAAGTTCCATGTTGTATTTATGCATCTGTGAGTACTGCTGTTTAAAATGGATTATACAGTCATAGATGCACTACTGTCTCTCATAATCCGATCAGAACTTGAGGATGCCTTTTATGTTTGGTCTTTTTCCTTTTGCAGAAACAAATGGTAGAGTCTTGCAAGTGCTCATGCCAGTGTCCTCTACCGCCATTTCCATAACCATCTCCCTCGCTCTTCCATGTCTATATAATAGACTTAACCCTTTTGGCTGCGTCTGTTCCTCTAACACAGAGATAAGATTCACCCGAGCCGTCTGAGGTCGGTCGGTCGGTCGGTCATGTCAGTGAACTGAATAGTTGGCAGGTAAGTGATTTACACGATTTACTCAATTTTATAACCATTTATTATTCATTTCTCTGCTTGTAGTAAAAAGTAATAAATCAGAGTCTCTCATAGTATCTTAAACCCTGCAGTATCGAGACTGTCTATCTGTTTTCTGCATAATTTATAATTGTAATGTCAGAAAATTGACTTTAACATCCTTGTTATATAGAGTTTATCATTTTAAGCCTAGTGGCTATTTAAGTCCTTGTTGCAAATGACTACAGTGGTCATTACAGCAGATGTCCAGAATTCTTTAGGTAATTCGATCTCTACTAGCATTCACCTTTCCATATCAAATGGGGTTTTTCTCTGCTGTTTTTGGATGTTGTGATCAAGGTGCTGAGGTCTCACGCCTTCTTACTGATCACTGACTGAAAACCCCTTGCTGTGAAGTCTGTTGTTCTAGATCAGGTTCTGTTTCTACTCTGAGCAGATTTCTCTTGTCTGCAGACTTCACAGTTCAGTTTATCAATCTTACCCTTGATTTTCATGCTCTCTACTGCATAATGTGAAACAGCATGAAATTCTTGGTCACTGTAATTATGATGTGTTTGGTGATGGTTGCAGTGTGTTACAATATTTACTGTGATCATTGACCACATTCAGGTAATAAAGCCTGTTGTACTCTTTAATGGTGAACATTGTACTGTTTTTGTGGCCTTGTCTTCTTGTGATCCTTGTGCTTTCTACTCCCAGTGTTACTGTACAGTATTCTGTCTCACTGACTGTCGTCGGTTGTCAAGCTTGTACGGCAGATCCAGCTGCTGTTGTAGATGCAGTCGAAACTCCACCAATAGAAGACGAGGCTGGAGGCTGCCCATGACTCCTCAAACGCGATAGTCTTAATTCCAGCTCTACTGGTGCAGCAGACATAGAGGCTCATCCTCTCCACTCCCGCACCTGAAGGGTCTGGAAGTGTCAGCGTGGCTGGGAAAAGCAGAGGGCTACTCCACCACCACAGCCATTTTTGCCTCAGCTAACTGCTAAGATCTTCACCTGCTCCGGCACCGAGGACAACTCCTCAGGGCGGTGTTCTCACTGTTGGAGATTCTTCTGTAAAACACTGAAAAGTATCGACCCTAAAGAGTAATGCCACAGTCTTCTGTTTTCCAGGTGCCCGTGTCCTGGATGTCGCCAGGTGGCTTTGGCCGGACACCAGGATCATCGTCTCCTACCCCCTGACCACTGATCCCACTGACCGCAGAGATGAGCTTCACCTAAGCCGCCTGGGGTACATCGTTTTCTCCAGGAACGTCAAGTAGGTGCCAGGACTGACAGGCCCTTCCCAGTCACACTGTCTGGTTAGTGAACTGCATAGTTTGCAGGTAAGTGATTTACTTGATTCCACCCATTTATTCTGTCACTTTTCTGCTTGTATTAAAAAGTAATACATCAGTGTCACTCATAGTATTTCAGACAACTCCTGCAGCATGGAGACTGTCTGTACCCCGCATGGTTTGTAATTGTAACGTTGAAAAATCTGCTTTAAAAATCTTATTAGAATTGATATAAATTCTTCCATCTTTCTGAGTACAAGCAGCTTCGCATTGAGTTGGGCAAAAAAGTATCCAGTCAGCCACTGATTGTGCAAGTTCTACTAGGTCTGTAATTTTAATCATAGGTACATGTCAACTATGAGAGACAAAATGAGAATAATCCAGGAAATCACATTGTGGGATTTTTAAAGAATTTATTTGTAAATTATGATGGAAAATAAGTATTTGGTCACCCACAAACAAGCAGGATTTCTGGCTCTCACAGACCTGTAGCTTCTTTAAGAAGCTCTTCTGTCCTCCACTCGTTGCCTGTATTAATGGCACCTGTTTGACCTCGTTATCTGTATAATAGACACCTGTCCACAGCCTCAAACAGCCAGACTCCAAACCTGCTTAAGCCAGTACATGTCCAGGCCCGTCTGAAATGAACCACATTAGTTTGCTCTCTGTGAAACTAAATTTAGGGCATAGGTCTGTTAATTACATTGATGGTGGTCATAAAATCGGTTCACACAGAGACCCCTGGAGTCTTTTTGCATTTATGGTAAATTTAAAACTCTAAAAATACAGGTAATTTTATGAAAGTTATAAAAGCACATACAAGTGTCCAAATAAACACAAGGGTAAGAGGGTATTTAAAATTCTGCAGTCATTTATATTTAGAGAAATAGATTTCACAGTGAGTGCTAACCAGCCAATTAATCAGAGTACATATTCTCTATTTAAGTCAAGACAGGTTGCCAAGTAGAGTTAAATTTACCACTGCACTTAACTGTAGGTAGGAGGGTTTTTCTCTTTCCCTTTAAGTAATCTAAGCAGTCTTGGCCAGCACCTTTTGAACAAGATTTCAGATAAAGCCCTTGAGGAGTCACCCCGAATATTGCTGTTGTGGCGTGAACGTTGTTGTTCATCATCGGGCTGTATATAGATCATTTATTTAGTCAAAAGACTTCCTGCAGCCAGATTTTCCGGGACTGTTTCACAGTCTGGTTTATTGAACAGCTAGACAAAGATTCTGGTATGGGTAGTTTTGAACAGAGTAACACGTAACGTGCAGCAACAGCCCTGATGTTTGAAGCCCAATAATAGTGAAAATCTGGTAAGGATAAGCAGCTGTAGGGGCCAGTGGTGGCTCAGCGGTTAGAGCTTCGGGCTATTGACAGCGTTGTGAGTTCGATACCTGGGCTCGGCAAACTGCCACTCTTGAGCAAGGCCTTCACCTTCTTTTGTGGGCGCCGCAGCAATGGCTGCCCATCACTCCCTGTGTGCTCACTGTCCACGGTGTGTGTTTCACGGTGTGTTTTTCACTACACAGCTGGGTTACAGGGGGGAAGCCAAATTGATCGAGTTGATTCTTTAAGCATGGAGAAGCAAATCCAACTACCACAGTTTTGGAGGTTCCACAGAGATCCCAATATTCCTCTGGGTCCAGAGTTTTCAGAGACAGGATCAGAAACCGAGAGAGGCGGCCGCCGACATCCCAATGAGTGATTCTGAGTCAATTCAGGCGCTCTACTGACTCAGAGACTCTGTACCCGAGGTGACTAAGTAAATTAATTGGACCGCTTGCCTTGCGGATTTGGAATAAAAAAAAAAATTAAAAAGGGGGCGGGATGCCATATTCCTAGACCTTCAGGTTACTTTCACCTGGATATCTTTTGATATTTTCATTTTCAAATTAGTTTTAGACCATTTACTTTTTGCAGCGATCTGGACTCAAAGGATGAAGATGTCCAAAGCATTGCCTTAAGATCATTTGAGTCTCACAGTTGTCTGAACTGGGAATTTCTCAAGATCCAGATTTGTTTTAAATTGGAATATTCTAAGGTATTGTTTTGAAATATTTTGACTCTCAGGGTTGTTCAAACCCGAGAATTTTGAACGATATGAACGATATTGGGTACGATAGGCCTTACCATGCTCAATGTTCCATGTCCAAGGAAGCAGAAGAAGGGTTATCCAAAATGATAAATTCCCTTTTGGAAAGTGAAGCCATTGTTGCATGTGAATCTTTACTGGTGAATAGCTCTCTGAGAGCGGTAAATGCAGCAGCATATCCTGCTGGTCCAATTGTACCTAATCTGGCAACTATTGCAATATCTGCTGGGAATTCACAGATCAGGTGGCTAGAAACAGCTATGTCAGGAAATGCAGTAGTGCTTCAGATGGTTTCCACAAGAGCACAACAGAAGTGTAAGAAAAATGAGGATGTGTACGATGTGGATATTTCAGACTTGACATTTCAGACTGACACATCACCAAATGATGGAATTGTTTTGCAGCAGTCTGATGATCAGATATTAATATTGTCTGATTCTCACAAGTACTCACTAAAGGAAAGATTTTTGTCTAAAAAAAAAAGAATCAGTTCAGGAGAGTGTCTTATGTACAGGAGAGAAGAGACTATAAGCCCATATGGATCTGCATCGGTTTGTCATAACAAAAGGGACGTTTTTATTGATTAATATTGCAGTTTCACTGGATTTAGAATGAAAGGTCAGTGATCTACCTGTGATCATGTTGAATGACTAAAAGCATTGATATTTAAACGCAGTAATTCTATCCTAAACATTTTCTATATTTATTTTAGTATTTTTTTAGTTTAGTATTTTGGTTCTGCTTTAGAAGCTCGAGACGTGATTCGACACAGTCAAGCGACCGCCCCTACTTTATAGTCTTTAATATCAGCTCTGTCTTCCTCTGAGTCAGTTGTTATGATTCTTGTGTTCTCTGCTCCCTGTGTTACTGTACAGTACTCTCACTGACTGTCGTTTTCGTTTCTGTCTGTTTACTCTGGAGAAACTTGGCGACTGCTGAGGAGCGAGATCTCTAGGTGCTCTGCAAGGAGGTTATCGAGCTTGACTGCTGCTGTTGTAGAGGCAGTCCAAACTCCACTGACGAAAGATGAGGCTTGAGGCTGCTCCTGACCCAGAGGGTTGTTGTCTTCACTCCCGCACCGGAGAGGGCCTGGAGCTGCCAGTGCGGCCTGGAAAAGCTGAGGGCTCCTCCACCACCACAGCCGGTTTTCACCTCCTGCTAACTGGTGTGAGGTCCTGAGCTCTTCACCTGCTCCCTCACCAAGGACAGCTCCTCAGGGTGGTGTTTCCATTGTTGGAGGTTCTACTTTAAAACCCTTAAGTATCAGGACCAAAGAGTAAGGTCTCAATCTTTCTAATATTATGTTTTTCCCTCTCAAGGAGTGCTGGACATCGCCAGGTGGCTTCGGTACCATCATCCTCCACTTTTCTCTGCCTGATGCAGTGAAGCCCTGAAGGAGCACTGCCACACACTGCTGGACACCACTCAAAAAAGAGACAGGACCCCAGGGTAGGCAACTGGATAGTGGGCAGGTAATTAATTTCCATGATTTACTGGATTTTTTTAATAATTCTGTCATTTCTCTGCTTGATTTAAAAAGTAATATATCAGTGTCCCTCATAGTATCTCAGACAGACCCTGCAGTATGGAGACCGTGTCTGGCCCCTCGCATGGTTTGTAACTGTAACGTCAGAAAACTGGTTTAGGGGGAGTCACATGACTCCATTCATGGGCTCTGTTTCAGCTGGCTTAAGCTCTCAATCGAGTTTGATCCTTATTCTATTCACTCTTTTTTGTTACCGGTGCAGTTAAGGATGTTTCTCAGCAGGAAATCTCTGCCTTTTACTCCAAACTCATCACCAGCAAAAAAGGTCATATCTGTCTCCTCCTTGCCTCAATCCAACATGGTGGATCCTCTGCTGCGCTAGAGAAAAGCATCATGGCGTGGCTCTCCGCAATGTGGGAAGAATTCTTTACACACCTATCTACATTTCAGGATGTGTTCAAAGCTAGACTATCTCATGGGCGAGCAAAGGGAGCAGAATAAACTTCTATCAGGACACTAGGATCGTTTGGACGCTCTCGAACGGTTGGTGTTTGATCTGCAGGACCCGGGTTGGCGAAACAGCCTGTGCATTCTCGTTCTCCCGGAGGGCACGGAGAAAGACGACCCTAACAGTTTTATCAAGCTTAATGTTTGGCTACCAGTACCAGTTAAGGGTCTTGTTATACTTAAATTTATTTTTAATCTTTGTGGCTTTGAATGTCTTGAGCTGGAACATTTTAATGATCTAAATGTGCCTCTTGAATCCATCTTGAGTGCATCTTCAATGCTCTCACTGATGGAAGGAGGTTTTGGCTTAAAATCTCACGATACATGGCCCCGTTCATTCTTCTTTTAACACGGATCAGTCGTCCTGTTCCCTTTGAAGAAAAACAGCCCCAAAGCATGATGTTTCCACCCCCATGCTTCACAGTAGGTATGTTGTTCTTGGGATGCAACTCAGCATTCTTCTTCCTCTGAACAAGACAAGTTGAGTTTTTACCAAAAAGTTCTGGATCATCCATATGCTCTCTGGCAATCTTCAGGCGGTCCTGGACATGTACTGGCCTAAGCAGGGGGACACGCCTGGCACTGAGTTACTGATGGTAGTCTTTATTACTTTGGTCCCAGCTCTCTGCAGGTCATTTATCAGGTCCCTCTGTGTAGTGTAGGGATTTCTGTTCATCGTTCTCATGATCATCATGATCAGATCTTGCATAGGGCCCCAGATTGAGGGAGATTATCAATGGTCTTGTATGTCTTCCATTTTCTTATAATTGCTCCACACAGTTGGTTCATTCACACCAACCTGCTTGCCTATTGTAGATTCAGTCTTCCCAGCCTGGTGCAGGTCTACAATTTTCTTCCTGGTGTCCTTCGACAGCTCTTTGGTCTTGGCCATGGTTAAGTTTGGTGTCCTTTATACAGATAAGGAGTTCAAATAGGTGCCATTAATACAGGTAACAGGTGGAGGACAGAAGAGCTTCTTAAAGAAGTTACAGGTCTGTGAGAACCAGAAATCTTGCTTGTTTGTGGGTGACCAAATAATTATGTTCCACCATAGTGGCTGACGATACTTTTTTGTCCGCTGTATATCCCTCAGTGAGTGACTGTCCAATTGAGTGTCTATTTTAATTTGTTCTAGTATACCATTAAAGTTTGAGGACAAACTTGCCTAACTCGCTGCACTCCAGGATCGTAGTGGTAAAAATGAATATTATGCCTAGACTGAATTTCTATAGTTATGATACCTTTGCCCCTGCCTATAAAAAATATTGGGATCCTTTTTTACAAGAAGTTTTGGCCAGATTTATGCCCTATTTATGCCCATGATTTACTAATAATCTTGAGGAAAATTCAAATGGTCTGCTGTTAAAAAAGGACAAAAACCCAACAGCATGTGCTTTCTATCGACCCATTAGTCGACTTAATGTAGATTACACAATTCTAACTAAAGGACTGTCTCCCCAACTAAACTTTTCCATAGGGAGTATCTTACACCTGTCCAGCTGCACAGTATATTCCCTAATACTTCAAACATGTGTTTGTGTAAATGCTTGTGTTTGAAGTTACAGAATTACTGGAAGGAAATTAATTGAATGCCAGTTATTTTTTGTACAGCCAAATAAATATCTCCAGCAGTGAATTTCTTAAAACATGTAAAAGATTGAGTCATCTTCCAGTGAAGGGTCTACAGCATTTATTTGATCTAGCTAAAAAGTGTATTCTTTTATTCTGGTCAAAATCAGATATTCCTTCCAGAAGGATGTGGTTGAAGCAGATTGCCAAATGGTTACATATGGAAAAGCTAACCTATGAGTTGCATCAAAACTCAGAACGCGTCAGCAGAATGGTCTCCTGTACAGTTGTACTTAGAAAAGGCCTGAACTGAAATTCCTTACAGATATTCATTTTTACACATGGACATCCTGTTGTATTTCATCCCATTTGCCTTGTATTTGTATTTGACACTGAGGAAGAGGCGTTATTATACTTATTACACTGAGAGACACAAACATTTCTATATTCTCTATGTGCACAGCTTACATTGTTTCCCCAGACTCTGTTTTTGTATTTTGTAAATAATGTAAAACCTAATAACAAGGTGATTAAAATTTTATTTGATATAGAATTGATAGAAATTCTTCCAGCTTTCAGAGGAAAATTGGTTCACAGGGGCCCCTGGAAGCGAAGACCTTTTGTATTTATGATAAACTTCTGACCACAATGTCACGTTATATAGAGCCTTTATTTATAGATACTGTTGCCAACGCACTCATAAGGGAGTCGGTGTGTTCCCGAGACAATAAATAGACAACTGTGATCATGTTAACCAACAGCATCACAGCTAGCTTACTGTAGTTCAGGATGGAACATCTAAAAAAAGCAACCATTCATCATTGAAAAATCTGCGATATTCAGGGATTGCTGTTGTAGAAGCAGCCCAAACTCCACCGACGGAACATGAGGCTGGAGGCTGCCCGTGACTGACACAGAGGATCATTGTCCATCGACCCTAAAGAGTAATGCCACAGTCTCCGGTTGTTCAAGAGCCACTGTCCTGGACATCTCCAGGTGGTTTTGGCACCATCGTTCTCCACTTTTCTCCGCCTGATGCAGCGTGGCCCTGAAGAAGCCCTGCCGTACGCTTCTGGACACTTCAGAAAAAGCCAGCCCTCAGAATCATCGTCTACGCCCCCCCCCCCCTGCCCACTTACAGACGAGTGAGGGAGCCGTTTCCCCAGCTCTTCGTGCTCCACTTCTGGCTGCGGGACGGGTCTGTCTGCGCTGACTATGTAGAGAACTGGGAGAGCTTTTGGCGGTGTCCGGTCCTCTACCACAGAGATGAGCTTCACCTGAGCCTCCTGGGGTACGTCGTTCTCTCCAGGAACATCAAGAAGGTGCCAGGACTGACTGACCCTTCCCAGTCACACTGTCAGGTTGGTGAACTGCATAGTTTGCAGGTAAGTGATTTACATGATTTACTTGATTCCACCCATTTATTCTGTCACTTTTCTGCTTGTATTAAAAAGTAATAGTCGTAGGTCTGTTTATTACATTGTTGGGGGTCATAAAATCTGTTCACACAGAGACCCCTGGAAGCTGAGTAAATGCTTTTTGCATTTATGATCTTAAATTTCTAAAAATTCAGGTAATTTTATAAAAGTTATAAAAACACATACAAGTGTCCAAAGAAATGCAAAGGGTAAGAGAGTAAATGTAAATGACTGCAGAATTTTAAATAGAGAAATAGATTTCAGACTGGGTGCTAACCAGCCAATTAATCAGTCCATATTGTCAAGACAAGACAGATTGCCAAGTAGTATTAAATTTTCCACTGCACCCGTCCTTGTGGGGGCGTCCTTGATAAAAGCTTTGAGTGGTAATTATTAGCTTTGTTTCTCCTGCCTGTTGAGCATATACACATCTATTTTTAAATGAACTCATTTAGTAGCACTATGATATAGACCTGGAACCTTTCTGAACTTTTATTTAATATTGTGCATGTATTCTGTTTATTTCAGAGTCTTTATTCATCAGCCTGTCCTCAATTCTTCCTCACTAATACATCATTCACCCAGAACGCTATCATATTTCTAATGCCCAGTGCTCCATGCTTCAGCCTCAATGTCATCAGGATCAGTTAGGTCAGTATGTTCTAGTTCAAGTACTGCTTTTGCTCGTGCATCAGGTTCTGTTTCTACTCTGAGCAGATTTCTCTTGTCTGCAGACTTCACAGTTCATTTTATCAATCTTACCCTTGATCTTCATGCTCTCTACTGCATAATGTGAAACATCATAATTACAGTGAACAAGGATTTCATGCTGTTTGAATATTGTAACACACTGCAACCATCACCACTGTGACCATTGACCACATTCAGGTAATAAAGCCTGTTGTACTCTTTACTCTTTTTCTTTTTTAGGGAACTTGGTGCCACTTTTTGTCTTTTTTTATGAGCTTTGTCTTCTTGTTGTGATCCTTGTGCTCTCTGCTCCCTGTGTTGCTGTACAGTACTCTCTCACTGACCGTTGTCTGTGTTTTTACTCCGAGATGACCGTGGAGGAACAAGCTCTCAGGAGGTCATCCAGCTACTACGGCAGATCACGCTGTTGTTGTAGAGGCTGTCCAAACTCCACCGATGGAAGACGAGGCTGCCTGTGACTCCTGGAATGCTGCCTGTGATGCCATGGTTTTATTTTCAGCCCTACCGGTGCAGCGGACACAGGGTAGTCGTCTCCACTCCTGTACCTGAGAGGGCCTGGAAGCATCCAGCGTGGCTGGGAAAAGCGGAGGGCTCCTCCACCACCACAGCCATTTTTCTTCTATGCTAACTGGTTCAAGGACCTCTGCTCTGCTCCGGCACAGAGATCGACTCCTCAGGGCGGTGTTCTCACTGTTGGAGATTTTTCTGTAAAACACCGAATTGACCCTAAACAGTAATGCCACGGTCTCCTGTTTGCCAGGTGACTTTGGCACCATCGTTCTCCACTATTCTCTGCGTTAGAGGACCGGACGCCACGCTGCATCTGGAGGAGATGAGCTTCACCTGAGCCGCCTGGGGTCCATCGTTCTTTCCGGGAACATCAAGAAGGTGCCAGGCCAGGACTGACTGACCCTTCCCAGTCACACTGTCAGGTTAGTGAACTGCATAGTTTGCAGGCAAGTGATTTACATGTTTCCACTCATTTATTCTGTCACTTTTCTGCTTGTATTAAAAAGTAATACATCAGTATAACTCATAGTATATCAGACAATTCCTGCAGTATTGAGACTGTTATGGTTTGTAATTGTAACGTCGGAAAATCTACTTTAAAAAATCTTATTCATATAAATTTTACCATCTTTCCGAGTACAAGCAGTTTCGCATTGAGTTTGGGCTGGTAAATATACAGTGGGGCAAACAAGTATTTACTCAGCCACTGATTGTGCAACTTCTCCTACTTAGAAAGATGAGAGGTCTGTAATTTTCATCATAGGTACACTTCAACTATGAGAGACAAAATGAGGAAAAATAATCCAGGAAATCACATTGTAGAATTTTTTTTTTGTTGGTTAGATACCTGGGCTGGGCAAACTGCCACTACCAGACAAACTACCAGAGTTTTCAGAGGCAGGATCAGAAAGCAACAGAGGCAGCAGCCGTCATCCCAATGAGTGATTCTGAGTCAGTTCCGGCGCTCTACTGACTCTGAGACTCTGTACTCGAGGTGACTGTAAGTAAATGAATTAGACCGCTTGCCTTATGAATTTATAATAAACAGGAGGAGACTGGACACCATGTTCTTAAACCTTCGTGTTAATTTAACCTGGATCCCTTTTGATATTTTAATTTTCAAATTATTTTTAGATCATTGAGTTTTTGCAGCGATCCAAAAGCATGTCCAAAGCATTGCCTTAAGATCATTTCAGTCTCACAGTTGTCTTGGAAACTTTGAATTGCGATACATTTCGATCCCTGAAAAATTCTCTGGTTTAAACATTCCTGAGAATCTAGATATTCAGACAAGAATTTAAGATATTTAATTCTCAGTACTGTTCATCTAAGAGAAATTTGTAAAGGGATCCTAGTTTATTTTATTATGCTTTAAATTCAAAGATTTTAAAGCAACATTTTGGAAATGATTATTATTATTATTATTATTATTATGGTTCTAAAACAAGGGAGCAGAGTTTAATACCCAAAGAGTTCGGACTATACACGTGAAATTAATACAGGAGACAGTGTTACAAACTTAGGAGAGAAACTGCTTGTTTTAATTGTGGGAAATCAGTATAACCAGTATAAATATATTGAGGATACAAATAATTGGTGATACTTCTGTCAAGATCTGAGCTGCCAAGTGAGAATGACGAAACTGAGACTAATGACTTTTGTTGACGAATTTCCAAAACATTTCTGGTCTCAGAATGAATAATATTGGGTCAATAAAGGGAGCATCTCTAGTTAAAGTGGTGCAAGCAAAACAGCTGATAGGCCTTACTATGCTCAATGTCCCATGTCTACCTGTGATCATGTTGAATGGCTAAAAGCATCGACATATAAACGCAGTAATCCTATCCTACACTTTTTCTATATATATTTTTATTTCGATGCGATTCTGTTTTTAAAACTCTGATTCAACACGAACAGAGTCCCTACTTTATAGTCTTTAATATTAGCTTGTCTTCTTTATCTGAGCCAGTTGTTGAGATCCTTGTTCTCTCTGCTCCCTGTGTTACTGTGCAGTTCTCTCTCACTGACCGTCGTTTGCGTTTCTGTCTGTGTTTTTATACTCGAGAAACTTGAAGACCACGGAGGAGCGAGATCTACAGGTACTCTGCAAGGAGGTACTTCATCGACGGAAGACGAGGCCGGAGGCTGCCCGTGACTCCTCCAACGCTGGCCATCTTAAATCCAGCACTACTGGCACGGCGGACACAGAGGGTTGTTGTCTCCACTCCTGCACTGGAAAGGACCTGGGGCTGTTGGCGTGGCCAAGAAAAGCAGAGGGCTCCTCCACCTCCACAGACTGTTCACCTCAACTTACTGGCGCGAGGTTCAGTTCTTCGACTTCACCTGCTCCCTCACCGAGGAAAACTCCTCAGGACTGTGTTTTCGTTGTTGGAGGTTCTACTGTAAAACCCTTAAAAGTATCGGGACCAGAGTAACAACTCAGTCTTTTTTTTTTTTTTTTTTAGGAGTGCTGGACATCACCAGGTGGTTTCGATACCATCATTCTCCACTTTTCTCTGCCCGATGCAGTGAGGCCCTGAAAGAGCTCTGCCACACACTTCTGGACACCACTCGGAAAAAGACAGGACCCCAGAGTAGGCAACTGGATAGTGGGCAGGTTATAAAATCCAGTAAATCATGTAAATTAATTATCCTTTATTCTGTAATTACTCTGCTTGATTGAAAAAGGAATATATTAGTGTCCCTCATAGTATCTCAGACAGACCCTGCAGTATCTGGACCGTGTTCCGTGTCTTTCCTACACATTTCCTATATTTATAGTTTTTTGGTTTCAATGCGATCCTGCTTTAGAAGCTAAACCATCCCTACTTTAGTCTTTAATATCAGCTTTGTCTTCTTTATCTGAGCCAGTTTTTGTGATCCTTGTGCTCTCTGCTCCCTGTGTTACTGTACAGTACTCTCTCACTGACCGTCGTTTGTGTTTCTGAATGTGTTTACCCTCAAGGAACATGGAGCCCATGGAGGAGCAAGCTCTGCAAAGAGGTTGTCAAGCTGGATCAGCAGATCCAGCTGCTTTTGTAGAGGCAGTCTGCCAGTGACCCCTCTAACACGGTCATCTTAATTCTACTTTACTCCTGAAGAGGGCCTGGGTGTCTCGGTCTGGCCGGGAAAAGCAGAGGGCTTTTCACCTCTGCTTACCGGTTTAAGGACAACTCCTCCGGGCGGTGTTCTCACTGTTGGAGATTCTGTAAAGCACTTAGTATCGGAGCCCAAATAGTAACACCACGGTCTCAAGTTTTCGAGGTGCCAGTGTCCTGGACATCACCAGGCAGCTTCACATGGCACTACTCTGTGCCCAACGCAGTGAGGTCCTGAAGGAGCCCTGCCTCACGCTTCAGAAATACAGATGTCGTCTTCAGCCCCCTTCCCACCTACCAACAAGAGCAAGCCATTTCCTGGCGCCGAAGTGGTGGAGCGAACTTCCGAACGACAGAGTCGCTCGCTGTCTTCAAACGCAGACTGAAGACCCACCTCTTCCGAGTATAGAGTATTATGGGTTGAGATTTCACATGGATCCTCTCTGTGTTCACTTTTCTCTCAGTCTGATGAGACGTAGCCTGATACAGGTTCCTCCATGTCGAACACCACTCTGGACGGTCCACTGTATTAGAGTACGCTTTATCACCCATTTAATTTTTTCCATCTGTGTGAGGAAGGTGCTTCTGCAGTGCTCTCCGTATTCTTTCTGGACATTCTGCTTCAGTAAAAGTGGTGCCCTCTAAAGCAGGAAGCTTGTCAGTTAGCACAGAGGGCAGGATAGGATCCCAGTCACCACTGTTACTTGTCTTTACTTTCACGATGATCTCAGTAAGTGTTTGGTTGTGTCGTTCCAAAAGTCCAGTGCTCCATGGGCTGTATGCAGCTGTTGTCTTTACTTCTATGTTGAGGTTTTCTGCCATTTGTCACTTCATCATTGTTGAATTCTCCTCTATTGTCACTGAACAGTTTCTAAGGTGGACCATGAACATTTAATCCGATCATGAACAGTGTTTCACTTTTTCAGAGACTTCTTTGTGGTCAGAATGCTGTCTGCACTAAACACTAGTACCACTGCTGGCCTACTAAGATTGTGTTTTTCTGCTCAGTTCATTTTTTTCCAGGCTGGTTAATTTCATTGATGCAAAAATCAACTCTGTACATGCAGTCAAATCCAACTGTTTGTTCACATCAAGCATGCTGGATCTAGTACTAATACTAATACTGCGTCAAGAAGTTCCATGTTGTATTTATGCATCTGTGAGTACCGCTGTTTAAAATGGATTATACAGTCATAGATGCACTACTGTCTCTCATAATCCGATCAGAACTTGAGGATGCCTTTTATGTTTGGTCTTTTTCCTTTTGCAGAAACAAATGGTAGAGTTTTGAAAGTGCTCATGCCAGTGTCCTCTACCGCCATTTCCATAACCGTCTCCCTCACTCTTCCATGTCTATATAATAGACTTAACCCTTTTGACTGCGTCTGGTCCTCTAACACAGAGATGAGATTCACCCGAGCCGTCTGAGGTCAGTCGGTCGGTCATGTCAGTGAACTAGATAGTTGGCAGGTAAGTGATTTACATGATTTACTAAATTTTATAACCATGTATTATTCATTTCTCTGCTTATAGTAAAAACTAATAAATCAGAGTCTCTCATAGTATCTTAAACGCTGCAGTATCGAGACTGTCTATCTGTTTTCCGCATAATTTATAATTGTAACATCAGAAAATTGGCTTTAACATCCTTGTTATATGGAACTCACGCCTTCTTACTGATCAGTGACTGAAAATCCCTTGCTGTGAACTGTTGTTCAAGTTCAAGTACTGCTTTTGCTCGTTTATCAGGTTCTGTTTCTACTCTGAGCAGATTTCTCTTGTCTGCAGACTTCACAGTTCAGTTTATCAATCTTGATCTTCATGCTCTCTACTGCATAATGTGAAACATCATAATTACAGTGAACAAGGATTTCATGCTGTTTGAATATTGTAACACTGCAACCATCACCACTGTGATCATTGACCACCTTCAGGTAATAAAGCCTATTGTACTCTTTAATGGTGAACGTGTTACTGTTTTTGTGGCCTTGTCTTCTTGTGATCCTTGTGCTCTCTACTCCCTGTGTTACTGTACAGTATTCTCTCACTGACCGTCGTCCGTGATTTTACTCAGAGGCGGCCACGGAGGAACGAGCTCTCCAGGAGGTTGTCAAGCTTGTACGGCAGATCCAGCTGCTGTTGTAGATGCAGTCCAAACTCCACCGACAGAAGACGAGGCTGGAGGCTGCCCATGACTCCTCAAACGCGACTGTCTTAATTCCAGCTCTACTGGCGCAGCAGACACAGAGGGTCGTCCTCTCCAGAGGGTCTGGAAGTGTCAGCGTGGCTGGGAAAAGCAGAGGGCTACTCCACCACCACAGCCATTTTTGCCTCTGCTAACTGCTAAGCTCTTCACCTTCTCAGGCACCGAGGACAACTCCTCAGGGCGGTGTTCTCACTGTTGGAGATTCTTCTGTAAAACACTGAAAAGTATCGACCCTAAAGAGTAATGCCACGGTCTCCTGTTTTCCAGGTGCCTGTGTCCTGGATGTCGCCAGGTGGCTTTGGCCGGACACCAGGATCCTCATCTCCTACCCCCTGACCACTGACCGCAGAGATGAGCTTCACCTGAGCCGCCTGGGGTACATCGTTTTTTCCGGGAACATCAAGAAGGTGCCAGGCCAGGACTGACTAGCCCTTCCCAGTCACGCTGTCAGGTTAGTGAACTGCATAGTTTGCAGGTAAGTGATTTACATGATTTACTTGATTCCACCCATTTATTCTGTCACTTTTCTGCTTGTATTAAAAAGTAATACATCAGTGTCACTCATAGTATTTCAGACAACTCCTGCAGTATGGAGACTGTCTGTACCCCGCATGGTTTGTAATTGTAACGTTGAAAAATCTGCTTTAAAAATCTTATTAGAATTGATATAAATTCTTCCATCTTTCTGAGTACAAGCAGCTTCGCATTGAGTGGGGCAAAAAAGTATCTAGTCAGCCACTGATTGTGCAAGTTCTACTAGGTCTGTAATTTTAATCATAGGTACACTTCAACTATGAGAGACAAAATGAGAAATCCAGGAAATCACATTGTAGGATTTTTAAAGAATTTATTTGTAAATTATGATGAAAAATAAGTATTTGGTCACCCACAAGCAAGCAGGATTTCTGGCTCTCACAGACCTGTAACTTCTTTAAGAAGCTCTTCTGTCCTCCACTCGTTACCTGTATTAATGGCACCTGTTTGACCTCGTTAT
Source organism: Salminus brasiliensis (assembly GCF_030463535.1). Lineage (NCBI taxonomy): Eukaryota > Metazoa > Chordata > Actinopteri > Characiformes > Bryconidae > Salminus > Salminus brasiliensis. The sequence goes on along the minus strand of NC_132894.1, from coordinate 17,454,314 downwards.
CTGTATAATAGACACCTGTCCACAGCCTCAAACAGCCAGACCCCAAACCTCCAACCTGCTTAAGCCAGTACCTGTCCAGGCCCGTCTAAAGTGAACCACCTTAGTTCACTCTCTGTGAAACTAAATTTAGGGCATAGGTCTGTGTATTTTGTTGGTGGTCATAAAATCGGTTCACACAGGGCCCCCTGGAGTCTTTTTGAATTTATGGTAAATTTAAAAGTCTAACTCTAAAAATACAGGTAATTTTATAAAAATTATAAAAGCACATACAAGTGTCCAATGAAACGCAAAGGGTAAGAGAGTAAATGTAAATGACTGCAGAATTTTAAATAGAGAAATAGATTTCACACTGGGTGCCAACCAGACAATTAATCAGAGTACATTTTCTCTATTTAAGTCAAGACAGGTTGCCAAGTAGTATTAAATTTACCACTGCACTTAATTTTAGGTAGGAGGGTTTTTCTCTTTCCCTTTAAGTAATCTAAGCAGTCTTAGCCATCACCTTTTGAACAAGATTTCCCCAGATAAAGCTTTTGAGGAGTCACCCTGAATATTGCTGTTGTGGCGTGAACGTTGTTCATCATCGGGCTGTATATAGATCATTTATTTAGTCAAAAGACTTCCAAACTGCAGCCTGGTTTAGTGAACAGCTGGACAAAGATTCTGGTATGGGTAGTTTTGAACAGAGCAACACGTGTAACATGAAGGAACAGCCCTGATGTTCGAAGCCCAATAATAGTGAAAATCTGGTAAGGATAAGCAGCTGTAAGGGCCAGTGGTGGCTGTAAGGGCCAGTGGTGGCTGTAAGGGCCAGTGGTGGCTGTAAGGGCCAGTGGTGGCTGTAAGGGCCAGTGGTGGCTGTAAGGGCCAGTGGTGGCTGTAAGGGCCAGTGGTGGCTCAGCGGTTAGAGCTTCGGGCTATTGATGACAGCGTTGTGAGTTCGATACCTGGGCTCGGCAAACTGCCACTCTTGAGCAAAACCCTTCACCTTCTTTTGTGGACGCCGCAGCAGTGGCTGCCCGTCACTCCCCGTGTGCTCACTGTCCACGGTGTGTGTTTCACGGTGTGTTTTTCACTACACAGCTGGGTTATGGGGGGAAGCCAAATTGATCGAGTTGATTCTTTAAGCATGGAGAAGCAAATCCAACTACCACAGTTTTGGAGGTTCCACAGAGATCCCAATATTCCTCTGGGTCCAGAGTTTTCAGAGACAGGATCAGAAACCGAGAGAGGCGGCCTCCCACATCCCAATGAGCGATTCTGAGTCAATTCAGGCGCTCTACTGACTCCGAGACTCTGTACCCAAGGTGACTTTTATAAATTCATAAGACAAGCGATCTAGTTAATTTACTTACAAACAGGAAGAGACGGTACACCATATTCTTAGTTTCCTTTAACCCGGATCTTTTTGATATTTTAATTTTCAAATTAGTTTTAAATCATTAACTTTTTGCATGATTCGGACTCAAAGGATGAAGACGTCCAAAGCATTGTCTTAAGATAATTTCAGTCTCGCAGTTGTCCTGGAAACATTGAATTGCGATACATTTCGATCCCTGAAAATTTTTCTGGTTTAAACAACCCTGAGAATCTAAATATTTAGACAAGATTCTCAGGTTACACGGTCAAGATCCGAGCTGCCAAGTGAGAATAATGAGACTGAGACTAATGACCTTTGTTGATGAATTTGCAAAACATTTCTGGTCTCAGAATTAATGATATTGGGTCAATAAAGGGTTGATCTCTGGTTAAAGTGGTGCAAGCAAAACAGCTGATAGGCCTTACTATGCTCAATGACCCATGTATACCTGTGGCCATGTTGAATGGTTGAAAGCATTGACATATAAACGCAGTAATCCTGTCCTACACTTTATCAATATTTTTTTTATTTCGATGAGATTCTGCTTTTAAAACTCTGATTCGACACGCACAGTTAAGTCCCTGCTTTATAGTCTTTAATATTAGCTTTGTCTTCTTTATCTGAGCCAGTTGTTGTGTTCCTTGTGTTCTCTGCTCCCTGTGTTACTGTACAGTACTCTGTCTCACTGACCGTCGTTTGCGTTTCTGTCTGTGTTTATACTCGAGAAACTTGAAGACTGAGGAGGAGCGAGATCTACGGGTACTCTGAAAGGAGGTCATCAAGCTTGACTGCTGCTGTTGTAGAGACTCCTCCAACGCTGGCCATCTTAAATTAAGCACTACTGGCACAGCAGACACAGAGGGTTGTTGTTGTTTCCACTCCCGCACTGGAAAGGACCTGGGGCCGTTTGCGTGGCCTGGAAAAGCAGAGGGCTCTTCCACCACCACAGCCTGTTTTCACCTCAACTTACTGGCGCGAGGTTCAGTTCTTCGACTTCACCTGCTCCCTCACCGAGGACAACTCCTCAGGACTGTATTTTCGTTGTTGGAGGTTCTACTGCAAAACCCCTAAAAGTATCAGGACCAAAGAGTAAGAGACTCCTTTTTATTTATTTATTTTCCCTCTCAAGGAGTGCTGGGCATCACCAGGTGGCTTCGGTACCATCATTCTTCACTTTTCTCTGCCCGATGCAGCGAGGCCCTGAAGGAGCTCTGCCACACACTTCTGGACACCACTTGGAAAAAGACAGGACCCCAGGGAAGGCAAATGGATAGTGTGCAGGTAATTAATTTACATAATTTACTGTATTTTATAATCATTTATTCTGTCATTTCTCATCTTGATTTAAAAAGTAATATATCAGTGTCCCTCATAGTGTCTCAGACAAACCCTGCAATATGGAGACTGTATCTGTTCCCCGCATGGTTTGTAATTGTATTGTCAGAAAACTGTTTTAGGGGGAGTCACGTGACTCCATTCATGGGCTCGGTTGCAGCTGGCTAGAGCGCTTGTTCAGGCAAACAAACTCTTATATAGCATGATCTCTCTCCACTCTTTCATAATTTACTGATGGGGAATGCTGTTTCATTGCCCCCCAATGGGAGAGCAAAGGACCTCGACCTCCAGGTGATATCTGCAATGAAAATGGGTTAAGATCTTTCCAGGCTATCAAGGAGCAATGTAATGTGCCCAATACCTCTTTCTTTAGGTATCTGCAACTTAAATTAGCCCATTAGTCTCAGACTCACTGAACTCCAAATTACAGCCCCACCTAATGCTTAAAGGGCTTTACTCCAGTCTTGCTCGGCTTTCAGTTTTTACAGTTGGAAATGTCTACATAGATTCTATCTGTCTATCTAAGATGATTCCATATGCAGCTTTTCCAATCTCCAGCTTTTGATTTGTGCTTCTGCATACATTATGGATTAAAATTTCTCTCCCTAGAGTCTCAGATCAGCAGACTTTTTTGTATCCTGTGATGTCTGTTCCTGAAATCAGAAACTTCATCACTAATTATAGTGTGCTATCTGGCTTTAAAATCAGTTTTGGCAGGTCTACAGCTATTCAGCTGAATGTCGCAGATTATATTAAACTAAATCTACCATTCCAGTTGACAAATACTGGCTTTAGATACCTTGGGATAACAATTACCCCTGACCTGAACCACACTTTTTGGGGGGCAGAATTTGTGTAATCAAGATGAACATTTTACCTAGATTGCTTTATTTATTTCAAAACCGGTCTTGTCATTTAACCCCCATCTTTTTTTATAAAGGTGCACCAATTAATAAGTAGATTTTTTTGTAATGCTAAAAAGCTCAGATTAAAATTCTCCACCCTTCTAAACCCTAAAATCTAGGGGGTGTATCCTTACCAAATCTGAGTTTATATTTCTGGGCAACACAGGCAGAACAGATGTGTAGTTGGTTTTTAAATAGATTAGACTCATTGTGGGTCAGTATAGAAATGCTCATGTTGTGGTGATGGCGTGGCTTTAAGCGGACGTGAAGGACAGGTCACCAGAAGGATACAGCCAAACACTTCCAGGTAAGTTCCAGCATATTTAATGTTGAATTCAAAGATCAAAAGAAAATACACACAACACAAAAGAGCTAGATTACACACACTTTGTACAACAAGGCCTCGGCGGTCTTCATCTGAGGTCTTCAGCCTGTTCTGCTCCTCCCTTCTCAACCTGGAGTGGACCAAGTGGCTACTAAGGGGTTGGTCATCAGAATCAAACAATGACAATACAACAGATAACATGGACATTATTTACACATTATATACAATTATTATTTGTGTTTATGGTCATATTGATGTGTACTGGTAAATTATGCTAGCTGGAATTATATGTATATCCTGGGGTTATTGGTTGTGTGTTTTCCCACTTCTAGGTTAACAGTGGTTCCTGCCGGCTCCTTGAAGACCCATTCACCAGCGCCTGCACCACAGTTGCCTGAGTCACTTGTGTGTCCATAAGCTTTGTCCACACTGAAACCGGAGCACTATACAGTGGTGTCTGCCTGTGTTTCTTCTTTTAATTGAACTTTATTTTTGATGTAAGCTTTTAGTTCATATGTTTTATATTCAGCTCGTTATGCTTGAGTCTACAGTGGGGCTGGGGAATTTAAGCGCTTCAAACTTAACTGCATGTCAGTGACGCAACCACGTGATCGTCTGTATTTTGTGAGAGACTCCGAACCACTGTTTCGATGCGGTCCTCTTTTGAAAGCTCAGAAACGTGGTTCATCCATACTTTATAGTCTTTAATATTAGCTTTGTCTTCTTTATCTGAGCCAGTTGTTGTAATCCTTGTGCTCTCTGCTCCCTGTGTTACTGTACAGTACTCTCTCACGACCGTTGTTTGTGTTTCTCTCTGTGTTTACTCAGCATCATGGCGACCGCGGAGGAGCAAGATCTCCAGATGCTCTGCAGGGAGGTCGTCAAGCTTGACCGGCAGCTTTAGCTGTTGTAGAGGCAGTCCAAACTCCACCGACGGAAGACGAGGCTGGAGGCTGCCTATCACTATCGGCGCGGCGGACACAGAGGGTCATAGTCTCTTCTCCCACACCTGGGAGGGCCTGGAAGTGTCAGTGTGGCTGGGAAACGCAGAGGGCTCCTCCACCACCACAGCCATTTTCACCTCTGCTAACTGGTTTGAGGACCTAAGCTCTTCACCTGCTCCGACACCGAGGACAACTCCTCGTGGCGGTGTTCCCACTGTTGGAGATTCTTCTTGTAAAACGCTGAAAAGTATTGACCCTAAAGAGTAATGCCACAGTCTCCTCTTTTCCAGGTGCCTGTGTCCTGGACATCGCCAGGTGGCTTTGGCACCATCGTTCTCCACTATTCTCCGCCTGATGCAGCATGGCCCTGAAGAAGCACTGCCGTACGCTTCTGGGCACTGTTTGGGGGGGGGGAAGGCAGACACCAGCATTATCGTCTTCGACCCCCTGCCCACTTACTGACGAGTGAGGGAGCTGTTTCCCCAGCTCTTATCGCTCCACTGCTGGCTGCGGGACAGGTCCGTCTGCGCTGACCATGTAGAATACTGGGAGATTTTTGCTGCGTCTGGTCCTCTACCACAGAGATGAGCTCCACCTGACTCCATATTGTCTATTAAAGTCAAGACAGGTTGCCAAGTAGTATTAAATTCACCACTGCACCCAATTTTAGGTAGGAGGGTTTCTGTTTCCCTTTAAGTAATCTAAGCAGTCTTAGCCGGCACATTTTGAACAAGATTTCTCCAGATAAAGCCTTTGAGGAGTCCCCGAATATTGCTGTTGTAGGGAAAGGCTGGATCGGCTGTTTGAAGACTCCTGAAAAGAAGTCGAAAACATAATTCCAAGAGCCAGTCATTTTTGGACAAAACCAGAATGTGGCAGCCTTGTCTTAGTCCAGTGTAAGGAATGCACTATTTTAAACTGAATTATAATGTGTTAAACATGTAGATGAGGAGTGTTATCTACAATATTCTACCACCATTCAGTGAATATATTGATGGACAGATGGATCCTCCACCTACTGCTGCTTTAATACAAGGTTTTTTTTTTGGTGAGACTCAGTTCTGAAGCCTTCCACCGGCGTTACGTTTACTGCAGGATTAAAGTGTGTTTCTCTACATTCCTAAGACTGACTGATCGAGATGATTCTTTAAGTGCGGAGAAGCAAATCCCACTACCACAGTTTGAGATTCCACAGAGATCTCAATATTCCTCTGGTCCAGAGTTTTCAGAGACCGGATCAGAAACTGACAGAGGCGGCCGCCGACATCCCAATGAGTGATTCTGAATGAATTCAGGCGCTCTACTGACTCTGAGACTCTAAGAGGATAAACAGGAGATTGGACGCCATATTGTTAGACCTTCGAGTGGCTTTTGGAAATAATGTATTTTTCAGGGCTGTTGAAATTAGAGATTTCGAAGGTTCTAAGACAAGGGAGGGTTTGGACTATACACGTGAAATTAATACATAATTAATAAGGTGCTAATAATCATAATTGTAATTAAGTATAAAGGTGTATAAAAGAAAACCAGGGCTATCAGGATGTCTGACACAATCATGTAAAGGCATTGGAAAGGCAGTGGAAGTTTGCTGGGTGAGCTGGCCGTGGAGACGGACACAGAGGGACGTAAAACTAAATGGTTTAAATCTGTCTCTAGCTGCATTGTCAACAACAGACATTCAAGCAAAACAAACTTGCATCAGCCAGGAAGACGAGGATTACTCATGCCAAACATGCAGAGAAGAATTTGGTGGATGGTGAGAACTGGCTTCAGGGATGTTGTTACAAGCTTAGTTAATGTACTGCAGGACTGAGGCAGGGGACTCTGGAGCAGGCGAGATTGAAGGTAGGAGAGAATGTGCTTGTTTTAATTGTGGGAGATCAGACTGGTTTGTAGAGTGTGCAGATCAGAAAGTGGCAACACAGCAGAAGCCGTACGCGGGATCAACAAAATAGATCTGGAAGGTCAGAGCAGCAATTACCTGAGTTCAGTTACAGAACCAGACTATGCTGAATAGGATAAGGTGGGAGAAAATGTGGACAGTCTGTGAAGAGGATTTTGAAACCCAGCGAGGAACCCAGTCTAAATGTAAGGATTTGCTGGGAAATTAGTTCTGTTTTGATTGACTCTGGTGCAGCAGTTTCAGTACTTATGGAGGGGTCAGTACCCATATCCGTCAGTACTGACACAATTCCAACAGTGGATGTTTCAGGCTTACCACTCACAGAACATTTGTGCGGTCCTGTGAAGGTGAAATTGGGTAATAGAACAGTAAAACACTGGTTTACAGTCTCCACAAATTGCCCTGTGAATTTACTAGGACGTGACTTATTGAGAGCTTTCAGTCTAAACCTACAATGTACAGATTCAGGTTTTTCTGCTGCTGGTCCTAGTATAGGGATATTTCCACTTAAAATAGGCCCAGTAGAAAACTCTTCGGATCTGACGGAGCAGAGAACCTGATGCATCACATGGAGCTCTGTCAAAGGTTGAATGGGAAAATCCTCCATTTTTACATTGTTTCATTTGTCTCCAGATGGTGTTGACTATGTAAGAACATGTTGTGGTACAAAAGATACCAGCTGAAACAATATCAGTATCTTATGTGTATTATGATGATTAGTTTGCAACCACGCATGTAGTCTTGTGTGAAGGACTTGATGCTAAATATTGGAAAATATTTAAATCCTGCTGGTCCAATTGTACCTAATCTGGCAACGATTGGGGTGCAATATCTGCTGGGAATCATTCACAGATTAGGTGGCCAGAAACAGCTATGTCAGGAAATGCAGTAGTGCTTCAGATGGTTTCCACAAGAGCACAACAGAAGTGTAAGAAAAATGAGGATGTGTACGATGTGGATATTTCAGACTTGACACCTGACATATCTTCATCAAATGATGTAATTGTTTTGCAGTAGTCTGATGATCAGATATTAATATTGTCTGATACTCACAAGTACTCACTAAAGGAAAACGCTTTTTGTCTAAAAAAAATAATCAGTTCAGAAGACTTATGTGTCTTATGTACAGGAGAGAAAAGAGAATATAAGCCCATATGGATCTGCATCTGTGTCATAACAAAAGGGACGTTTATATTGATTAATATTGCAGTTCCACTGGATTTAGAATGAAAGGTCAGTGATCTACCTGTGATCATGTTGAATGGCTAAAAGCATTGACATTTAAACGCAGTAATTCTATCCTACACATTTTCTATATTTTTTATTTTAGTTTTGATTTGGTTCTGCTTTAGAAGCTCGAGATGTAATTCAACACGGACCATCGAGCGACCGTCCCTACTTTATAGTCTTTATCGGCTCATATATTGTCTTCATCTGAGTCAGTTGTTGTGATGCTTGTGTTCTCTGCTCCCTGTGTTACTGTACAGTACTCTCTCACTGACCTTTGTTTGTGTTTCTGTCTGTTTACTCTGGAGACACTTGGCGACTGCTGAGGAGCGAGATCTCCAGGCGTTCTGCAAGGAGGTTATCGAGATTGACTGCTGCTGTTGTAGAGGCAGTTCAAACTCAGATGAGGCTTGAGGCTGCTCCGGAAACAGAGGGTTGTTGTCTTCACTCCCGCACCGTAGAGGGCCTGGGGCTGCCAGCACGGCCTGGAAAAGCCGAGGGCTGCTCCTCTACCACCACAGCCGGTTTTCACCTCTGCTAACTGGTCCGAGGTCCTCAGCTCCTCACCTGCTCCCTCACAGAGGACAGCTCCTCAGGGTGGTGTTTCCATTGTTGGAGGTTCTACTTTAAAACCCCTAAAAGTATCAGGACCGAAGAGTAAGACTCTCCTCTTTATTTATTTATTTTCCCTCTCAAGGAGTGCTGGACGTTGCCAGGTGGCTTCGGTACCATCATTCTCCACTTTTCTCTGCCCGATGCAGTGAAGCCCTGAAGGAGCACTGCCACACACTTCTGGACACCACTCGGAAAAAGACAGGACCACAGGGTAGGCAACTGGATAGTGGACAGGTAATTAATTTATATGATTTACTGGATTTTATAATCATTTATTCTGTCATTTCTCTGCTTGATTTAAAAAGTAATTTCAGTGTCCCTCATAGTATCTCAGACAGACCCTGCAGTATGGAGATTGTGTCTGTCCCCCGCATTGTTTATAACTGTAACATCAGAAAATTGCTTTAGGGGGAGTCACATTCATGGGTTTGGTTGCAGCTGGCTAGAGCTCCCGATCGAGTTTGGTCCTTATTTATTGACTCTCTTTGGTTACCGGTGCAGTTAAGGATGTTTCTCAGCAGGAAATCTCTGCCTTTTACTCCAAACTAGTCACCAGTAAAAAAGGTAAAAACAGTCATGGTGGGGCTCTCAGCAATGTGGGAAGAATTCTTTACACACGTCTACATTTCAGGATGTGTTCAAAGCTAGACTATCTCATGGGCGAGCAAAGGGAGCAGAATAAAGTTCTATCAGGACACTCAGATCGTTTGGACACTCTTCAACAGTTGGTGTTTGATCTGCAGGACCGGGGTTGACGGAACAGCCTGTGCATTCTCGTTCTCCTGGAGGGCGCGGAGAAAGACGACCCTAACAGTTTTATCAAGAAGCAGCTCAATGTTTGGCTACCAGTTAAGGGTCTTGTTATACTTAAATTTATTTTTAATCTTTATGGCTTTGAATGTCTTGAGCTGGAACATTTTAATGGTCTAAATGAGCCTCTTAAATGTGCTAGTTTGGTCTGATTAAGGATTCCATTAGAGAGATGTTAATTTTCCCAAATACAATAAACTCTGTAGAGTTGTTTCTTATACAACTGCAAATACTACAACTAAAGGAGTTGGGAGATTACGATGTTAAACCAAGGAAGGGATGAAGAAAGGAGAATAACACACATTACAACAAAAGTAAGAAATGAGAAAATTGCCTTTATTTCAGTTCACGCTCCAAATCCAAGTAATCCCAGTTTTTCTTTTCTGTTAGATTATGTAACAAATCTAGTGGACTTTCAGTTAGTGGTGGGAGCAGATATGAATAGTCATTAATCATTTATTAATTAAACAGATCAGGGGTGATGTTTCTCAGTCAGCTGGCCGCTAGCTCCGAGCTTAAGCTATGTATTACTGCATTGTATTTACTTAATCTGAGCACTAAGCAATGAACTTTCACAAAAACCTTCAGCTCTCAATTTAGAGGAAAAGAAACAAATTTCTCATGTTTAATCAGGGTTCAGTGCACGATCAGAGGTTTGTTGGGAGCAGTGAATGGTTTCTTTAGGAATAATTCTATTGCATTTGCTTCTTGGCGACAGAAAAGACTGAAGTATCTGGACCTTTCTTGTGCTTCAAGTTTAAATTCAAGTGCAAGCAACACTCTTTCTGGTGATATTGCAATACAAATAGTTTTAGTTACAAATGAGCTGAATATTCTTCTGAGAGAAAGAACAGAATTCCTTATTAAAAGGGTTAGATAAATTACTATTTAAATGGAAGCAGGCCCAGTCACTTCTTGGTGCTAAAACTCAGAAGTAATGAGATTCTCAAATATTGCAGCAATAAGGTCTCATAATGGAGAGCTACTTACAGAACATGCACAAATCAGTGATGCTTTTTACAGATTCTATTCAGAATTCTATAAATCAGATGTCCCAAAGGAAACCTTATATATTGCCCCTTTTTCCATTCCTTATATTTGCCACAGTTGTCCACTGATGAGGCGTCTTATTTAGATCAGGATTATTTTAGATTATTTAGATTTTGTTTCTCCTCTAGATTTAAAACCCTCTGTCAGATGAAAAAAGGGCAAGTCGCCTGGATTGGACGGCATCCCTTACGAATTTTAGTTTTTTCTTCTGGGCAGAATTGGGAACTTTATTGTTAGAAATGATGAATTGCTTCCTAGATAAAGGTGAATTTCATAAGGATGTTAATATAGCATTAGTTTTTTTTATTACTTTTTGCATTAGTTGTCCAGTATTGCTTTCTCCTAGAAAGGGACACGTCAAGAAGGCTTATTTTCTCCCTTCTCTTGGGCCACTTTAGGTATTTAGGGATAGACTTACAGTGGTATTTAGTCAGCCACTGATTGTGGAAGTTGTCCTACTTTGAAAGATTCAGGAAATCACCTTGTAGGATTAAAAAAAAAAAAATCTTTGTAAATTATGGTGGAAAATAAGTATTTGGTCAAAAACAAAAGTTCAACTCAATTGTAACATAACCTTTGTTGGCAATTTCAGAGGTCAAACGATTCCTGTAAGTCTTCACCAGGTTTGCACTTCCATTTCTGTCTTCCATTTTCTTACAATTGCTCCCACAGTTGATTTATTGACACCAACCTGATTGCCTATTGTAGATTCATTCTTCCCAGCCTGGTGCAGGTCTACACTTTTCTTCCTGGTGTCCTTCGACTGGTCTTGGCCATGGTTAAGTTTGGAGTCTGACTGTTTGAGGCTGTGGACAGGTGTCTTTTATACAGATGACGAGTTCAAATAGGTGCCATTAATACAGGCAACGAGTGGAGGACAGAAGAACTTCTTAAAGAAGTTACAGGTCTGTGAGAACCAGAAATCCTGCTTGTTTGTGGGTGACCAAATACTTATTTTCCACCATAGTGGCTGACTATACTTTTTTGCCCATTGTATATCCCTCAGTGAGTGACTGTCCTCAAGTTTTAATGGTATACTAGAACAAATTAAAGTAGATACTCAATTGGACAAACTTGCCTAACTCCCTGCACTCCAGGATCATAGTGGTAAAAATGAATATTCTGCCTAGACTAAATTTCGATTTCTAATTTCTAATTTCACACCTTATATTAATTTGGCATTCGCAGTTGTTTAGGCAAACACACACTAATATGGCATGAGCTCTCCACTCTTTCATAATCATAATTTACTGATGGGGAATGCTCAGTTTCATTGCCCCCCAATGGGAGAGCAAAGGAGTTCGACTTCCAGGTAATATCTGCAATGAAAATGGGTTAAGATCTTTCCAGGCTATCAAAGAGCAATGTAATGTGCCCAGCACCTCTTTCTTTAGGTATCTGCAACTTAAACCAGCCCTTTGGTCTCAGAGACTCACTGAACTCCAAATTACAGCCCCACCTAATGCTTAACGCGCTTCACTTTCTGGGCAACACAGGCAGAACAGATGTGTAGTTGGTTTTTAAATAGATTAGACTCATTGTGGATCAGTATAGAAATGCTTGTGTGGTGGTGGTGATGGCGTGGCTTTAAGCGGACATGAAGGACAGTTCACCAGAAGGAGACAGCCAAACACTTCCAGGTAAGTTCCAGTGATATTTAATGTTGAATTTGTGCAAAAATCAAAAGAAAATACACACAACACAAAAGAGCTAGATTACGCACACTTTGTACAACAAGGCCTCAGCGGCCTTCTTCTGAGGACTAAGGCTCACAGACGTCTACTTCACCCTATTCTGTACAAGCTAAACCCCCTTATTGCCTCCCACACAGCCCTTTTAAGCCATACGCTCCTCCCTCCTCAGCCTGGAGTAGACAAAGTGTCTACTAAGGGGGTGATCATCAGAAACAATGACAATACAACAGATAACATGGACATTATTTACACATCTTATATACAATTATTATTTACGTGTTTGTGGCCATATTGATGTAAACCGGTAAATTATGCTAGCTGGAATTATATATATATATCCTAGTGTTTTTGGTTGTGTTTTCCTCCTTCTAGGTTAACCGTGGCTCCTAGAAGACCCACTCACCAGCGCCCTCATTCCCCCAGGATCACCAGGTAGGTAACATGTCAGAGTCACAAGTCTCTACTGTGTATGGACTGGTGAGGAGTCAGCTACCACTGACTTCATCACACACGTCATCCTAGATCCCTAACTTCCCTACCATTCATTTATAATTTTGACAATACCGTCTCTCTCTGATACCTGTGTAGTGTACAATATGTTGCTTTCTTGGAGTGACGCTAGATAATATATGAAAGTCCCCAATTGTGAGTATTATCCTCCTGATTTCAGTGTGTTTGTCGTAAACAGAATGGTCAGCTGTTTTCTGTGTAAAGCCAATTTTCATCTAGATAATCATGCAACATGTTCAGGTTCCTCCAGACACCTCTCACCATGGAAATCCTCATATACCACTGATTGGTCAGTCTATCTGTCATGTTTGTAAGTGTAGCATGCTGCTCCAAATACTCTTTGGTTATGCTTTCTCTCTGTCAACGTAGAGTCATTGAATACATATATATAGCTGCTGAGGTCTCACTCCTTATCCCCTGCTTACAGAGCAATGCCTGTAAATCTGTTGCTGTGAACTCTGAACCATTATGTGAACAAATACATTTTACTGTTTCATTTGGAGAAGAATCGACCAAACTTCTCTCAGTAGCTTTAACTGTTTCACCCTTAGATTTCAGGAAGTTCACAGACTGCATCTGAGTAATCCTCAGTAAATGTCTGAGTGAATCTCCAACCCTGGATCTGTCCAAAAGCTCCTTAAATTGGTGACTTCATTTAATATTCATGAAGCTTCAGCCTCATTGGTCAGTATATAATGCGGAGTCTCAGCCAATCAGGAGCCTCCGCTGTAAAGCAGCAGCGTGGTCTTGCAGCAGTGTGCAGGGTGAACGAGCCGGTGTGACCGAGCTCTGTAGCTCCTCTGGAAGACTGAACTTTAGAAACTGCTCAAGCTGTGTGGCTGTGTCACAGACTCAAAATTAAAGGCACCCACAAAGTAAGCTCCTGTTCATTTAGTTTGGGGGAATGGCTTAGTTCTGTTGCTATGCTAGCTATCTCCTTAGCAGTGTAGCTTCAGTATTTACCTATGTATTACTGAATATTCATGGTTTGCTGTTATTTCTTCATGTTTCACGCTACTGAGCTGTTTTAGGTTAGTATTGATGGTGTAATTCTGTGGATATGTGCTAAATTTGTGTTCTTAGTCAACGTCCTGGTGTTTATTAAACTACTGCTCAGAGGCTATTGCTATTCCTCTTTTCGTCCTTGTGGAGGCGCTAAAACCCCATATTTTAACCAGTGAAAACGGTCCGAGGCAGGTTAAAGCTGTTGTCTTGATAAAAGCTTTGAGTGGTAATTATTAGCTTTGTTTCTCCTGCCTGTTGAGCGTATACACATCTCTCTTTGAATGAGCTCATTTAGTAGCACTATGATATAGATCTGGAGCCTTTCTGAACTTGTATTTAATATTGTGCATGTATTCTGTTTATTTCAGAGTTTTTATTCGTCAGCCTGTCCTCAATTCTTCCTCACTTATTCATCATTCACCCAGAACGCTGTCATATTTCTAATGCCCAGTGCTCCACGCTTCAGCCTCAATGTAATCCCGGTCTCCCTGTAGGACCAGTTAGGTCAGTATGTACTAGTTCAAGTACTGCTTTTGCTCGTGCATCAGGTTCTGTTTCTACTCTGAGCAGATTTTTCTTGTCTGCAGACTTCACAGTTCAGTTTATCAATCTTACCCTTGATCTTCATGCTCTCTACTGCATAATGTGAAACATCATAATTACAGTGAACAAGGATTTCATGCTGTTTGAATATTGTAACACATTGCAACCATCACCACGGTGATCATTGACCACATTCAGGTAATAAAGCCTATTGTACTCTTTAATGGTGAACTTGGTGACACTTTTGTGGCTTTGTCTTCTTTCTCTGAGACCTGTGATCCTTGTGTTCTCTGCTCCCTGTGTTACTGTACAGTACTCTGTCTCGCCTGTGCTTTTTTACTCAGAGGCCAGCACGGAGGAACGAGCTCTCCAGGAGGTTGTCAAGCTATTACGGCTATTGTTGTAGAGGCAGTCCAAACTCCACTGACGGAAGATGAGGCTGGAGGCTGCCTGTGACTCCTCCAACACGACAGTCTTAATTCCAGCATTACCGGCTCGGCGGACACAGAGGGTCATCTCCTCTCCCGCATCTGAGAGGGCCTGGAAGTGTCAGCATGGCCTGGGAAAAGCTAAGGGCTTTTTCACCTCTGCTAACTGGTTCGAGGACCTCAGCTCTTCACCTGCTCCGTCACAGAGGACGGCGACTCAGGACGGTGTTCTCACTGTTGTTCTTCTGTAAAACACTGAAAAGTATCGACCCTAAAGAGTAATGCCACAGTCTCCTGTTTTCCAGGTGCCCGTGTCCTGGACGTCGCCAGGTGGCTTTGGCATCATCGTTCTCCTCTATTCTCTGCCTGATGCAGCGTGGTCCTGAAGAAACCCTGCCGTACGCTTCTGGACGCTTCAGAAAAAACCAGACACCAGAATCATCGTCGACGCCCCCCCTGCCCACTTACAGACGAGTGAGGAAGCAGTTTCCCCAGCTCTTCACGCTCCACTTCTGGCTGCAGGACAGGTCAGTCTGCGCTGACTTTGTAGAGGACTGGGAAAGCTTTCGGCTGCATCCAGTCATAGAAACACAGAACACAGAGATGAGCTTTCCCTGAGCCGCCTGGGGTCCATCGTTCTCTCCAGGAACATCAAGGAGGTACCAGGCCAGGACTGACAGGCCCTTCCCAGTCACACTGTCTGGTTAGTGAACTGCATAGTTTGCAGGTAAGTGATTTACATGATTTACTCGATTCCACTCATTTATTCTGTCACTTTTCTGCTTGTATTAAAAAGTAATGTCAGTGTCACTCATAGTATTTCATACAAATCCTGCAGTATTGAGACGGTCATGGTTTGTAATTGTATTGTTGGAAAATCTGCTTTAAAAATCTTATTAGAATTTCTCAATTCTTCCATCCAATTCTTCAGAGTACAAGCAGTTCTGCATTGAATTTGGGCTGTTAAATATACAATCTCTAGCCCCTAAAGCAGTCATTGTCAATGAAGTTATGATTGCTAACCACCTTAGTTCACTAGATCTCTGTGAAACTAAATCAAGGGCTTAGGTCTGTTTATTACATTGGTGGGGGTCATAAAATTGGTTCACACAGAGCCCCCTGGAAGCAGAGTCTTTTTGCGTTTATGATGAACTTAAAACACAAACTTTATGAATATGAAGTTATAAAAGCACATACAAGTGTCAATGTATGCCAATTAATCCTCAGAGTCCATATTTTGTATTGTCAAGACAGGTTGCCAAGTAGTGTTAAATTTACCACTGCACCCAGTTTTCGGTAGGAGGGGTTTTCTCTTTCCCTTTAAGTAATCTAAGCAGTCTTAGCCAGCACCTTTTGAACAAGATTTCAGTGTAACTGACTGTATAGCAAGGATTTGTTGTTTTTTGTCAGACGCAGTTCTGAAGCCTTCCACCGGCGTTACGTTTACTGCAAGATTAAAGTGTTTCTCTACATTCCTAAGACTGACTGATCGAGTTGATTCTTTAAGCGTGGAGAAGCAAATCCCACTATTTTACCTCCACAGTTTTGGAGGTTCCACAGAGATCCCAATATTCCTCTGGGTCCAGAGTTTTCAGAGACAGGATCAGAAACAGACAGAGGCGGCCGCCCACATCCCAATGAGTGATTCTGAGTCAATTCAGACGCTCTACTGACTCCGAGACTCTGTACCCGAGGTGACTGTAAGTAAATTAATTAGACTGCTTGCCTTGCGAATTTATAATAAACAGGAGAAGACGGGACGCCATATTCTTAGACTTTCAGGTTACTTTAATCCGAATCTCTATTTTAATTTTCAAATTTTGTTTTGCAAATTGAAAAATGTTTTAAACCATTGACTTTTTGCAGCGATCTGGACTCAAAGGATGAAGATGTCCGAAGCATTGCCTTAAGGTCATTTGAGTCTCACAGTTGTCTGAACTCGGAATTTCTCAGGATCCAAATTTGTTTTAAATTGAAAGATTCTGGAAGATATTGTCTTATATTTTTATTCTCAGGGTTGTTTAAACCAGATCATTTTTCAGGGATCCAAATGTATTAAAATTAAAAGTTTCTAAGATTTTAGGATATGTAATTCTTAGTACTGTTCAACCTAGAGGGGTTGTAAAGGGATTAGAATTTATTTTTAGAAAATTCTGATTTCTAAAGATTTGAAAAGTTTTGAAAACAAATTAGATTTTTCAGGGCTGTTCAAATTAGAGATTTTCAAGGGAGCCAAGTTTATAATACCCAAAGAGTTCGGTGCAGATCAGGAAAGTGGCAGCACAGCAGAAGCCGTACACGGGATCAACAAAATAGATCTAGAAGGTCAGAGCAGCAATAACCTGAGTTCAGTTACAGAACCAGATCCAGACTATGCTGAATAGGATAAGGTGGGAGAAAACGTAGACAGTCTGTAAAGAGGATTTTGAAACCCAGCGAGGAACCCAGTCTAAATGTAAGGATTTGCTGGGAAATTAATTCTGTTTTAGTTGACTCTGGTGCAACAGTTTCAGTACTTATGGAGGGGTCAGTACCCATATCCGTCAGTACGGACACAATTCTAACAGTGGATGTTTCAGACTTACCACTCAGAATATTTGTGCAGTCCTGTGAAGGCGAAATTGGGTAATAGAACAGTAAAACACTGGTTTACAGTCTCCACACATTGCCCTGTGAATTTACTAGGGCGTGACTTATTGGGAGCTTTCAATCTAAACCTACAATGTACAGATTCAGGTTTTTCTGCTGCTGATCCTAGTATAGGGTTATTTCCATTTAAAATGATCAGTTCCCTTTTGAAAAGTAAAGCCATTGTTGCATTTGAATATTCACTGGTGAATAGTCCTCTGAGAGCGGTAAATGCAGCAGTATATCCTGCTGGTCCTATTGTACATAATCTGGCAACTACTGGGGTGCAATATCTGCTGGGAATTCATTCTCAGATCAGATGGCTAGAAACAGCTATGTCAGGAAATGCAGAAGAGAGAATATAAGCCCATATGGATCTGCATCTGTCTGCCATAACAAAAGGGATGGTTTTTATTGATTAATATTAGTTTCACTGGATTTAGAATGAAAGGTTAGTGATCTACTTTGATCATGTTGAATGACTAAAAGCATTGACATTTAAACGCAGTAATTCTATCCTACACATTTTCTATATTTCTATTTTATTTTTAGTTTCGATGTGATCCTGCTTTAGAAGCTCGAGACGTGATTCGACACGGACCGTCGAGCGACCGTCCCTACTTTATAGACTTTGATATCAGCTTTGTCTTCATCGGAGTCAGTTGTTGTGATCTTTGTGCTCTCTGCTCCCTGTGTTACTGAACAGTACTCTCTCACTGACCGTCGTTTGTGTTTGTCTGTTTACTCTGGAGAAACTTGGCGACTGCTGAGGAGCAAGATCTCCAGGCGTTCTGCACGGAGGTTATGGAGCTTGACTGCTGCTGTCCCACACCGGAGAGGGCCTCCTCTGCTGCGCTGGAGAAAACAGTCATGGCGTGGCTCTCAGCAATGTGAGAAGTGTTCTTTACACACACGTCTATATTTCAGGATGTGTTCAAAGCTAGACTATCTCATGGACGAGCAGAATAAACTTCTATCCGGACACTCAGATCGTTTGGACGCTCTCGAACGGTTGGTGTTGGATCTGCAGGACCGGGGTTGACAGAACAGCCTGTGCATTCTTGTTCTCCCGGAGGGCGCAGAGAAAGACGACCCTAACAGTTTTATCAAGAAGCAGCTCAATGTTTGGCTACCAGTACCAGTTAAGGGTCTTCATGTACTTAAATTTATTTTTAATCTTTATGGCTTTGAATGTCTTGAGCTGGAACATTTTAATGGTCTAAATGAGCCTCTTAAACGTGGTAGTTTGGTCTGATTAAGGATTCCATTTGAGAGATGTTAATTTTCCCAAATGCAATAAACTCTGTAGGGTTGCTTCTTTAACTGCAAATACTACAACTAAAGGAGTTCTTATTTTGGTACAGAGGTGTTGGGAGATTACGATGTTAAACCAAAGAAGGGATGAAGAAAGGAGAATAACACACATTACAACAAAAGTAAGAAATGAGAAAATTGCCTTTATTTCAGTTCACGCTCCAAATCCAAGTAATCCCAGTTTTTCTTTTCTGTTAGATTATGTAACAAATCTAGTGGACTTTCAGTTAGTGGTGGGAGCAGATATGAATAGTCATTAATCATTTATTAATTAAACAGATCAGGGGTGATGTTTCTCAGTCAGCTGGCCGCTAGCTCCGAGCTTAAGCTATGTATTACTGCATTGTATTTACTTAATCTGAGCACTAAGCAATGAACTTTATCACAAAAACCTTCAGCTCTCAATTTAGAGGAAAAGAAACAAATTTCTCATGTTTAATCAGGGTTCAGTGCACGATCAGAGGTTTGTTGGGAGCAGTGAATGGTTTCTTTAGGAATATTTCTATTGCATTTGCTTCTTGGCGACAGAAAAGACTGAAGTATCTGGACCTTTCTTGTGCTTCAAGTTTAAATTCAAGTGCAAGCAACACTCTTTCTGGTGATATTGCAATACAAATAGTTTTAGTTACAAATGAGCTGAATATTCTTCTGAGAGAAAGAACAGAATTCCTTATTAAAAGGGTTAGATAAATTACTATTTAAATGGAAGCAGGCCCAGTCACTTCTTGGTGCTAAAACTCAGAAGTAATGAGATTCTCAAATATTGCAGCAATAAGGTCTCATAATGGAGAGCTACTTACAGAACATGCACAAATCGGTGATGCTTTTTACAGATTCTATTCAGAATTCTATAAATCAGATGTCCCAAAGGAAACCTTAAATATTGCCCCTTTTTCCATTCCTTATATTTGCCACAATTGTCCCCTGATGAGGCATCTTATGTAGATCAGGATATTTCTCCTCTAGAATTGAAAAAGACCCTCTGTCGATGAAAGTCTCCTGGGTTGGACGGCATTCCTGTTGAATTTTATTTGTTCTTCTGGGCAGAATTGGGAACTTTATTGTTAGAAATGATGAATTGCTCCCTAGATAAAGGTGAATTTCATAAGGATGTTAATACAGCTTTAATCTCATTATTACCTAAATACAACCCAACTTTTTGCCTTAGTTGTTGCCCAGTATTGCTTTCTCCTAGAACGGGACACATGTCAAGAATGCCTTTTTTTTCTTTTTTATATTCCAGTGGTGCTGAGGTGCCCTGTTCCTCCTGCTGTGCCCTGATGTTTGCTCAGCCTGGTTCTCCACTGCCCTGCTGTGTTACGGTTCTGCTCGGCAATAATCCACTCATACCACACTCCATTGCTCTACATACACACTTTTTCAGCATGGACTTTAACATTAACACTGAGCATATGTCCAGCACCTACTCACACACATACTTCATAACCTGTTCCTACATTAGCTATAGCTCTTCATTATCTCTCTGTCTAGTTCTTTGTGTGATGTTTGTTTGTGCTGTGCAGGTTGACCTAAGGCAGATGGGTTCCTTAGACTGAGTCTTGGTTTCTCCCAAGATTTCTTCCTCTTAGTATGAGGGGAATTTTTCCTTGCCACTGACTCTCCATTGTGGTGCTTGTTCATAAGAGGTGTGGTCCCGGATCTCTGTAAAGTGATTTGTGACATTTGTTGTGAAAGGGGCTATATATAAAAAAAAAAAGTCACTTTCCACTTCAGTTCACTTCACCTTCCCCTCACTGCATGCTCAGCTTCTGGGAGAGGGGTCAGAGTAAATGTGTCATTTTCAAGGAGAGAAGTCCTCTCCTCTTTCATAGTGTCAACCCAGAATGTTGATTTTGTTGAACCTCTTTAAAGCTCTGAGGTACTGAGGTGCTTTCCTATCTCTTGGAAAGCGTGTACTATCTCTCAGTAGCTTTTTATGGTTTCATCTTTAGTTTTTAGGAAGTACACAGACTGCACCCGAGTAACCCTCAGTAAACGCCAGAGTGTATCTACAACCCTCTTCTGGACACTGGATCTATAGGACCAGCTAGGTCAGTATGTAAAGTTAAGAGGTTCCCAATGTGAACCTTTGTTTGGTCATGTGATCATTTTATTGCAGCCCATAATATAATCTGCTGCATCTGTGGCAACAGCAAAGAAGAATTATATTACTAAGGCTTTAATTCTTTATAAAAGTTGTTAAAGAAGCAGTAATAGCCATCCGCTCTCCAACTTTTCAGCCGTTACTGCCGAGCATTTACACACTCCTGACTACAGGAAAATAAATTCAGTGGGAATCAAGCAAAGTACTTGTGCAAGTATGTTATTTTACTTATTATTATTTGCTGACATTAGGAGTAATAATTATAATCTACTTCCATTACTTAACTGTACCCCTTAGCAAACCCCCCCTTTACAGCTTCACAGCTCTACTGCGCCGCCTGATTCACTTGTTTGTCCAAACTGAAACAGCAGCACCATACAGTGATGTCTGCCTGCGTTTCTTCTGTTCATTAATGTTTATCTTCATTTAATTTCATGTATGTAACTGATTTGTTCTCCTCATAAACAATAATGCATATGCATGTAGACTGAACATCTTTTGAACACAGAAATAAACAGAAATACTTCAGTGTTTTATTAGAGGTAATTTCACATCATCTCCAGTTAAAAACCCTGGAATACAGAGGATTATGTCAAGAACTTTTTATTCTCTTTTGACGGTTTGGAAACAACACCTGACCTTCAATGCAAGAAATACTTCGTGGTGTTGTCTTTTTAAATGAAAGTTGACCCAATTCACACGTTTTCTATATTTATATATTTTTAAGTACATTATACAGCATGGCCGGGGAACTGATGCGTCTTGACCTGTAGTTGTTTCAGTGAGGCAACAATGCTTCATTTTGAGCGAGACTCCGAGCTGCTGTTTCGATGCGGTCCTGCTTTGAAAGCTTGACGTGATTCAACACAGAACGGCAAGCGATCATCCCTATTTTATAGTCTTTACTATCAGCTCTGTCTTCTTTCTGATCCAGTTGTTGGGATCCTTGTGCTCTCTGCTCCCTGTGTTACTGTACAGTACTCTCTCACTGACCGTCGTTTACGTTTCTGACTGTTTACCCTCAAGGAACGTGGAGGCCATGGAGGAGGAAGCTCTGCAAGAAGGTTGTCATGGTTGTCATTGACCGGCAGATCCAGCTGCTTTTGTAGAGGCAGTCCAATCTCCACAGACGGAAGATGAGGCTGTCCGTGACTTCTCTAACACGGTGGTCTTAATTCTACTGGGTGTGTCTGTGTGGCCAGGAAAAGCAGAGGGCTCCTCCACAAACACAGCCAGTTTTCACCTTTGCTAACCAGTTCGAGGACAACTCCTCAGGGTGGTGTCCTCACTGTTGGAGATTCTTCTGTAAAGCACTTAAAAGCCGAAAGCCCAAAGAGTAACATCACAGTCTCCAGTTTTCCAGGTGCTGGCATCCTGGACATCGCCAGCCGGCTTCCCAAGGCATTATTATGCGCCCAAAGCAGCGAGGTCCTGAAGGAACCTTGCCTCACGCTTCAGAAATACAGATGCCAGTATCATCATCTTCAGCCCCCTTCCCACCTACTAACAAGTGAGCGAGCCATGTCCTGGCACCGAAGTGGTGAAACAAACTATCCCTTTGTGTCCAAATGGCAGTCTCACTCGCCGCCTTGAAACGCAGACTGAAGACCCACCTCTTCCGAGAATACTTGGGTGAAGAGTAGAGTATTATGGGCTTCTAATTGGCTTGTGTTTAGCAGTGTCTAAGCTTAGAGGTATCTTTTGAATTTTTAGTCTATTCAAAAACAGTCCCTAAGCTGTTCTTTTGCACTGTGCTGCAGCACATGTTCAACCTCCTGTGTTTGTCTGGAGAGAAGCAGCATCAAAGAACTCTGTGACTGACTTTGTGGACTTCAGCGCATCAGCAAGTGAATGATTATCTGTGACGCACATTACAGGTGGAGCATGTTCAGCATCCCCGGTAGTTAGTTCAGAGAACAGTGTGGCCAAGAAAATGGCATTATCAATTCCTTCAGACATCGCCAGTGTTTCACTAGCAAGTGTGCTCCTCACAATCCTCTTGACTCTCTTTGACATCCAAAAAAGGGGTAAAACTTCATTCTTATGGGAGAGGATGGAATCAGATGTCCTCCTTGAGTGCGGTCATCTGTAAGATTTCCAAATGAGGCATCACTGAATACTATCAGTTTAAGAGCACTGTCTCTGCCTAAGTGTTGGAAGTTTAGAACTACCTTCTTGGACTTTGCACACTATTCTGTTTGCTTCATGGACTGTCTGCACGGTTACGTTTCTGAAGTTTGATGCCAAGTGACCAGCATCAAACATGACCCCTGGCCTACTCTGTCTCGCTACCCAGAGATTTTGGCCCATCTTTGACCTGAGTTGGTCCTTCTCTTCCTCACAGAGGGAGGTCTTGTTCGAAGGCTAGTAAAGGGTCTGTGTATGAGCTGCATGTGTTGGATGTAATTGTTCTGGTGTATTTGTGCTTCTTTATGAGTCACAAAATCTATCCCACAAAGTATTTTGTGTTATCTGTATTATCCTTTATTTCACATGGATCCTCACACTGTGTTTACTTTTCTCTCAGTCTGAGGAGATGTAGCCTGATACAGGTTCCTCCATGTCTAATACCACTCTTAACAGTCCACTCTCTTATAGTACACTTTATCACTTATTTCATTTTTACCATCTGCAGTGCTCTCTGTATTCTTTCTGGACCTTCTGCTTCAGTAAAAGTGGTGTCCTCTAAAGCAGGAGGCTTGTCAGTTAGCACAGAGGGCAGGTTAGGATTCTGTCCAAACACCAACTGATGTGGACTGTAGCCATGGACCTTTTGACTGGTGTTTTATGTCATAAGGGCCCAGTCCAGTGCAGTATCCCAGTCACAACTGTTACTTGTCTTTACTTTCACGATGATCTCAGTAAGTGTTTGGTTGTGCTGTTCCAAAAGTCCAGTGCTCCATGGGCTGTATGCAGCTGTTGTCTTTACTTCTATGTTGAGGTTTTCTGCCATTTCTGTCACTTCATCATTGTTGAATTCTCCTCTATTGTCACTGAACAGTTTCTGAGGTGGATCATGCACATTAATCCTATCATGAACAGCGTTTCACTATTTCAGAGGACTTCTTTGTGGTCAGAATGCTGTCTGCACTAAACTGTGAGAACTGGTCAATGATGTGAAGATACCACACGCCTAGTTCCAGTTCATGCAGATCTATTGCCCAAGTTTCATTGTAATGAGATGACAGAGGTAGTCCCACTGCTGGCCTACTAAAATTTGTGTTTTCTAGCAGCTTGAATACTAATACTGCGTCGGGAAGTTCCATGTTGTATTTACGCATCTTTGCGTACCTTCACTCTTCCATGTCTGTATAATAGACTTAACCCTTTTGGCTGCGTCTGGTCCTCTAACAGAGATAAGCTTCACCCGAGCCGTCTGAGGTCGGTCGTTCATGTCCGTGAACTGGATAGTTGACAGGTAAGTGATTTTACATGATTTACTCGATTATTATTATTTTTTTTAACCCTTTATTATTAATTTCTCTGCTTGTATTAAACAGTAATAAATCAATGTCCCTCATTGTATCTCAGACAAACCCTGCAGTCTGTTCTCCGTATAATTTTCAATTGTAACGTCAGGAAATTGGCTTTAACATCCTTGTTGTATGGACTATCATTTTAAGCCTGGTGGCTATGCAAGTCCTTGTTGCGAATGACTGCAGTGGTCATTACAGCAGATTTCTTTAGTTAATTTGATCTCTACTAGC
Organism: Salminus brasiliensis; assembly: GCF_030463535.1. Taxonomy (NCBI): domain Eukaryota; kingdom Metazoa; phylum Chordata; class Actinopteri; order Characiformes; family Bryconidae; genus Salminus; species Salminus brasiliensis. Next base: position 17,429,907 of record NC_132894.1, on the reverse strand, counting down.
ATTCACCTTTCCATATCAAAAAGGGTTCTCCTATTTGCCACCTGCTGTTTTTAGATGTTATCAAAGTGCTGAGGTCTCACGTCTTTTGCCCTTCTCACTGATGTACTCTTAACGATATTCAGGGATTGTGTTGCTGCCACCATAGTAAGGGTAGAAAACTGGTAAATGATAATCAACCCGGGATCATCATCTTCAGCCCCCTTCCCACCTACCAACAAGTGAGCGAGCCATTTCCTGGCACCGAAGTGGTGGAACGAGCTTCCCCTTGGTGTACGAACGGCAGAGTCGCTCGCTGTCTTGAAACGCAGGCTGAAGACCCACTTCTTCCGAGAATACTTGGGTGAAGAGTAGAGTATTATGGGCTCCTTATTGGCTTGTGTTTAGCAGTGTCTAAGCTTAGAGTTTTTATTTTAATTTTTAGTCTGTTCAAACTAGCTGAGGTTATTCTTGAGTAAACAATGAAGAACGTTTGTAAGTCACTCTGGATAAGATCATTTTAATCAAGTTTCCGTTGTCCCTGCATCAAACATGGCCTACTCTGTCTCGCTACCTAGAGAATTCAGCCTATCTTTGACCTGAGTTTGTTGCGCACAAATTTGTTTTTTTGTCTTTACTTTCACGATGATCTCAGTAAGTGTTTGGTTGTGCTGTTCCAAAAGTCCAGTGCTCCATGGGCTGTATGCAGCTGTTGTCTTTACTTCTATGTTGAGGCTGCTGGCCTACTAAGATTGTTTTTCTGCTCAGTTCATTTTTTCGGAGACTGTCAGGATTTCGTTGTTACTGTGAGATTCCAGGCCTTTCTTCTTTGGTTAATTTCATTGATGTGAAAGTCAGCTCTGTACATGCAGTCAAATGTTTGCAGTCAGTTTGTTCACATCAAGCATGCTGGATCTAGCTTGAATACTAATACTGCGTCGGGAAGTTCCGTGTTGTATTAATGCATCTGTGAGTACTGCTGTTTAAAATGGATTATACAGTCATAGATGCACTACTGTCTCTCATAATCTGATCAGAACGTTCTTCCATGTCTGTATAATAGGCTTGACCCTTTCGACTGTGTCCTCTAACAGAGATAAGATTTATCCGAGCCGTCTGGGGTCCGTCGTTCATGTCCGTGAACTGGATAGTTGGCAGGTAAGTGATTTTACATGATTTACTTGATTTTTATAACCTTTTATTACTCATTTCTCTGCTTGTATTAAAAAGTAATAAATTAGTGTCCCTCATAGTATCCAAAACCCTGTAGTATCGAGACTCTGTCCCCCACATAGTTTGTAATTGTAACATTAGAAAATTGGCTTTAACATCCTTGTTATATGGAGTTCATCATTTTAAGCCTAGTGGCTATTTTAGTCCTTGTTGTGAATGACTGCTAGTAGAGATCGAATTACCTAAAGAATTCTGGACATCTGCCGTAATGACCACTGCATTAACCTTTCCCTATCAAATAGTGTTCTCCAATTTTTCTCAGCTGTTTTTATTAGCTTATGCCCTTCTTACTGATCAATGACTGAAAATCCCTTGCTGTGAACTCAGTCAGTATGTTCTAGTTCAAGTACTGCTTTTGCTCGTGTATCAGGTTCTGTTTCTACTCACAGATTTCCCTTGTCTGCAGACTTCACAGTTCAGTTGATCAATCTTACCCTTGATCTTCATGCTCTCTACTGCATAATGTGAAACATCATAATTACAGTGAACAAGGATTTCATGCATTTTGAATATTAACACACATTGCAACCATCACCACTGTGATCACTGACCACATTCAGGTAATAAAGCCTGTTGTACTCTAAGCCTATTGTGAACATGTTACTGTTTTTGTGGCCTTGTGTTCTTGTTGTGATCCTTGTGCTCTCTGCTCCCTGTGTTACTGTACAGTATTGTCTCACTGACCATCGTCTGTGTTTTTTACTCAGAGGAGACCACGGAGGAACGAGCTCTCCAGGAGGTTGTCAAGCTTGTACGGCAGATCCAGCTGCTTTTGTAGATGCCACCAACAGGAGACGAGGCTGGAGGCTGCCAATGACTCCTCAAAAGCGACAGTCTTAATTCCAGCTCTACCGGTGCAGCAGACACAGAGGGTTGTCCTCTCCACTCACCTGGAGGGTCTGGAAGTGTCCGCATGGCTGGAAAAAGCAGAGGGCTACTCCACCACCATAGCCATTTTTCCCCTCTGCTAACTGCTAAGTTCTTCACCTGCTCCGGCACCGAGGACAACTCCTCAGGGCGGTGTTCTCACTGTTCTTCTGTAAAACACTGAAAAGTATCGACCCTAAAGAGTAATGCCATGGTCTCTGTTTTCCAGGTGCCCGTGTCCTGGACGTCGCCAGGTGACTTTGGCCAGACACCAGGATCATCGTCTCCTACCCCCTGACTACTGACCGAAGAGATTAGCTTCACCTGAGGCTAGGACTGACAGGCCCTTCCCAGTCACACTGTCAGGTTATTTAACTGCGTAGTTGGCAGGTAAGTGATTTACATGCTTTACTTGATTCCACCCATTTATTCTGTCACTTTTCTCCTTGTATTAAAAAGTAATATATCAGTGTCACTCATAGTATTTCAGACAAATCCTGCAGGGCTGTTAAATATATGATATCTAGCCCCTAAAGCAGTCACTGTCAATGAAGTTGTGATTGCTAACCATGTTAGTTCACTAGATCTCTTTGAAACTAAATCAAGGGCCTGGGTCTGTTTATTACATTGGTGGGGGTCATATAATCTGTTCACACAGGGTCCCCTGGAAGCTGAGTCTTTTTGCATTCATGATGAACTTAAATGTAAAATAAAGTCTACAAATACAGGTAATTTCTGAATATGAAGTTATAAAAGCACATACAAGTGCCCAAAGAAACGTAACGGGTAAGAGTAAATGTAAATGACTGCAGAATTTTAAATAGTGAAATAGATTTCAGACTGGGAGCTAACCAGCCAGTAAATCATCAGTCCATATTGTCTATTGGGGCTGCCAGCGTGGCCTGGAAAAGCTGAGGGCTCCTCCACCACCACAGCCGATTTTCACCTCTGCTAACTGGTGCGAGGTCCTCAGCTCTTCACCTGCTCCATCACCGAGGACAGCTCTTCAGGGTGGTGTTTCCATTGTTGGAGGTTCTATTTTAAAACCCTTAAAAGTATCAGGACCAAACAGTACGGTCTCAATCTCCTCCCCCCCGCCCCCCCTCCTCTCAAGGAGTGCTGGACATCGCCAGGGGGCTTCAGGACCCTCATTCTTCACTTTTCTCTGCCCGATGCAGTGAAGCTCTGAAGGAGCACTGCCACACACTGCAGGGCACCACTCGGAAAAAGACAGGACCCCAGGGTAGGCAACTGGATAGTGGACAGGTAATTAATTTACATGATTTACTGGATTTTATAATCATTTATTCTTTCATTTCTCTGCTTGATTTAAAAAGTAATATATCAGTGTCCCTCATAGTATCTCAGACAGACCCTGCAGTATGGAGACTGTCTCTGTCCCCCGCATGGTTTGTAATTGTAGTATCAGAAAACTGACTCTTTTTTTTTTTTTTTGTTACTGATGCAGTTAAGGATGTTTCTCAGCAGGAAATCTCTGCCTTTTACTCTAAACTCGTCACCAGCCAAAAAGGTAATATCTGTCTCCTCTTTGCCTCAATCCAACATGGTGGATCCTCTGCTGCGCTGGAGAAAACCATCATAGCGGGGCTCTCAGCAATGTGGGAAGAGTTCTTTACATACCTGTCTACATTTCAGTATGTGTTCAAAGCTAGACTATCTCATGGGCGAGCAAAGGGTGCAGAATAAACTTCTATCCGGACACTCAGATCGTTTGGACGCTCTGGAACGGTTGGTGTTTGATCTGCAGGACCGGGGTTGACGGAACAGCCTGTGCATTCTCGTTCTCCCGGAGGGTGCGGAGAAAGACGACCCTAACAGTTTTATCAAGAAGCAGCTCAATGTTGTACCAGTTAAGGGTCTTGTTATACTTGAATTTATTTTGAATCTTTATGGCTTTGAATGTCTTGAGCTGGAACATTTTAATGGTCTAAATGAGCCTCTTAAACATGCTAGTTTGCTCTGCTTACGAATCTAGTGGACTTTCAGAAGTAATGAAGTGGTATTGAATATTGCAGCAGTAAGGTCTCATGATGGAGACCTGCTTACAGAACATGCACAAATCAATGATGCTCTATTCAGAGTTCTATAAATCAGGTGTCCCAAAGAAAACCTTAAATATTGCCCCTTTTTCCATTACTTAAATTTGCCACAATTGTCCACTGACGAGTCATCTTATGTAGATCAGGATATTTCTCCTCTAGATTTGAAAGAGACCCTCTGTCAGATGGAAAAGGGCAAGTCGCCTGGATTGGACGGCATCCCTGATGAATTTTATTCTTCTGGGCAGAATTGGGAACTTTATTGTTAGAAATGTTGAATTGCTCCCTAGATAAAGGTGAATTTCATAAGGATGTTAATATAGCTTTAATCTCATTATTACCTAAATAGAACCCAACTTTTTGCATTAGTTGTTGCCCAGTATTGCTTTCTCCTAGAAAAGGACACATGTCAAGAATCTTCTTTTCTCCTTTTTCTTTTATATATTCCAGTGGTGGGCCGCTTTAGGTATTTGGGGGTAGACTTACAGTGGGGCAAAAAAAGTATTTAGTCAGCCACTGATTGTGCAAGTTCTCCTTCTTAGAAAGATTCAGGAAATCACCTTGCTGGATTAAAAAAAACCTTTGTTGGCAATGACCGAGGTCAAACATTTCCTGTAAGTCTTCACCAGGTTTGCACACACTGTAGCTGGTACTTTGGCCCATTCCTCCATGCAGATCTCCTCTAGAGCAGTGATGTTTTGGGGCTGTCGCTGGGCAACACATTTTTTTCAACTTTTAACTCCCTCCACACATTTTCCATAGGGTCCATCGTTCCTGAAGAGTAATGCCACAGTCTCCTTAAAGTGCCACTGTCCTGGACGTTGCCAGGTGGTTTTGGCACCATCGTTCTCCACTATTCTCTGCCTGATGCAGCGTGGCCCTGAAGAAGCACTGCTGTACGCTTCTGGACACTGTTCAGAAAAAGCCAGACACCAGAATCGTCTACGCCCCCCCCCCCTGCCCACTTACAGACGAGTGAGGGAGCCGTTTCCCCAGCTCTTCGCGCTCCACTGCTGGCTGCGGGACGGGTCCGTCTGCGCTGACTATGTAAAGAACTGGGAAAGCTTTTGGCGGTGTCCGGTCCTCCACCACAGAGATGAGCTTCACCTGAGCCGCCTGGGGTCTGTCGTTCTCTCCGGGAACATCAAGAAGGTGCCAGGACTGACTGACCCTTCCTATTCACACTGTCAGGTTAGTGAACTGCATAGTTTGCAGGTAAGTGATTTACATGATTTACTTGATTCCACCTATTTATTCTGTCACTTTTCTGCTTGTATTAAAAAGTAGTATATCAGTGTCACTCAAAGTATTTCAGACAAATCCTGCAGTATTGAGACTGTCCTGGTTTGTAATTGTAACGTCGGAAAATCTGCTTTAAAAATCTTATTAGAATTTATATAAATTCCATTTTTAAAAATATAAATTCCATATATAGTACTTTCTGAGTACAAGCAGTTTCGTATTGAATTTGAACTTTGAATTTTGGACACACAAGCGCACACACACACACACACAACAGGGAAAATATATGTAAAATATACAGTGGGGCAAAAAAAAGTAGTCATACAGCCACTGGTTGTGCAAGTTCGACTTAGAAAGATGAGATCTGTAGGTCTGTAATTTTCATCGTAGGTACACTTCCACTATGAGTGACAAAAAAAAATCCAGGAAATCACATTGCAGGATTTTTAAAGAATTTATTTGTAAGTTATGATGGAAAATAAGTATTTGGTCACCCACAAACAAGCAAGATTTCTGGCTCTCACAGACCTGTAGCTTTAAGAAGCTCTTCTGTCCTCCACTCGTTACCTGTATTAATGGGACCTCGTTATCTGTATAAAAGACACCTGTCCACAGCCTCAAACAGTCAGACTCCAAACCTCCAACCTGCTTAAGCCAGTACATGTCCAGGCCTGTCTAAAGTGAACCACCTTAGTTCACTCTCTGTGAAACTAAATTAAGGGCTTAGGTCTGTTTTACATTGGTGGTGGTCATAAAATCTGTTCACACAGAGACCCCTGGAAGCTGAGTTTTTTTGCATTTATGATGAACTTAAATTTCTAAAAATACAGGTAATTTTATAAAAGTTATAAAAGCACATACAAGTGTCCAAAGAAATGCAAAGGGTAAGAGAGTAAATGTAAATGACTGCAGAATTTTAGAGAAATAGATTTCACACTGCGTGCTAACAGCCAGTTAATCAGAGCCCATATTGTCAAAACAAGACCGGTCAAGACAGGTTGCCAAGTAGTATTAAATTTACCACTGCACCCAATTTTAGGTAGGAGGGTTTTCATCATCGGGCTGTATATATATCATTCATTTAGGGAAAATACTCTTTAAACTGCAGCCAGATTTTCAGGGACTGTTTTTCACAGTCTGGTTCAGTGAACAGCTAGACAAAGATTCTGGTGTGGGTAGTTGTGAACAGAGCAACACTTGTAATGTGCAGCAACAGCCCTGATGTTCGAAGCCCAATAATAATAGAGACAATCTGGTAACGATAAGCAGCTGTAGGTGGGCAGTGGTGGCTGTAGGGGGCAGTGGTGGCTCAGCAGTTAGAGCTCCAGGCTATTTATGATAGCGTTGTGGGTTCGATACCTGGGCTCAGCAAACTGCCACTCTTGAGTAAGCCACCACCTTTTGTGGGCACCGCAGCAATGGCTGCCCACTGCTCCAACCACGTGTGCTCACTGTCCGGTGTGGGTGTGTGCGTTCACTGCACAGCTGGGGTACAGGGGGAAGCCAAATTCCTTCAGTCAGAAAAAATATCAAATGGTGAATCTGGTTTTCTTGTCTTGTACGTTGACGCTGCAATATTGTGGGGGAATCTTTTCAGGCGTTTCAATATTCTATGTATACGTTGTTTTCAGGAACAGACAGATGGTGGCTTTTGTTACTTTGAAACAATGGGGGTCCGTCAATTTCACACCAGCCTCATTACAGGGGGCTCAGAAAATTAGCGTGATCAGCATAGCACATCAAAAGGGATGAAAACCAGCGCTTCAGCAAATAGAGATCAAAAGGACAATTGAAAACCAGTAAGTGTGTGAATGTCATGTAGTGCTCGTCCATCGTGTATTTGTGGGGTATAAAAAGTGTAACTGACTGTACGGCAAGGTTTAATTCTCTTTTTTTTTGTCAGACGCAGTTCTGAAGCCTTCCACCGGCGTTACTGCAGGATTAAAGTGTTTCTCTACATTCCTAAGACTGACTGATCGAGTTGATTCTTTAAGTGCAGAGAAGCAAATCCCACTACCACAGTTTTGGAGGTTCCACAGAGATCCCAATATTCCTCTGGGTCCAGAGTTTTCAGAGACAGGATCAGAAACCGAGGTGGCCGCCGTCATCCCAATGAGTGATTAAGTCAATTCAGGCGCTCTACTGACTCCGAGACTCTGTACCCGAGGTGACTGTAAGCAAAGTAATTAGACCGCTTGCCTTACGAATTTGGAATAAAATAAAACGGTGGCGCCATATTCTTAGACCTTCAGGTTACTTTAACCTGGATCCCTTTTGATATTTTAATTTTCAAGTTTGTTTTAGGCCATTGGCTTTTTGCAGTGATCCGGACTTAAGGCAATGCTTTGGACAACTTCATCCTTTAAGATAATTTCAGTCTCACAGTTGTCTGAACTGGGAACTTCTCTGGATCCAGATTTGTTTTAAATTGGAATATTCTAAGGTTTTGTTTTAAAATATTTTGACTCTCAGGGTTGTTTAAACCCGAGAATTATGAATGATATGAATAATATTGGGTCACTAAAGGGTTCATCTCTGGTTAAAGTGGTGCAAGCAAAACAACTGATGGGCCTTACCATGCTCAATGTCCCATGTCCAAGGAAGCAGAAGAAGGGTTATGCAAAATGATAAATTCCCTTTTGTAAAGTGAAGCCATTGTTGCATGTGAATATTCACTGGTGAATAGCTCTCTGAGAGCGGTAAATGCAGCAGTATATCCTGCTGGTCCAATCGTACCTAATCCAGCAACTATTGGGGTGCAATATCTGCTGGGAATTCATTCTCAGATCAGGTGGCTAGAAACAGCTATGTCAGGAAATGCAGTAGTGCCTCAGATGGTTTCCACAAGAGCACAACAGAAGTGTAAGAAAAATGAGGATGTGTACGATGTGGTTATTTCAGACTTGACACCTGACATATCTTCATCATCAAATGATGGAATTGTTTTGCAGCAGTCTGATGATCAGATATTAATATTGTCCGATACTCAAGTTCTCACTAAAGGAAAAAGCTTTTTAAAAGATCCTGCTTTTAAAGCTCGAGACAAGATTCAACACGGACTGTTGAGAGGCATCCCTATTTTATAGTCTTTAATATCAGCTTTGTCTTCTTTATCTGATCCAGTTGTTGTGATCCTTGCTCTCTGCTCCCTTAATGTACAGTACTGTCTTACTGACCGTTGCTTTCATTTTTGTCTGTGTTTACTCAAAAAACTTGGTGACCGCGGAGGAGCGCTCTGCAAGGAGGTCATCAAGCTTGACCGCTGCTGTTGTAGAGGCAGTCCGAACTCCATTGACAGAAGACAAGGCTGGAGGCTTCCTGTGAGTCCTCCAACGCTGGCCATCTTAAATCCAGCACTAGCAGTATGATGGACACAGAGGGTTGTTGTCTTCACTCCCGCACCGGAGAGGGTGTGGGGCTGTCTGCATTGCCTAGAAAAGGTTGGAGGTTTGTTGGACTTTCTACTGTAAAACCCTTGAAAGTAACTGGATCAAAGAGTAATGCCTCAATCACCCACCCCCCCCCCCCCCAGGAGTCCTGGACGTTGCCAGGTGGCTTCGGTATCGTCATTCTCCACTTTTCTCTGCCAAATGCAGCGAGGCCCTGAAGGAGCACTGCCACACACTTCTGGACACCACTTGGAATAAGACAGGACCACAGGGTCTTATTCCCCCCCCCCCCCTTTGCAGTTAAAGTTCCTCCAACACCAGGTTTCCTCCTGGATGGATCTTCCCACGGGTGTTCTGCCCATTGAAATTGAACAGGCTTTAACATTCTTGTCAAAAAGCTCACCATGGAGCATCCTGGTCCACTTTCACCACTAAAGAAGTTATTTTAGGAGCTGCGCTGGAGAAACGTTCAGTCTCTCATAATGGGTCAACCTTGTGCTTCTATACTGACCTGATGGCGGAAGTTTTACACGTGAAAGCCTTGGCTCAGAGTGGCATGTACTCTCATCCCCATGGCTCCTATTTAAGACTGGATTACTTTCTTATTCCTACTAACTCTATACATATGTTGAATGTCTGTCAAATTGGTTTTATCTGACCACAGTCCAGTGTATTTGAATGTAATGCTAAATTTAACAGCATTAAAAACACCTCAGTGGAGATTTAACACACATTTACTAAATAAAGAAGCGTTTTGTTTCCATGTTAAAGACAGAATTACAGATTATTGGCAAGACAACTGCAACTCTCCAGTTACCAGTGCAATTAAATGGGATGGCCTTAAAGAGGTCATTTGATCTTTTATGCGTCTCTCCAGGAAAAAAAAACGAAAAATTTGGAGGCTGAGATGCTGCAGCTGTAACACAAACACAGCCTGATACAAACTGGTCTCTGCTAGTAAATGTTAAATTAAAACTTAAGCTTGAATACACTCCTCATATTTCTAAGTTGTTACTTTTTTCTAAACAGTTTGGAAATAAACCCAGTCGTTTATTAGCTCACCAGCTTAATTACAACATACTCAACGATCTGTAAAAGCTATTAAAACTCCTTGAGTCCTTGAGTGGAATTTTCTTTTTGCACTACTGGAGAAAATCGTATTGGGGAATAATATAATATATGGCAGAACAGATGTGTAGTTGGTTTTTAAATAGATTAGACTCATTGTGGGTCAGTATAGAAATGCTTAAGTTGTGGTGGTGATGACGTGGCTTTAAGCGGACGTGAAGGACAGTTCACCAGAAGGATACAGCCAAACACTTCCAGGTAAGTTCCAGTGATATTTAATGTTGAATTCATGCAAAAATCAAAAGAAAGTACACACATCCAAAAACAACACAAAAGAGCAAGGTTACACACACTTTGTTCAACAAGGCCTCAGCGGTCTTCATCGGAGGGCTGCAAAGCCTCACAGACGTCTACTTCTGCTTCAGCCTCTTCTGCTCCTGCCTCCTCAACCTGGAGTAATAATATACAATTATTTACGTGTTTATGGCCATATTGATGTATAGCGGTAAATGATGCTACCTGGAATTATATGTATATCCTAGTGTTATTGTTTGTGTATTTTCCTCTTTCTAAGTTAACCGTGGGTCCTGCTGGCTCCTAGAAGACCCGCTCACAAGCGCCCTCATACCCTCAGGATCACCAGGTAGGTAACATGCCAGAGTCACAAGTCTCTACTGTGTATGGACTGATGGAGTCGGCTACCACTGACTTTATCACACGTCATCCTAGATCCCTAACTTCCCTACCATTTATGTAACTTTGTAGTGTACAATACGTTGCTTTCTTGTAGAGACACTAGAAAATATATGAAAGTCCCTAATTGTATCTCTTTATGGTCACCACTCACCTTGAATCCAGATCTACCCCCTCAGCTTGGACATTGTGCTTAGTAATTGGACTTTAAGGGGCAAAGGGGATTTTTCTAGTTTATTCACAGCAGAAGTTTTAAACTTATTTGAATAAGTATTATCCTCCTGATTTCAGTGTGGTTGTTGTAGACTCAGTGGTCAGCTGGGTTCTGTGTAAATCATTGAATACATATACAGTGGGGGAAAAAAAGTATTGCAATAAGCACCAATTGTGCAAGTTCTCCCACTTAAAAAGATGAGAGGCCTGTAATTGACATCATAGGTAGAGCTCAACTATGAGAGACAAAATGAGAAAAAATTCAGAAAATCGCATTGATTTGTAAAGAATTTATTTGCAAATAATGGTGGAAAATAAGTATTTGGTCAATAACAAAAGTTCATCTCAATACTTTGTTATATATCATTTGTTGGCAATGACAGAGGTCAAACGTTTTCTGTAAGTCTTCACAAGGTTGGCACACACCGTTGCTGGTATGTTGGCCCATTCCTCCATGCAGATCTCCTCGAGAGCAGTGATGTTTTGGGGCTGTCGGCGGGCAACACAGATTATCAACTCCGTCCAAAGGTTTTCTATGGCGTTGAGATCTGGAGACTGGCTAGGCCACTCCAGGACCTTGAAATCCTCCTTTGGCCACTCCTTTGTTGCTCTGGCAGTGTGCTTGGTCATTGTCATGCTGAAAGACCCAGCCACATTTCATCTTCAATGCCCTTGCTGATGGAAGGAGGTTTGCTCTCAAAATCTCACAATACATGGCCCCATTCATTCTTTCATGTACACGGACCAGTCGTCCTAGTCCCTTTGCAGAGAAATAGCCTCAAAGCATGATGTTGCCACCCCCATGCTTCACAGTTGGTATGGTGTTCTTTGGATGCAACTCAGCATTCACTCTCCTCCAAACACAACGAGTTGTGTTTGTACCAAACAGTTCTACTTTGGTTTTGTTTCTGGTGTCCTTCGACAGCTCTTTGGTCTTCACCATAGTGGAGTTTGGAGTGTGACTGTTTGAGGTTGTGGGCAGGTGTGGAGGACAGAGAAGCCTCTTAAAGAAGTTGCTACAGGTCTGTGACAGCCAGAAATCTTGCTTGTTTGTAGGCGACCAAATACTTATTTTCCACCATTATTTGCAAATAAATTCTTTAAAAATCAGACAATGTGATTTTCCAAATTTTTTTTCTCTCATTTTGTCTCTCATAGTTGAGATCTACCTATGATGTCAATTACAGGCCTCTCTCTCATCTTTTTAAGTGGGAGAACTTGCACAATTGGTGACTGACTAAATACTTTTTTTTCCCCCACTGTATATATAGCTGCTGAGGTCTCACTCCTTATTCCCTGCTTACAGAGCAATGACTGTAAATCTGTTGCTGTGAACTCTGAAGCATTATGTGATCAAATACATTTTACTGTTTCATTTGGAGACGAATCAGCCAAACATCTCTCAGTAGCTTTAACTGTTTCTCCCTTAGTTTTCAGGAAGTTCACAGACTGCATCTGAGTAATCCTCAGTAAATGTCTGAGTGGATCTACAACCCTGGATCTGTCCAAAAGCTCCTTAAATTAGTGACCTCATTTAATATTTACGAAGCTTCAGCCGCATTGGTCAGTATATAATGCGGAGTCTCAGCCAATCAGAAGCTGCCGCTGTAAAGCAGGAGCGTGGTCTTGCAGCAGTGCGCAGGGTGAACGAGCCGGTGTGACCGAGCTCTGTAGCTCCTCTGGAAGACTGAACTTTAGAAACTGCTCAAGCTGTGTGACTGTGGGTACCTTTAATTTTGAGTCTGTGACGCACAGTAAGCTGCTGTTCATTTAGTTTGGAAATGGCTTAGTTCTGTTGCTATGCTAGCTGTCTCCTTAGCAGTGTAGCTTCAGTATTTACCTATGTATTACTGAATATTCATGGTTTCTGTTATTTCTTCATGTTTCACGCTACTGAGCTGTTTTAGGTTAGTATTGATGGTGTAATTCTGTGGATATGTGCTAAATTTGTGTTCTTAGTCAACATCCTGGTGTTTATTGAACTGCTGCTCAGAGGCTATTGCTGTTTCTCTTTTCGTCCTTGTGGAGGCGCTAAAACCCCATAGTTTAACCAGTGAAAACGGTCAGAGGCAGGTTAAAGCTGGTGTCTTGATAAAAGCTTTGAGTGGTAATTATTAGCTTTGTTTCTCCTGCCTGTTGAGCGTATACACATCTCTCTTTGAATGAGCTCATTTAGTAGCACTATGATATAGACCTGGAACCTTTCTGAACTTTTATTTAATATTGTGCATGTATTCTGTTTATTTCAGTCTTTATTCATCAGCCTGTCCTCAATTCTTCCTCACTTATTCATCATTCACCCAGAATGCTGTCATATTTCTAATGCCCAGTGCTCCATGCTTCAGCCTCATTGTTATCCTGGTCTCCGTGTAGGATCAGCTAGGTCAGTATGTACTAGTTCAAGTACTGCTTTTGCTCGTGCATCAGGTTCTGTTTCTACTCTGAGCAGATTTCTCTTGTCTGCAGACTTCACAGTTTAGTTTATCAATCTTACCCTTGATCTTCATGCTCTCTACTGCATAATGTCATCATAATTCATAATTATCATAATTACAGTGATCAAGGATTTCATGCTGCGTTTGAATATTGTAACACACTGCAACCATCATCACTGTAATCATTGACCACATTCAGGTAATAAAGCCTGTTGTACTCTTTAATGGGGAACTTGGTACCATTTTTGTGGCTTTGTCATCTTTATCTGAGCCAGTTGTTGTGATCCTTGTGCTCTCTGCTCCCTGTGTTACTGTACAGTACTCTGTCTCACTGACCGTCGCTTGCGTTTCTTTCTGTGTTTACCAGGAGGTCGTTAAGCTGTTATGGCAGATCCAGCTGCTGTTGTAGAGGAACTCCATCGATGGAAGACGAGACTGGAGGCTGCCCGTGAGTCTTCCAACGTCTCCAACTGTCTTAATTCCAGCTCTATCGGCGCGGCGGACACAGAGGGTCGTCGTCTCCACTCCCTACCTGAGAGGACCTGAAGTGCCAGCTTGGCTGGGAAAAGCAGAGGAGTCCACCACCGCAGCCATTTTTCACCTCTGCTAACTAGTTTGAGGACCTCTGCTCTTCACCTGCTCCGGCACAGAGGACAACTCCTCAGGGCGGTGTTTTCACTGTTGGAGATTCTTCTGTAAAACCCTTAAAAGTATCGACCCTAAAGAGTAATGTCACGGTCTCCTGTTTTCCAGGTGCCCGTGTCCTGGACTTTGCCAGGTGGCTTTGGAACCATTGTTCTCCACTATTCTCTGCCTGATACAGCGTGGCCCTGAAGAAGCACTGCCGTACGCTTCTGGACACTGTTCGGAAAAAGCCAGACACGAGGATCATCGTCTTCGGCCCCCTGCCCACTTACAGGCGAGTGAGCGAGCTGTTTCCCCAGCTCTTATCGCTCTGCTGCGGGACAGGTCCGTCTGTGCTGAATTCGTAGAGAACTTGGAAAGCTTTCGGCTGCGTCTGGTCCTCTAACGCAGGGATGAGCTTCACCTGAGCTGCCTGGGGTCCATCGTTCTATCCTGGAACATCAAGAAGGTGCCAGTCCAGGACTGACAGGCCCTTCCCAGTCACAGTGTCAGGTTAGTGAACTGCATAGTTGGCAGGTAAGTGATTTACATGATTTACTTGATTCCACCCATTTATTCTGTCACTTTTCTGCTTGTATTAAAAAGTAATATCAGTCTCACTCATAGTATCAGACAAATCCTGCAGTATGGAGACTGTTAAGAGTTTTAAAGCAGATTTTGACGTTCCAATAAAAAATTTAGAATTTATATAACTTCTTCAATCTTTCCGAGTACAAGCAGCTTCGCATTGAGTGGGGCAAAAAAGTATTTAGTCAGCCACTGATTGTGCAAGTTTTCCTATTAGGTCTGTAATTTTCATCATAGGTACATGTCAACTATGAGAGACAAAATGATAAAATAACTCCAGGAAATCACATTTTTAAAGAATTTATTTGTAAATTATGATAGAAAATAAGTATTTGGTCACACAAACGAGCAAGATTTCTGGTTCTCACAGACCTTTAACTTCTTTAAGAAGCTCTTCTGTCCTCCATTCGTTACCTGTATTAATGGCACCTGTTTGACCTTATCTGTATAAAAGACACCTGTCCACAGCCTCAAACAGTTCGACTCCAAACCTCCAACCTGCTTAAGCCAGTACATATGCAGACCTGTCTACAGTGAACCATCTTAGTTCACTCTCTGTGAAACTAAATCAAGGATGTAGGTCTGTTTATTACATTGGTGGGGGTCATAAAATTGGTTCACACAGGGCCCCCTGGAGTCTTTCTGCATTTATGATAAATTTAAAACTCTAACTCTAAAAATACAGGTAATTTTATAAAAGTTATAAAAGCACATACAAGTGTCCAAATAAACACAAAGGTTAAGACAGTAAATGTAAATGACTGCAGAATTTTAAATAGTGAAATAGATTTCAAACGGGTACTAACCAGTTAATCATCAAAGTCCATATTGTCTATTTAAGTCAAGATCGGTTGCCAAGTAGTACTAAATTTACCACGGCATACACGTATAACGTGAAGGAACAGCCCTGATGTTTGAAGCCCAATAATAGCGAAAATCTGGTAACGATAAGCAGCTGTAGGGGGCAGTGGTGGCTGTAGGGGGCAGTGGTGGCTCAATGGTTAGAGCTCCAGGCTATTGATGTGCGTTGTGGGTTTGATACCCGGGCTGGACAAACTGCCACTCTTGAGCAAAACCCTTCTTCTTTTGTGGGCACTGCAGCAATGGCTGCCCACTGCTCCAACCACGTGTGCTCACTGTCCACTGTGTGTGTTCTCTGCACAGCTGGGTTACGGAGGGAAGCCAAGTTGTCACAAAAATGTCAAATATTGAATCTGGTTTTCTTGCCTGAAAAGATTCCCCCACAATATTGCAGCGTCGACGTGCGTTTCAATATTCTATGTATACGTTTTTTTCAGAAACAGACAGATGGTGGCTTTTGTTACTTTGAAACAATGGAGTCTATCAACTTCACACCAGCCTCATCACAGGGGGCGCAGAAAATCAGCCTGATCAGCATAGGACATCAAAGGGGATGAAAACCAGCGTGCCTTCCACCGGCGTTACGTTTACTGCAGGATTAAAGTGGTGTTGTTCTTTAAGCGCGGAGAAGCAAATCCCACTACCACAGTTTTGGAGGTTTTCAGAGACAGGATCAGAAACCGACAGAGGCGGCCGCCATAATCCCAATGAGTGATTCAAGCCCTCTACTGACTCCGAGACTATGTACCCGAGGTGACTGTAAGTAAATTAATTAGACCGCTTGCCTTATGAATTTAGAATAAACTGGAGGAGACGGGACGCCTTATTCTTAGACCTTCAGATTACTTTAACCCAGATCCCTTTTGATATTTTAATTTTCACATTTGTTTTAGATCATTAACTTTTTGCAGCGATCCGGACTCAACAGACGAAGATGTCCAAAGCATTGCCTTAAGATAATTTCAGTCTCACAGTTGTCTTGGAAACTTTTACATTTCGATCCCTAAAAAACAAATCCCTGGTTTAAACAACCCTGAGAATCTAGATATTGAGACGATAGATTTTAGGATATTTAATTCTCAGTACTGTTCAACCTAGAGGAATTTGTAAAGGGATCCAAATTTATTTGTTAGAACATTCAAAGATTTTGAAGCGAGGTTTTGATTATGATGAGGATGATATTTCTATGGTTCTAAGACAAGGGAGCGGAGTTTATAATATCCAAAGAGTTCAGACTATACATGTGAAATTAATACAGGAGACATTGTTACAAGCTCAGTTAATGTACTGCAGGACTGAGGCAGGGGACTCTGGAGCAGGCGAAACTGAAGGTAGGAGAGAATGTGCTTGTTTTAATTGTGGGAAATCAGTATAACCAGTATAAATATATTGATACAAATAATTGATGATACTTCTGTTACACGGTCAAGATCTGAGCTGCCAAGTGAGAATGACGAAACTGAGACTAATGACTTTTGTTGACGAATTTCCAAAACATTTCTGGTCTCAGAATGAATGATATTGGGTCAATAAAGGGTGCATCTCTGGTTAAAGTGGTGCAAGCAAAACAGTTGATGGACCTTACCTACGATGCTCAATGTCCCATGTCTACCTGTGGCCATGTCGAATGGCTTAAAGCATTGACATATAAACGCAGTAATCCCATTCTACACTTTTTCTATATTTTTTTATTTCGATGCGATTCTGCTTTTAAAACTCTGATTTAACACGAACAGTTGAGTCCCTGCTTTATAGTCTTTAATATGAGCTTTATCTTCTTTATCTGAGCCAGTTGTTGTGGTCCTTGTGCTCTCTGCTCCCTGTGTTTCTGTACAGTACTCTGTCTCACTGAACGTCATTTGCGTTTCTGTCTCTGTGTTTTCTCAGGATCATGGCGACCGCGGAGGAGCAAGATCTCCAGATGCTCTCCAAGGAGGTCGACAAGCTTGACCGGCTGCTTAAGCTGCTGTTGCAGAGGCAGTCCAAACTCCACCAACGGAAGACGAGGCTGGAGGCTGCCCGTGACTCCTCCAACGCAATCGTTTTCAGTACTTATGGAGGGGTCAGTACCCATATCCGTCAGTACGGACACTATTCTAACAGTGGATGTTTCAGGCTTACCACTCTCAGAACATTTGTGCAGTCCTGTGAAGGCGAAATTGGGTAATAGAACAGTAAAACACTGGTTTACAGTCTCCACACATTGCCCTGTGAATTTACTAGGACGTGGCTTATTGGGAGCTTTCAATCTAAACCTACAGTGTACAGATTCAGGTTTTTCTGCTGCTGGTCCTAGTGTAGGGATATTTCCACTTAAAATGATGAATTCCATTTTGGAAAGTGAAGCCATTGTTGCATGTGAATATTCACTGGTGAATAGCTCTCCGAGAGCGGGAAATGCAGGAGTATATCCTGCTTGTCCAATTGTACTTAATCTGGCAATATCTGCTGGGAATTCATTCACAGATCAGGTGGTTAGAAACAGCTATGTCAGGAAATGCAGTAGTGCTTCAGATGGTTTCCACAAGAGCACATCAGAAGTGTAAGAAAAATGAGGATGTGTACGATGTGGATTTTTCAGACTTGACACCTGACATATCTTCATCATCAAATGATGGAATTGTTTTGCAGCAGTCTGATGATCAGATATTAATATTGTCTGATACTCACAAGTACTCACTAAAGGAAAAAGCTTCTTGTCTAAAAAAAAAGAATCAGTTCCGGAGTGTGTCTTATGTACAGGAGAGAAGAGAGAATATAAGCCCATATGGATCTGCATCTGTCTGTCATAACAAAAGGGACGTTTTTATTGATTAATATTGCAGTTTCACTGGATTTAGAATGAAAGGTCAGTGATCTACCTGTGATCATGTTGAATGGCTAAAAGCATTGATATTTAAAATCAGTAATTCTATCCTACACATTTTCTATATTTATTTTATTTTAGTTTTGATTTGGTTCTGCTTTAGAAGCTCGAGACGTGATTTGACACCGTGTCGAGCAACCATCCCTACTTTATAGTCTTTAATATCAGCTCATATATTGTCTTCCTCTGAGTCAGTTGTTGTGATCCTTGTGTTCTCTGCTCCCTGTGTTACTGTACAGTACTCTCTCTCACTGACCGTCGTTTGCGTTTTTGTCTGTTTACTCTGGAGAAACTTGGCGACTGCTGAGGAGCGAGATCTCCAGGCGTTCTGCAAGAAGGTTATCGAGCTTGACTGCTGCTGTTGTAGAGGCAGTCCAAACTCCACTGACGGAAGATGAGGCTGGAGGCTGCTCCGGACACAGAGGGTTGTTGTCTCCACTCCCGCACCGGAGCACGGCCTGGAAAAGCAGAGGACTCCTCCACCACCACAGCGGGTTTTCACCTCCTGCTAACTGATGCGAGGTCCTCAACTCTTCACCTGCTCCCTGACCGAGGACAGCTCCTCACTGTGGTGTTTCCATTGTTAGAGGTTCTACCTTAAAACCCTTAAAAGTATCAGGACCAAAGAGTAAGATCTCAATGTCCTTTGGGTTTTTTTTTTTTTTCCCTCTCAAGGAGTGCTGGACATCGCCAGGTGGCTTCGGTACCATCATTCTTCACTTTTCTCTGCCCGTTCCAGTAAAGCCCTGAAGGAGCACTTCAACGCACTTCTGGACACCACTGGGAAAAAGACAGGACCCCAGGGTAGGCAACTGGATAGTGGGCAGGTAATTAATTTCCATGATTTACTGGATTTTATAATCATTTATTCTGTCATTTCTCTGCTTGTTTTAAAAAGTAATATATCAGTGTCCCTCATAGTATCTCAGACAGACCCTGCAGTATGGAGACCGTCTCTGCCCCCCATTTAAGGGTCTTGTTATACTTGAATTTATGTTTAGTCTTTATGGCTGGCAGCATCTTAATCCAAGCAACATACTTTCTTTCATTGACAAGGCACAAATCTGTTAGAATTA
Source organism: Salminus brasiliensis (assembly GCF_030463535.1). Lineage (NCBI taxonomy): Eukaryota > Metazoa > Chordata > Actinopteri > Characiformes > Bryconidae > Salminus > Salminus brasiliensis. The sequence continues at coordinate 17,410,716 of NC_132894.1, read as the reverse complement.
AACAAATTAAACAAATTTCTTATGTCTAATCAGGGTTCAGTGGACGATCAGAGGTTTGTTGGGAGCAGTGAATGGTTTCTTTAGGAATATTTCTATTGCATTTGCTTCTTGGCGACAGAAAAGACTGAAGTATCTGGACCTTTCTTGTGCTTCAAGTTTAAATTCAAGTGCAAGCAACACTCTTTCTGGTGATATTGCAGTACAAATAGTTTGTTACAAATGAGTTGAATATTCTTCTGAGAGAAAGAGCAGAATTCATTAATAAAAGGGTTAGACAAATTACTATTTAAATGGAAGCAGGCCCAGTCACTTCTTGGTGCTAAAACTCCGAAGTAATGAGGAGTTCGCGAATATTGCAGCAATAAGGTCTCATGATGGAGAACTGCTTACAGAACATGCACAAATCATTGATGCTTTTATATAATTCTGAAGAGAATCTGTAAAATCAGAAGTCCCAAAGGAAACCTTAAATATTGTCCACCAAATACAATTGTCCACTGACGAGGCATCTTATTTAGATCAGGATATTTCTCCTCTAGATTTGAAAGAGACCCTCTATAGATGAAAAAAGGCAAGTCTCCTGGATTGGACGGCATCCCTGATGAATTTTATTTATTCTTCTGGGCAGAATTGGGAACTTTATTGTTAGAAATGATGAATTGCTCCCTAGATAAAGGTGAATTTAATAAGGATGTTAATACTTTAATCTCATTATTACTTAAATAGAACCCAACTATTTGAATTTGCAGTATTGCTTTCTCCTAGATGTCAAGAATGCCTTTTTTTTTCTTCTTTTCTCCTTTTTCTTTTTTATATTCCAGTGGTGGGCCACTTTAGGTATTTGCGTGTAGACTTACAGTGGGGCAAAAAAGTATTTAGTCAGCCACTGATTGTGCAAGTTCTCCTACTTGGAAAGATTGTAGGATTTTTTTTTAATCTTTGTAAATTATGGTGGAAAATAAGTATTTGGTCAAAAACAAAAGTTCAACTCAATACTTTGTAACATAACCTTTGTTGGTAATGACAGAGGTCAAACATTTCCTGTAAGTCTTTACCAGGTTTGCACACACTGTAGCTGGTATTTTGGCCCATTCCTCCATGCAGATCTCCTCTAGAGCAGTGATGTTTTGGGGCTGTCGCTGGGCAACTCATTTTTTTCCAACTTTTAACTCCCTCCAAATTTTCTATGGGGTTGAGGTCTGGAGACTGGCTAGGTCATTCCAGGACTTTGAAATGCTTTTTACAGAGCCACTCCTTTGTTGGGTCACCCCCATGCTTCACAGTAGGTATGGTGTTCTTGGGATGCAACTCAGCATTCTTCTTCCTCCAAGACAATGAGTTTTTTTGATCACATGATATTCTCCCAGTCCTCTTCTGGATCATCCATATGCTCTCTGGCAAACTTCAGACGGTCCTGGACATGTACTGGCTTAAGCAAGAGGACACACCTGGCACTGAGTTACTGATGGTGGTCTTTATTACTTTGGTCCCAGCTCTCTGCAGGTCATTAAACAGGTTCCTCTGTGTAGTTCTGGGATTTTTGTTTATCGTTCTCATGATCATTTTGACCCCACAGGATCAGATCTTGCATGGGGAGATTATTAATGGTCTTATGTCTTCCATTTTCTTACAATTGCTCCCACAGATGATTTATTCACACCAACCTGCTTGCAGATTGTAGAATCACTCTTCCCAGCCTGGTGCAGGTATACAATTTTCTTCCTTGTGTCCTTCGACAGCTCTTTGGTCTTGGCCTTGGTCAAGTTTGGAGTCTGACTTTGAGGCTCTGGACAGGTGTTTTATACAGATAACGAGTTCAAATAGGTGCCATTAATACAGGTAACAAGTGGAGGACAGAAAAGATTTTTAAAGAAGTTACAGGTCTGTGAGAGACAGAAATCTTGCTTGTTTTGTGTGACCAAATACTTATTTTCCACCATAGTGGCTGATGATACTTTTTTGCCCACTGTATGTCCCTCAGTGAGTGACTGTCCTCAAATTTCGCTGGTATTCTAGAACAAATTAAAATGAATACTCAATTGGACAAACTTGCCTAACTCTCTTCACTCTAGGATCGTAGTGGTAAAAATTAATATTCTGCCTAGACTGAATTTCTATAGTTATGATACATTTGCCCCTGCCTATAAACATATTAGGATACTCTCTAAGGTACTATCCATGTGTATTTGGAATTTACATTTACATTTACATTTACGGCATTTAGCAGACGCTCTTATCCAGAGCGACTTACAAAGTGCTTTGCTATTTACCCAAGAAAAGCCTTAGCTAGTTAGAATAGACTAATAATACAAAAGATACCTCCAAGCTTAGACATTGCTAAACACAATACAATAAGGCGACCATAGAACTATTCGTCCTAGTACTCTCTGAAGAGGTGGGTCTTCAGTTTGCGTTTGAAGACAGCGAGCGACTCGGCCGTTCGGACACCCAGGGGCAGCTCGCTCCACCACTTTGGTGCCAGGACAGAAAAAAGCCTGGACGTTTGTCTTCCGCGGATTTTGAGGAATGGGGGGTCGAGCCGAGCCGTACTTGAAGCTCGAAGGGCTCTTGGTGCGGATCGGCTTTTGACCATTGCCATCAGATACGGAGGGGCTGGTCCGTTCTTGGCTTTGTAGGCCAGCGTCAGGGTTTTAAATCTGATGCGGGCAGCTACAGGAAGCCAGTGGAGAGAACGCAGCAGTGGAGTGACATGGCTACATTTTGGGACATTGAAGACGACCCGTGCCGCTGCATTCTGGATGAGTTGGAGGGAGACCAGCCAGAAGAGAGTTGCAGTAGTCAAGTCTGGAAGTGACGAGAGAGGAAGGGTCGAATTCTCCGGATGTTGTACAGAAGAAATCTGCAGGACCGAGTTACGTTTGCAACATGACTTGAGAACGATAACTGATCATCCATCACTACACCAAGGCTTCGGGCTTCAGTAGAGGGAGTGACCAGTGAGTTCTCGAAGGTGATGGCAAGATCGTTTCTTGGTCCAGCAGTTCCGGGGATGTACAGCAGCTCCGTCTTGCTGGGGTTGAGTTTGAGGTGGTGAGCCGCCATCCAAGACGAGACGTCGGCGAGGCATGCTGAGATACGGGCAGAAACCTGTGTTTCAGACGGTGGGAAAGAGAGCATGAGTTGAGTGTCGTCGGCGTAACAGTGGTAAGAGAATCCATGGGAGGATATCACTTTACCAAGAGAGTGAGTGTACAGTGAGAAAAGAAGAGGACCAAGAACTGAGCCTTGTGGAACGCCAGTGGAGAGACTACAAGGAGCGGACGTGTCGCCCTGCCACGTTACCTGGTATGAGCGTCCCTGCAGGTATGATGCAAACCATTGCCATGCAGAGCCGGTAATTCCAAAACCGGCAAGGATAGACAGCAGGATCTTGTGGTCCACTGTGTCAAAAGCTGCGGAGAGGTCAAGAAGGATCAGAACCGATGACAGTCTGGCAGCTTTAGCTGCATGGAGCTTCTCTGTAACTGCAATGAGAGCAGTTTCAGTAGAGTGTGCAGCTTTGAAGCCAGACTGGTTAGAGTCCTGAAGATTGTTCAGAGTGAGAAAGAGAGACAGTTGGTTGTAGACGGAACGTTCGAGAATCTTTGAGAGGAAAGAGAGAAGAGAGAGAGGTCTGTAGTTGCCGATGTCCAAGCTGTCTAGAGTTGGTTTCTTTAGGATGGGCACGACTCTGGCAGACTTGAAGGCCGATGGTACCTGACCTGACGACAAAGAGCTGTTTATGATAGAGGAGATGAAGGGGAGGAGGTTTGGAGCGATTGTTTGGAACAGAGGGGATGGAACAGGGTCTAGTGGACAGGTGGTAGGATTATTGGAGGTGAGAAGATGTAGGAGGTCATCTGTGGAAAGAGGAGAGAAGCAGGTCAGAGAAGAAGGAGGAGGAGGGCAGTGCCTAGAGAGCGGGGTAGAGACGGGGGGGGGAAGATCGGCGGATCTTGTCAACCTTTTCTTCAAAGAAGAAGACAATCATCTGCAGACAGGGTAGTGGGAGGTGGGGGAGTAGGAGGGTTGAGGAGAGAGGAGAAGATGGTGAATAGTTTGCGTGGGTCAGATGCAGAGGATTCCAATTTCCCCCTGTAGTAAGATGCTTTAGCGGCAGCAACTTCCGTTCTAAACCTGGAGAGAAGAGACTGATGGGAGTGGAGGTCGGAGTCGTGTTGTGACTTCCGCCACTTCCTTTCAGCCAGTCTTAGCTCTCTACGGTTGTTGCGGAGAACATCTGACAGCCTCAGGGAAGGTGGAGAAGAATTTGCTGACCTAGGGGAGAAAGGGCAGAGAAGGTCGACAGAGGTGGAGATGGAAGAGAGGAGAGTGTCTGTAGCAGTTTCAAGTGGGAGAGAGGAGAAAGATTCAAGATGGGAAAGAGTGGTCAGGACAGTAGAGGCAAGAGCTGAGGGGGAAACAGAGTGAAGATTGCGGTGAAGAATGGAAGAACTTGCAGAAGTGGTAGTTGAAGGAGCAGAGAGGGGGAGTGAGAAGGAGAGAAAGTGGTGATCAGAGAAGTCCAAAGGAGTCACAGCCACATCCAGAGCAGGGACAGGTCTGCTGAAGATCAGGTCCAGAGTGTTCCCTGCTCTGTGTGTTGGTGCAGACTGGCTGAACGCGAGATCAAAAGAGGATAGGATTGGGAGAAGGCATGAAGACTGGAGTTTCTCTGATGGAAGGTTGAAGTCGCCGAGTAGAATAAGTGGGGTGTCAACAGGGAGTCCACTCAAGAGAACATCCAGTTCATCAACGAAACTGTTCTCTATCGTCCTCCTGGTCCTTTGGGCAATGATGTGAAGTCTAGTGGGAGAAGAGACAGTAACAGCATGGTATTCAAAAGAGGAAATGTCGAGATTAGAAAAAGAGAGCGGGGTGAAGCGCCACAGAGGAGAGAGAAGTAAACCGGTGCCGCCGCCCCTGCCAGTCCTTCGTGGAGAGTGGAAAAAGGCAAAGGCAGACGACAAGGCAGCTGGAGTTGCAGAGTTGTCCGGGGTGATCCACGTCTCAGTCAGTGCCAGGAAGTTTAGAGACCGAGCAGAAGCAAAAGCTGAGATGAAATCTGCCTTCTGCACTGCAGACTGGCAATTCCACAGTCCCCCAGTTACCATCACTTTGTTATTAGAACAAGGTAGGTAAATGAGGTTACCGGAATTGCGGCGTCTGCATCGGTATCTGCACCTCCGGCTGCTGTCAGAGGTGAGGACAGGAATTGCAAAGCACATCTTCAAGTACAACAGAATAGAGTTGAGTAAAAAAAAGTTGTCGCAGCAGATATTCTAGCTAGGAGTCATGACGTCTAACAAACCTCCACACCTAATTTATCAAGATTGGAGGCACTTGGCTCCTCCTCTGCAATTCACACTTCTAGCTGGCCTAAAACTACACCTGAATCAGCACCTCAATCAACTAGTGAGCACAAAGCTTCTATGTTAACCTTAAGACAAGAGTGTTAGCAGAATCTAGTTAGAAGTATATTTAAAACCAGCCTACCTTACAAGCTAAAGATGACCCCAAGTAAAAAAAGCAAGCACACTGGAATGGTTAATGACCTCGAATTAAATGATCTACTTTACAGAGGTGTAAGTCAGATGGTGGTCTTGCATTTCTAGAGTTTGAAATGTATGCTCAGGCATTTACCTTAAAACCTCGATCAACATGCCTGATTCTAAGTGCTCATAATTCATGCTGCTCAATAGTGGAGGCTCTGGTAGCCCCATATAAAATACAAGCTCATATATATTGTGATGTTTCCACTAGATACTGTAAATATAATTTGGACCCTTAATTATGTTAATTATATTAATTTGGCATTCACAGTTGTTTAGGCAAACAAACCTCTTTCTTTAGGTATCTGCAACTTAAATCAGCCCTTTGGTCTCAGAGACTCCCTGAACTCCAAATTACAGCTGCATCTAATGCTTAAAGTGCTTTACTCCAGCCCTGCTCGGCTTCCAGTATTTACAATTTTTTTTTTTTACTTTGAGCCTCTTATAGACCGCTTGGTATGTGTGTGGTCCAATGATCTTCATGGTCTAAGTATTTATTTATTAATGTATTTATTACTAGTCCCATGCATGGGAAATGATCATTTTATCTTTGAGGAATCCTGATCACCCAATAATCCACTGGAAATTTCTACATAGATTCTATCTGACACCATTAAGATGATTCCATATGCAGCTTTTCCAAACTCCAGCTTTTGATTTGGGATTGTGATTTATAAATGCCCCCTTTACACCAGAGGAGATCTGAGATGCTATCAGGGCCATGCCCTTAGGAAAAGCACCTGATGACTGTCCAGTCCAATTTTACAGGAAGTCTTTGCCAGATTTATGCCCCATTTTTATGCCCCTGATTAATAATAATCTTAAAGAAATTTCAAATGTTCTGCTGTTAAAAAAGACCCAAAAACCCAACAGCATGTGCTTCCTATCGACCCATTAGTCTACTTAATGTAGATTACACAATTCTAACTAAAGCACTGTCTCCCCGACTGGAAACATTTCTACCCTACATCATTAAGCCTGATCAGACGGGATTCATTAAATCCAGATATGGATCCGATAAAGTTCACTGCCTTCGTAATATTAAGTCTTCATGCCAAAAGAAAAGACGCTACTGTAATTGTTTCCTTAGATGCTGAGAAAGCATTCAGCAGGGTTGAGTGAAATTTTTTTTTGCACTACTGGAGAAAATCGTATTGGGGAATAATTTTATAAATATACTTAAATTGTTGTATTTAGACCACACAGCCTCTTTTAATACAAATGGTCTTATATCTGATATTTGTCCAATTAGAAGACGCTGCAGACAGGCTACTCTTTCACCATTGCATTTTGCCCTAGTAATAGAACTCCTTGCCGAATACATTTACATCTAGTTTCATAATTTCAGGAGTTTTAGTGGGAGAAGCAAATCATCGTATCATTATTTGCAGACGATTTACTTCTATATTTAAAGAATCCAGTGACGTCTGTTCCTGAAATCAGAAACTTAAGTTTTTAAACATTACTGATTATAGTGTGCTATCTGGCTATAAAGTCAATTTTGGCAGGTCTATTCAGCTGAATGTCCCGGATTATATTAAACTAAATCTACCATTCCAATTGACAAATACTGGCTTTAGATACCTTGGGATAACAAGAATTGGTGTAATCAAGATTAACATTTTACCTAGATTACTTAATTTATTTCAAAACCTGCCTTATCATTTGACCCCTATCTCTTTAAAAAGGTTAAATCCATTAATAAGCAGATTTATTTGGGTAATTAAAAGCCCACATTAAAATTTCATTTAGATTTAAAAATTTTCAACTTATTTGAAAAACTTAAAGCTTTATTTATCATTTCTTCAAATCAGACGCTTTACCCAGTCCTGTCAGAAAAGTGACAAGTTTAGATTTCAACTCAACCAATTGGTAGGGACAGCTCACCTCAAACAGCTCAGAAAGTAGAATCTCAACCCTTTACGTTACTTCATCCAACATGGACTCATGTTATGACTCATTGAAGCTAACTTGGGAGAGGGGTCTAGGATTGACGTTTGATGAGGTCTGGGGTCTCAGATATTTGTAATTGGAGCTTGCCTTACACCTGTCCGCCTGCACAGTATATTCCCTAATACTTCAAACATGTGTTTTAAACGCTTTGCTGAAGTGTGTACAGTTTTCTGCTTGTGTGTGAAGTTACAGAATTACTGGAAGGAAATTTATTTGGCCGTACAAAAAATAACTGGCATATATTATTGTAAATATAATAATAATGTCTCTAGCAGTGAATTTCTTAAATGCTGTAGACCCTTCACTGGACGATGACTCCATCAGTCTTTTAAATATTGTATTTGATCTAGCTAAAAAGTGTATTCTGTTATTCTGGTCAAAATCAGATATTCCTTCCAGAAGGATGTGGTTTAAGCAGATTGCCAAATGGTTACATACAGAAAAGCTAACCTAGGAGTTGCATCAGAACCTGAATTTACTCCCCTGTGCAGTTGTACTTGGAAAAGGCCTGAACTGAAATTCCTTACAGATATTCATTTTTACACACGAACATCCTGTTGTATTACATCGCATTTGCCTTGTATTTGTATTTGACACTGAGGAAGAGGTGTTCTTATACTTATTACACTGAGAGACACAAACTACTGTATTTTGTAAATAAATCACCTAATAACAAGGTGATTAAACATTTATTTGATATACAGGGTGGGCCATTTATATGGATACACCTAAATAAAATGGGAATGGTTGGTGATATTGACTTCCTGTTTGTGGCACATTAGTATATGGGAGGGGGAAAACTTTTCAAGATGGGTGGTGACCATGGTGGCCATTTTGAAGTCAGCCATTTTGGATCCAACTTTAGTTTTTTCAATGGGAAGAGGGTCATGTGACAACAAAATTTCACAAGAAAAACAATGGTGTGCTTGGTTTTAACGTAACTTTATTCTTTCATGAGTTATTTACTAGCTTCTAATGTGCCACAAACAGGAAGCCCAATAATAGAGACAATCTGGTAACGATAAGCAGCTGTAGGAGGCAGTGGTGGCTGTAGGGGGCAGTGTTGGCTCAGCGGTAAGAGCTCCAGGCTATTGATGACCGTGTTGTGGGTTCAATACCCGGGCTCGGCGAACTGCCACTCTTGTGCAAAACCCTTTACCTTCTTTTGTGGGCACCGCAGCAATGGCTGCCCACTGCTCCAACCACGCATGCTCACTGTCCACTGTGAGTGTTTCACTGCACAGCTGGGTTACAGGGGGAAGCCAAATTCCATCAGTCAGAAGAAATGTCAAAAGGTGAAACTGGTTTTCTTGTCTCGTACGTCGACGCTGCGATATTGTGGGGGAATTTTTTCAAGCGTTTCAATATTCTATGTATACGTTGTTTTCAGAAACAGACAGAGCTTTTGGACGCGGGGAAATGAGCTTCACCCCAGCCAGCTGGGGTCTGTCGTTTTCTCCAGGAACATCAAGAAGGTGCCAGGCCAGGACTGACGGGCCCTTTTCAGTCAGGTTAGTGAAAGAGTTCCAACACAACCATCCTAACCCCTTTCTCTCTCTCTCTCTCTCTCTCTCTCTCTCTCTCTCTCTCTCTCTTTTACATGTACTAAGATGCCCTTCTGTCCAGTCTGGAGGTGTCCATTCATCCATGTTCTGGAATCAGGCCTTTTCACATGTCGCCTAACCCTCGTTTTTTCCTTCCTTTTTGTTCTCTCTGTCTTTTACATGTGCTGAGGTCCCCTGTTCCTCCTGCTGTGCCCTGATGTTCGCTCAGCCTGGCTCTCCACTGCCCTGCTGTGTTACAGTTCTGCTCGGTGTTCTGCAATGATCCACTCATACCACACTCCATTGTTATACATACACATACTTCTTCAGCATGGACTTTAACATTAACACTGAACAAATGTCCAGCACCTACTCACTACTCACATACTTCATAACCTGTTCCTACATTAGCTATAGCTCTTCATTATCTCTCTGTCTAGTTCTTAGTGTAATGTTTGTTTGTGCTGTGCGGGTCGACCTAAGGCAGATGGGAGAAACCAAGATTTCTTCCTCTTAGTATGAGGGAGTTTTTCCTTGCCACTGACGCTCCATTGTGGTACTTGTTCATAAGAGGTGTGGACCCCGGATCTCTGTAAAGCGCTTTGTGACATTTGTTGTGAAAGGGGCTTTATAAAAAAAACTTTGCTTTCCACTTCAGAGCTCCGCTGCTGGACAGATGCGTAGGATAATGGGCAGGTAAGTGATTTATATGATTTACTCAATTTTATAATCATTTATTCTGTCATTTCTCTGTTTGTTTTAAGAAGTAATATATCAGTGTCCCTCATAGTATCTCAGACAAACCCTGCAATATCCAGACTGTCTGTCTCCCGCATGGTTTGTAATTGGAGCGTCACAAAATCTGCTTTAAAAATCTTCTCAGAATTCATACAAATTCTTTCGCTACAACACCATCATTTAGTACTACTACTCTTAATGATATTTGGGGATTGTGTTGCTGCTGCTGCCACCATCCTAAGTGTAGGAAAACTGGTAAATGCATGTTCAGCTTCTGGGAGAGGGGTCAGAGTAAATGTGTCATTTTCAATGAGAGAAGTCCTCTCCTCTTTCATAGCGTCAACCCAGAATGTTGATTTTGTTGAATCTCTAAAGTTCATTACAGACCCTGTAGCAGTAGTCAGTGTTGGTCAGTGTCTGATCTCCAATATCTGAATCAGTCCGCTAAGTATTGAGGTGCTTTCCTTTTTTCTCTTTGGATAGCGTGTACCATCACTCCGTAGCTTTTTATGGTTTCATCCTTAGTTTTTAGGAAGTACACAGACTACACCCGAGTAATCCTCAGTAAACGCCAGAGTGTATCTACAACCCTCTCTTGTAAACTGGCTCTATAGGACCAGCTAGGTCAGTATGTAAAGTCAAGAGGTTCCCCATGTGAACCTTTGTTTGGTCACGTGATCATTTTATTGCAGCCCATAACATGATCTGCTGCATCTGTGGCAACAGCAAAGGAGAATTATATTACTAAAGCTTTAATTCTAGAAAAAAGTTGTTAAAGAAGATGATGATAATGATCATAATAATAGTAACTGTTTCTGATTCATGTACATTACCCCAAGCAGTAATAGCCGTCCGCTCTCATCACCTTTTACTGACGAGTATTTACACACTTTTATTTAAATAAATTAAGTGGGAATCGAGCAAAGTACTTGTATTATTATTTTGCTTATTATTATTATTATTTGCTGACATTAGTAGTAATGATTACACCCGTTACTTAACTGTAACCCTTAGCAAACTCCCCCCCCCCCTTACAGCTTGTTAGCTCTACTGCGCCACCTACAAATACTACACCACTATTGCCTGATTCGCTTGTGTCCTTAAGTTTTGTCCAAACTGAAACAGGAGCTCCATACCGTGATGTCTGCCTGCGTTTCTTCTGTTCACTGAAGGTAATTTTATCTGCATTTAATTGCATGTTTTTCATCTGAGTATGTAACTGCTTTGTTCTCCTTGTAAACAAAATTGCATATGCATGTAGACTGAACATCTGTTGAACACAGAAATAAACAGAAACACTTCAGTGTTTTGTTAGACGTCATTTCACATCGTCTCCAGTTAAAAACCCTCGAATACAGAGGAGGTTTGTCAAGAATTTTTTTTTTCCTCTTTTGTTGGTTTGGAAACAACACCTGATCTTCAAAGCAAAACTTCATGTTTTGTTGTCTTTTGACCAGCAGATCCAGCTGCTTTTGTAGAGGCAATCTGCCCGTGAGTTCTCTAACGCGGTCGTCTTATTCTACTTTGCTCCCGAAGAGGGTCTGGGTGTGTCTGTGTGGCCGGGAAAAGCGGAGGGCTCCTCCACAGCCGGTTTTTACCTCTGCTAAACGGTTTGAGGGCAACCCCTCAGGGCGGTGTCCTCACTATTACAGAAGAATCTCCAAAACACTTAAAAGTATAGGAGCCCAAAGAGTAACTCCACGGTCTCGTCCTGGACATCACCAGCCGGCTTCCCGTGGCATTATTCTGCGCCTGACGCAGCGAGGTCCTGAAGGAAACCTTCCTCACACTTCAGAATTAGACAGATACCAGGATCGTCATCTTCAGCCCCCTTCCCACCTACCAACAAGTGAGCGAGCCTTTTCCTGCCACCGAAGTGATGGAATGAACTTCCCCTGGGTGTCCGAATGGCAGAGTCGCTCGCTGTCTTGAAACGCAGACTGAAGACCCACCTCTTCCTTATACTTGGGTAAGAGAGTAGAGTATTATGGGCTCCTTATTGGCTTGTGTTTAGTAGTGTCTAAGCTTAGAGGTATCTCTTGAATTTTTAGTCTATTCAAACTAGCTGAGGTTATTCTTGAGTAAACAGTGAGGAACTTTTGTAATTCGCTCTGGATAAGAGCGTCAGCTAAATGCTGTAAATGTAAATATAGCACAACCAATATGAGGAAATATAAATGAAACAATGCATGTCTATCATAAGCTTTTAACAAGCTCACTCCTTAAAAAAAAACTAATATTCTGATAGAACAGACTCCTTTTACTTTAAAAAAAAAAAAAAGTGTATACAGAAACAACTGACAGCACAGAACCGCAGTATTATGTCCTTTCTAAATGCATTTTAATCAAGTTTCTGTTGTCCTTCACTAAAGCAACTGAAGCTGATGCCCCATTTTTGGTAAAACAGTCCCCAAGCTGTTCTTTTGCACTGTGCTGCAGCACATGTTTAAGCTCCTGTGTTTGTAGGAGTTCTTTGATGCTGCTTGTCTCCAGACGAAGTCGTTTCTTTTTGACTGACTTTGTGGACCTCAGCGCATCAGCAAGTGAATGATGATCTGTGACACATCACGGGTGGAGCCTGTTCAGCATCCCCAGTAGTTAGTTCCGAGAACAGTGTGGCCAAGAAAATGGCTTTATCAATTCCTTCAGACATTGCCAGTGTTTCCCCAGCAAATGTGCTCTTCACAATCCTCTTGACTCTCTTTGACTGCCAAGAAGGAGGTAAAACTTCATTCTTATGGGAGAAGATGGAAAGTTCTCACCCCTTTCTTGGCAATCCGATATCCTCCTTGAGTGCCGTCATCTGAAAGATTTCCAAATGAGGCATCACTGAATACTATCATTTTATGAGCAAGTGTTGGAGGTTTAGAACTACCTTCTTGCACACTATTCTGTTTGCTTCATGGACTGTCTGCACAGTTAAATTTTTAAAGCTTGATGCTACCCAGAGATTTTGGCCCATCTTTGACCTGAGTTGGTCCTTCACTTCCTCACAGAGGGAGGCGTCTTGTTCGAAGGCTAGTTAAGGGTCTATGTGTATGGCCTGCATGTGTTTGATGTAATTGTCCTGGTGTGTGTATTTGTGCTTTTTTTTATGAGTCGCAAAGTCTATCCTACATAACAAATTATTTTGTATTCTGTATTATCCTTTATTTCACATGGATCCTCACGCTCTGTGTTTACTTTTCTCTCAGTCTGAGGAGATGTAGCCTGATACAGGTTCCTCCATGTCTAATACCACTCTTAACAGTCCACACTTTATCACTTATTTCATTTTTACCATCTGTGTGACCAAGGTGCTTCTGCAGTGCTCTCCATATTCTTTCTGGACATTCTGCTTCAGTAAAAGTGGTGTCCTCTAAAGCAGGAGGCTTGTCAGTTAACACAGAGGGCAGGTTAGGATTCTGTCCAAACACCAACGGATGTGGACTGTAGCCATGGACCTTTTGCCTGGTGTTCTTTGCCATAAGGGCCCAGTCCAGTGCAGTATCCCAGTCACCACTGTTACTTGTGTTTACTTTCACAATGATCTCAGTAAGTGTTTGGTTGTGCTGTTCCAAAAGTCCAGTGCTCCATGGGCTGTATGCAGCTGTTGTCTTTACTTCTATGTTGAAGTTTTCTGCCATTTCTGTCATCATTGTTGAATTCTCCTCTATTGTCACTGAACAGTTTCTAAGGTGGACCATGAACATTTAATCCTATCATGAACAGTGTTTCACTATTTCAGAGACTTCTTTGTGGTCAGAATGTTGTCTGCACTAAACTGTGAGAACTGGTCAATGATGTGAAGATGCCACACGCCTAGTTCCAGTTCATGCAGATCTATGGCCTCAGTTTGTGGCTGGGAAAAGCAGAGGGCTACTCCACCACCATAGCCATTTTTGCCTCAGCTAACTGCTAAGCTCTTCACCTGCTCCGGCACAGAGGACAGCTCCTCAGGGCGGTGTTCTCACTGTTGGAGATTCTTCTGTAAAACACTGAAAAGTATCGACCCTAAACAGTAATGCCACGGTCTCCTGTTTTCCAAGTGCCCGTGTCCTGGACATCACCAGGTGGCTTTGGCACCATCATTCTCCACTATTCTCTGCCTGATGCAGCGTAGCCTTGAAAAAGCACTGCCGTACGCTTCTGGACACTGTTCGGGGAAAGCCAGACACAAGGATCATCGTCTTCGGCCCCGTGCCCACTTACCGTCGAGTGAGCCATTTCCCCAGCTCTTATCGCTCCACTGCTGGCTGTGGGACAGGTCCGTCTGCGCTGAATTCGTAGAGAACTGGGAGAGCTTTCGGCTGTGTCCGGTCCTCTAACGCAGAGATGAGCTTCACCTGAACCGCCTGGGGTCCATCGTTCTCTTCAGGAACATCAAGGTGTGAGTCCAGGACTGACTGGCCCTTCCCAGTCACACTGTCAGGTTAGTAAACTGCATAGTTTGCAGGTAAGTGATTTACATTATTTACTTGATTCCACCCATTTATTCTGTCACTTTTCTGCTTGTATTAAAAAGTAATACATCAGTGTCACTCAGTATCAGACAAATCCTGCAGTATGGAGACTGTCTGTACCCCGCATGGTTCGAAAAATCTGCTTTAAAAATCTTATTAGAATTTATATAAATTCTTCCATCTTTCAGAGTACAAGCAGCTTCGAATTGAGTGGGGCAAAAAGGTATTTAGTCAGCCACTGATTCAACTATGAGAGACAAAATGGGGAAAAAAAAAAGTATTTGGTCACCCAGAAACAAGCAAGATTTCTGGCTCTCACAGACCTGTAGCTTTAAGAAGCTATTCTGTCCTCCACTAGTTACCTGTATTAATAGCACCTGTTGGACATTGTTATCTGTATAAAAGACACCTGTCCACAGCCTCAAACAGTCAGACTCCAAACCTCCAACCTGCTTAAGCCAGTACATGTCCAGGCCCGTCTGAAGTGAACCACCTTAGTTCACTCTCTGTGAAACTTAATCAAGGGCGACGCTGCATAATTGTGGGAGAATCTTTTCAGGCGTTTTAATATTCTATGTATACGTTGTTTTCAGGAACAGACAGATGGTGGCTTTTGTTACTTTGAAACAATGGGGTCTATCAACTTTACACCAGCCTCATCACAGGGGGCTCAGAAAATCAGCATGATCAGCATAGGATGTCAAAGGGGATGAAAACCAGCGCACCTTCCATCAGCGTTACATTTACTGCAGGATTAAAGTGTTTCTCTACATTCCTAAGACTGACTGATCGAGTTGATTCTTTAAGCGTGGAGAAGTAAATTAGACTACCACAGTTTTGGAGGTTCCACAGAGATCCCAATATTCCTCTGGGTCCAGAGTTTTCAGAGACAGGATCAGAAACCGACAGAGGCGGCCGCCGACATCCCAATGAGAAATTTTGTATTTTTGTACCCAGTATAAATACATTGAGGATACAAATAATTGATGATACTTCTGTTACACGGTCAAGATCTGAGCTGCCAAGTGAGGATGAAGAGACTGAGACTGATGACTTAACAGTTTTAGTTAAAGAAAATTCCAACATTTCTGGTCTCCGAATGAATGATATTGGGTCAATAAAGGGTACATCTCTGGTTAAAGTGGTGCAAGCAAAACAGCTGATAGGCCTTACCATGCTCAATGTCCAAGGTAGCAGAAGAAGGGTTATGCAAAATTATAAATTTACTTTTGGAAAGTGAAGCCATTGTTGCATGTGAATATTCACTGGTGAATAGCCCTCTAAGAGCGGTAAATGCAGCAGTATATCCTGCTGGTCTAATTGTACCTAATCCGGCAACTGTTAGGGTGCAATATCTGCTGGGAATTCATTCACAGATCAGGTGGCTAGAAACAGCTATGTCAGGAAATGCAGTATTGCTCCAGATGGTTTCCAAAATAGCACAACAGAAGTCTGGACAGAAGTCCGTTGTGCTTGTGTGGAAATCGTTGTGCATTGTAAGAAATTATGGTGTGGGCTTGACACCTGACAAATCTTCATCATAAAGAAAAAAGCTTTTTGTTCAGGAGTGAACAAAGAGGAAAAAAAGAATACAAGCCCATTTGGATTTGCATCTGTCTCATAACAGAAGGGATTTTTATTGATTAATATTAGTTTCAATGGATTTAGAATGAAGGTTCAGTGATCTACCTGTGATCATGTTTAATGACTAAAAGCATTGACATTTAAACGCAGTAATTCTATCCTGCACATTTTCTATATTTATTTTAGTTTTGTTTCAATGCGATCCCGCTTTAGAAGCTTGAGACGTGATTCAACCATTGAGCGATCATCCCTACTTCATTGTCTTTAATATTAGCTTTGTCTTCCTTATCTGAACCAGTTGTTGTGATCCTTGTTCTCTGCTCCCTGTGTTACTGTACAGTACTCTGTCTCACTGACTGTCGTTTGTGTTTCTGTCGGAGCGAGATCTCGATGCACTCTGCAAGGAGGTTGTCAAGCTTGACCACTGCTGGCAGTCCATCATTCTCTGCTTTTCTCTGCCCGATGCAGTGAAGCCCTGTCTGTCTTTACTCGGTTGCTGGCAGTATCTTAATCCGAGCACTAAGCAACATGCTTTCTTTTATCGGCAAGGCACAAATCTTTTGGCTTTAATTTAGGAGTGAATTAACTGAATTTCTAATGTTTAATCAGGGTTCAGTGCATGACAAAAGGTTTGTTTGGAGCAGTAAATGGTTTCTTTAGGAATAATTCTATTGCATTTGCTTCTTGGCGACAGAAACGACACAAGTATCTGCTTTGGAATTTAAACTTGAAGCACAAGAAAGGTCCAATCAACACTCTTTCTGGTGATATTGCAATACAAATAGCTTTATTTAAGAATCAGCTTAGTATTCTTCTGAGAGAAAGAGCAGAATTCCTTATCAATAGGGTTAGATAAATTACTATTTTAATGGAAGCAGGCCCAGTCACTTTTTGGTGCTAAAACTAATTTCTTAAGTAATTAACTAAATAATGAGAAATTTTCAAATATTGATGGAGAACTACTTACAGAACATGCACAAATCAATGATGCTTTTTACAGGTTCTGTTCAGAATGATATGAATCCTCTATTTTTCATTCCTTTTTTCATTGCCACAATTGTGCACTAACGAGGCATCTTATTTAGATCAGGATATTTCTCCTCTAGAATTGAAGGAGACCCTCTGTTAGATGAAAATCTAGTGTGAAGTCGCCCCCAGCCCTCCTTTTTTACTATATCTGTGACACATCACGGGTGGAGCATGTTCAGCATCCCCAGTAGTTCGTTCAGAGAACAGTGTAGCCAAGAAAATGGCATTATCAATTCCTTCAGACATCATGTTTCACCAGCAAGTGTGCTCAGCACAATCCTCTTGAGACTCTTTGACTGCCAAGAAAGGGGTGAGAACTTTACATCTTCTCCCATTTAAAACAATCAGATGTCCTTCTTGAGTGCCGTCATCTGAAAGATGTCCAAATAAGGCGTCACTAAAAACTATCAATTTAAGAGTACTGTCTCTGCCTAAGTGTTGGATGTTTAGAACTACCTTCTTGGACCTTCTTGCACACTCTTCTGTTTGCTTCATGGACTGTCTGCACAGTTACATTTCTGAAACTTCATGCAAAGTGATCAGCATCAAACATGACCTCTGGCCTACTCTGTCTCGCTACCCAGAGATTTTGGCTTATCTTTGACCTGAGTTGGTCCTTCTCTTCCTCACAGTGGGAGGCGTCTTGTTCCAAGGCTAGTTAAGTGTCTGTGTATGGGCTGCATGTGTTGGATGTAATTGTTCTGGTGTATTTGTGCTTTTTGTTATGAGTCACAAAGTCTATCCTACATAACAGAAATTATTTTGTATAATCTGTATTATTCTTTATTTCTGGACCAAGAAACGATCTTGCCATCACCTTCGAGAACTCACTGGTCACTCCCTCTACTGAAGCCCGAAGCCTTGGTGTAGTGATGGATGATCAGTTATCGTTCTCAAGTCATGTTGCAAACGTAACTCGGTCCTGCAGATTTCTTCTGTACAACATCCGGAGAATTCGACCCTTCCTCTCTAGAGAGGCCACCCAGGTGCTTGTTCAGTCTCTCGTCACTTCCAGACTTGACTACTGCAACTCTCTTCTGGCTGGTCTCCCTCTGCGCACCATCAGGCCCCTGCAACTCATCCAGAATGCAGCGGCACGGGTCGTCTTCAATGTCCCAAAATTTAGCCATGTCACTCCACTGCTGCGTTCTCTCCACTGGCTTCCAGTAGCTGCCCGCATCAGATTTAAAACCCTGATGCTGGCCTACAAAGCCAAGAACGGACCAGCCCCTCCGTATCTGATGGCAATGGTCAAAAGCCGATCCGCACCAAGAGCCCTTCGAGCTTCAAGTACGGCTCTGCTCGACCCGCCATCCCTCAAAATCCGCGGAAGACAAGCGTCCAGGCTTTTTTCTGTCCTGGCAACAAAGTGGTGGAACGAGCTGCCCCTGGGTGTCCGAACGGCCGAGTCGCTCGCTGTCTTCAAACGCAGACTGAAGACCCACCTCTTCAGAGAGTACTTGGACGAATAGTTCTATGGTCGCCTTATTGTATTGTGTTTAGTAATGTCTAAGCTTGGAGGTATCTTTTGTATTATTAGTCTATTCTAACTAGCTAAGGCTTTTCTTGGGTAAATAGCAAAGCACTTTGTAAGCCGCTCTGGATAAGAGCGTCTGCTAAATGCCGTAAATGTAAATGTAAATGTATTAATGCATCTGTGAGTACCGCTGTTCAAAATGGATTATACAGTCGTAGATGCACTACTGTCTCTTATAATCCAATCAGAACTTGAGGATGCCTTGCATGTTTGAAAAATAAAATTTACAATTTGTTTCTCCAAGTATAAAAAGTGCTCATGCCAGTGTCATCTACCGCCATTTCCTTCAGTCTCTCTCACTCTTCTATTTCTATATAATAGACTTAACCTTTTTGGCTGCGTCTGGTCCTCTAACACAGAGCTAAGATTCACCCGAGCCTTCTGGGTTTCGTCGTGAATGTCAGTGAACTGGATAGTTGGCAGGTAAGTGATTTTACATTTACTCGATTTTATAGCCATTTACTATTCATGTCTCTGCTTGTATTAAAAAGTGATTAATCTGTGTCCCTCATAGTATCTCAAATCTTGTAGTATCGAGACTCCCACATAGTTTGTTACATCAGGCTTTAAAATCCTTGTTGTATGCAGTTTATCATTTTAAGACTAGTGGCTATTCAAGTCCTTGTGAATGAGTCAGGTTAGTGATTTACTTGATTCCACCCATTTATTCTGTCACTTTTCTGCTTGTATTAAAAAGTAATATCAGTCTCACTCATAGTATTTCAGACAAATCCTGCAGTATCGAGACTGTCAGTCCCGTGCATGGTAATTGGAGTGTCAGAAAATCTGCTTTAAAAATCTTATTCTTAAACCAATAAGTGTGTGAATACCACTAGTGCATGGTCATCGCTGTTTGTGGGGTATAAAAAGTGTAACTGAGCTGTGCGGCAAGTTTTTTTTATTTATTTATTTTTTTTGTCAGGCGCAGTTCTGAAGCCTTCCTGCGTTACATTTACTGCAGGATTAAAGTGTTTCTCTACGTTCCTAAGACTGATGGGTCGAGTTGATTTTTTTAAGGACGGAGAAGCAAATCGCACTACCACAGTTTTGGAGGTTCCACAGAGATGTCCCAATATTCTTCTGGGTTCAGAGTTTTAGAGACAGGATCAGAAACCGACAGAGGCGGCCGCCGTCATCCCAATGAGTGATTCTGAGTCAATTCAGGTGCTCTACTGACTCCGAGACTCTGTACCCAAAGTGACTGTAAGCAAATTAATTAGACCGCTTGCCTTACGATGAAGATGTCCAAAGCATTGCCTTAAGATAATTTGAGTCTCAGAGTTGTCTGAATTGGGAACTTCTTGGGATCCAGATTTGTTTTAAATTTATATTGTTTTGGAATATTTTGATTTTCAGGGTTTAAACCAGATAATTTTTCAATTTCTAAGACAGGATTTTCAAATATTTAATTCTTAGTACTGTTCAACCTAGAGAATTTTGTAAAGATATCCAAATATATTCTTTTTAGAAAATGCCTTTTAAATTTAGATTTAAAAGGTTTTAGAAATCAATTTGAACAGCCCTGAAAAATTAAATTTGAGCTTTCGAAGGTTTTAAGACAAGAAGTCGAGTTTATAATACCCAAAGGGTTGTACTCGACGATGCACTATACATGTGTAATTAATACATAATTAATAAAACATTTGTAGGATTTTTAAAGAATTTATTTGTAAATTATGGTGGTAAATAAGTATTTTGTCACCCACAAACAAGCAAGATTTCTGGCTCTCACAGACCTGTAACTTCTTTAAGAAGCTCTTCTGTCCTCTACTCGTTACCTGTATTAATGGCACCTATTTTAACTCGTTATCTGTATGAGACACCTGTCCACAGCCTCAAACAGTCAGACTCCAAACTTAATCATGGCCAACCATGGGGCATTTGTGGCTCACTGGGCTATTGATGACAGGGTTGTGGGTTCGATTCCCGGGCTCGGCAAGCTGCCACTGTTAGGCCCTTGAGCAAGGCCCTTTACCCTCTGTGCTCCCCAGGGAGTGAGGGTACAATAGGCAAGTAGGTTGGTGTGAATAAATCAACTGCGGGAGCAAGTGTAAGAAAATGGAAGACATACAAGACTATTGCTAATCTTCCTCAATCTGGGGCCCCACTCTAGCTGCATTGTCCACTCAACAGACATTCAAGCAAACAAACTTGCATCGGCCGCAAGAAATATGTCATGTACAGGAGAGAAGAACGAAAATAAGCCCATATGAATCTTCATCTGTCTGTCATAACAAAAGGGATGTTTGTATTGATTCATATTACAGTTCCACTCGATTTAGTAGAATGAAAATTAAGTGTGATCTACCTGTGATCATGTTTAATGTCTAAAACCATTGACATTTAAACAGTAATTCTGTCCTACAGATTTTCTATATTTATATTTTAGTTTTGTTTCGATGCGGTTTTGCTTTTAAAGCTCGAGGTGTGATTCGACATGGACCGTTGAGTGTCATCCATACTTTATAGTCTTTAATATTAGCTCTGTCTTCATCTGAGCCAGTTTTTGTGATCCTTGTGCTCTCTGCTCCGTGTTACTGTACAGTACTCTCTCACTGACGGTTGTTTGCGTTTGTCTGTGTTTACTCTCGAAAATCTTGGCGATTGTGGAGGAGCGAGATCTCCAGTCACTCTGCAAGGAGGTCATCAAGCTTGACTTCTGTTGTGGAGGCAGTCCAAACTCCACCAACGGAAGACGAGGTCTGAGGCTTCCCGTGACTCTTCCAACGCGGCCATCTTAATTCCTGCACTACCGGAGCGGCGGACACAGAGGCTTGTCTCCACTCCCACACTGGAGAGGGCCTGGGAGCGTCAGCGTGACCTGGAAAAGCAGAGGGCTCCTCTACCCCTACAGCCGATTTTTACCTCAACTAACTGGTGCAAGGTTTAGTTCTTCGACTTCACCTGCTCCCTCACAGAGGACAGCTCCTCAGGGCGGTGTTTTCGTTGTTTGAGGCTCTCCTGTAAAACCCTTAAAAGTATTGGGACCAATACGCCTCTTTTTCCCCCAGGAGTCCCAGACATTGCTAGGTGGCTTCGGTAACCTCATTCTCCACTTTTCTCTGTCCAATGTAGCGAGTCTCTGAGCTCTGCCACATACTTCTGGACACCACTCTGAAAAAGACAGGACCCCAGGGTAGGCAACTAAATAGTAGGCAGGTAATTAATTTACATGATTTTACTCGATTTTATAACCATTTATTCTGTAATTTCTCTGTTTTACAAATAATATCAGTGTCCCTCATATCTCAAACCCTGCAGTATCGAGATCGTCTCTGCCCCTTGCATGGTTTGTAACTGTAGTGTCGGAAACTTTTACTCCAAACTTGTCACCAGCAAAAAAAGGTAATGTCTGTCTCCTCCTCGCTTTAATCCAGCATGGTGGATCCTTTGGTGCGCTGGAGGAAACTGTCATGGCAGGGGTCTCAGCAAGGGAAGAATTCTTTTCGCACATGTCTACATTTCAGGATGTGTTCAAAGCTAGATCTCATGGACGAGCAAAGGGAGCAGAATAAACTTCTATCAGGGCACTCAGATCGTTTGGATGCTCTCGAACGGTTTCTGTTTGATCTGCAGGACCGGGGTTGACGGAACAGCCTGTGCATTCTCGTTCTCTCGGAGGGAGACCCTAACGGTTTTATCAAGAAGCAGCTCAAAGTTTGGCTACCAATACTGTCCCACCGGGGTGTTTAAAGTTGAGCGATGTTGTTGTGTCTACTCCAGGGTCTTGGATCACAGAAAACCCTGCCGGGATGACCGGGATTCCATACTAATGGCTGGAGCGCCTGAACTCCCTCCTACGTGGAACGGGACACACCTGAGTTTCTTTCCAGACTTTTCGCAGACAACTGCCAAGAAACACAGTGCTTTCACCGCAGTGAGGAAGACGTTGAGGAGGCGGGATCTTTACTCCTCTATCCAGCTGTCTTGAGGTGAATCGAAATGGGGGAAATATTGACCTTACTCATTCTGTTTATTCTGTAGTAGTAAGGGATCAACTGTAGTTTTGGTCTGGCTGCTAACTAGGTCAATTTCATGGTAACTAACCTTAAAAGGGGAAGGCTGTGGACGTGCGTCTGTTCGGCGGCCAGTCCATGCTTGATTGTGTTCTGAGGGGCCGCAGGATGTGGTCTTCATTAAGTGGGTGATTGGGGGGTGGGAGGGGGGCAGGGGGGACATCTTTTTAAGCTGTGTTTGACACTTTTGGAAACTGGAAATTACGGGTCTTAATATACTTCAATTTTGTTTTAATATTTATCTGTATCATATGTCTTTAATGGTCTAAATGAGCATCTTAAACATGCTAGTGTTTTTTTGTTTTTGTTTTTTTCTTGCTCAATCAAAAACAAATTGACATTGATCTGATTAAGAATACAATTTGAGAGATGTTGATATACCTAAATGCTTCTTATGCAACTGCAATTAACTAAAGGAGTTCTTATCTTGGTACAGAGGAATTGGGAGACTACGATTTGAAACCAAGGAAGGGATGAAGAAAGGAGAATAACACACATTACAACAAAAGTAAGAAATGGGAAAATTGCCTTTATTTCAGGTTATGCTCTAAATCCAAGAGATCCCAGTTTTTCTTTTGTTAGATTATCTAACAAATCTATTGGACGTTGAATTAGTGATGGGAGCAGATATGAATAGTCATTAATTATTTATTCATTAAGCAGATCAGGGGTGATATTTACAGCTGGCAGCTAACTCCGAGCTTAAGCTATGTATTATGGCCTTGTCTTTACTCGACTGCTGGCAGCATCGTAATCCAAGCACTAAGCCATAAACTTTATCTGCAAGGCACAAATCTTTCGGCTTTAATTTAGAAGTGAATTAATCAAATTTCTTATGTTTAATCAGGGTTCAGCGGACGATCAGAGGTTTGTTGGGAGAGTTGAATGGTTTCTTTACGAATAATTCTATTGCATTTGCTTCTCTGCGAAAAGACACAATTATCTGCCCCTGAATTTAAACTTGAAGCACAAGAAAGGTCCAAGCAACTCTGTTTCTGGTGCTATTGCAGTACAAATAGTTTGTTAAAAATGAGCAGAATACCTTATCAAAAGGGTTGGATA
Source organism: Salminus brasiliensis (assembly GCF_030463535.1). NCBI lineage: Eukaryota > Metazoa > Chordata > Actinopteri > Characiformes > Bryconidae > Salminus > Salminus brasiliensis. The sequence goes on along the minus strand of NC_132894.1, from coordinate 17,387,259 downwards.
AATTACTGTTTTAATGGAAGCAGGCCCAGTCACTTCTTGGTGCTAAAACTCAGAAGTAATAAGAAATTATTTGCTAGGCTATTGGCCAGATGCTTACAATTACTGGTGCCTGAAATGATCCACTGTGATGAAACTGATTTCATATAGTCTCGTTTGGCGGCTAATAACATTTCATCGTCTCCTTCACATTATTCACTCTGTAGACACTTCCAAGACACAATAGGCTATCGTCTCACTAAATGCCAGTAAATGCCCCCGCCCTCCTTTTCGCTATATCACTGGAAACCCTAGCTCAAGCAGTGCACAATTTTATTCCTAGCTCCCCCATTATAGTAAAGGAAGCCCAACATCATATTTCAGTTCATGCGATGAGGGTTTTTTTTTTTTTTTTTTTTTTGATGAATCAACATACTCCATTCCACCTCATGAAAAAAATGACATTCTTTAGTCTAACATTGACCAGTTAGCATGCTACCCACTTATATTCCAGTGGTGATACGGAAGGCATTTATTTTGCTCACAGGCTTCATATTTGAATAATACATTACAGTCTTTAATACATATGCACCTTATGAAGGTAATCCAAAATTTGTCAAATTTTTTTTTTTTTGTTTAATAAACTTTGCAAGGTTCCTGGGTGGCGATTTTAATTGCGTCTTGGACGCTGGTCTGGACAAGTCTTCTTCACTCCATGTGGTTAATTGTAAATCTAAAGTTCTTAGACCTATGAGTACGCAGTCAGGCCTTGTAGATATCTGGAGAGAACTACATCCCATGACTGGGGATTATACATTTTTCACTCATCCCCATGGCACCTATCCAAGACTGGATTACTTTCTTATTCCTACTAACTCTATACATATGTTGAAGGTCTGTCAATGGTTTTATCTGACCACAGTCCAGTATGTTTGGATGTCACGCTAAATTTAACAGCATTAAAACACCTCAGTGGAGATTTAACACTAATTTACTAAATAAAGAAGCATTTTGTTTCTATGTTAAAGATAGAATTACAGATTATTGGCAAGACCTCTGCAACTCTCCAGTTTGAAATGGGACGCTCTCGAAGACACTTTACGAGGTCATTTGATCTCTTATGAGTTTCTCCAACTAAAGAAAAATTTGGAAGCTGAGATGGTGCAACTAGAACACAAACAAACACAGTCTGATACAAACTGGTCTCTGCTAGTAAATGCTAAATTAAACTTAAGCTTGAATACACTTCTCATATTTCTCACACTTCTTAAGTTGTTTTTTTTTTTTTTTTTTTAAACAAAAATACTAAGAGTTTGGAAATAAATTGAGTGGTTTATTAACTTACCAGCTTAATTACAACAGACTGAACGATCTATAAAAGTTATTAAAACTCCTTGTGGTGATATTTCCTACGACCCTCGCATAATTAATGATTCTTTCTGTAACGTTTTAAAATCGCTTTACACTTCAGACTGTAGCAGTTTACATTTGCATAGATCAAATTACTTAGATAACATTTTTCTCCCTAGAGTCTCAGAAGTTTTTTGAATGCCCCCTTTACACCAGAGGAGATCTGGAATGCTATCAGGGCCATGCCCTCAGAAAAAGCACCTGGCCCTGATGGCTATCCAGTCCAATTTTAGAAGTAGTTTTGGCCAGATTTATGCCCTATTTTTATGCCCATAATTAATAATAATCTTGTAGAAAATTCTAATGGTCTGCTGTTTAAAAAAGGACAAAAACCCAACAGCATGTGCTTCCTATTGGCCCATTAGTCTACTTAATGTAGATAACACAATTCTAACTAAAGCACTGTCTCCCCGACTGGAAACATTTCTACCCTACATCATTAAACCTGATCAGACAGGATTCATTAAATCCAGATATAGATCTGATAATGTTCGCCACCTTCGTAATATAAACCTTCATGCCAAAAGAAAAGACCCTACTTTAATTGTTTCCTTAGATGTTGAGAAAGTGTTCAGCAGGGTTGAGGGGAATTTTTTTTGCGCTACTGGAGAAAATCATACTGGGGAATAATTTTATAAATATAGTTAAGTTGTTGTATTTAGACCCCATGGCCTCCATTAACACATTGTTTTATATATTTTTCCAATTGGAAGATGCTGCAGACAAGGCTACTGTCTTTCACCATTGCATTTTGCCCTAGTAAATAACTCTTAGCCGAATTTATTTATATCTAGTTTCATTATTTCAGGAGTTTTAGTTGGAGAAGCAGATCATAGTATCTCATTATTTGCAGATAATATACTTCTATATTTAAAGAATCCAGTGACGTCTGTTCCTGAAATCAGAAACTTCATCACTGATTATAGTGTGCTATCTGGCTATAAAATCAGTTTTGGCAGGTGATCTGAATGTCCCGGATTATATAAAAACTAAATCTACCATTCCAGTTGACAAATACTAGCTTTAGATACCTTGGGATAACAATTACCCCTGACCTAAGCCACAATTTTTTTTGGCAGAATTACTGTAATCAAGATAAGCATTTTACTTAGATCGCTTTTATTTACTTCAAAACCTGCCTTGTCGTTTGACCCCCATCTTTTTTTAAAAAGGTAAATCAGTTAATTAGCAGATTTATTTGGAATGATAAGTCCAGATTAAAATTCTCCTCCGTTCTAAACCCTAAAAATCTAGGGGGTGAATCCTTACCAAATCTGAGTTTATATTTCCGGGCAACACAGGCAGAACAGATGTGTAGTTGGTTTTTAAATAGATTAGACTCATTGTGGGTCAGTATAGAAATGCTCATGTTGTGGTGGTGATGGCGTGGTTTTAAGCGGACGTGAAGGACAGTTCATCAGAAGGATGCAGCCACTGTACCACTTCCAGGTAAGTTCCAGTAAAATTTAATGTTGAATTCATGCAAAAATCAAAAGAAGGTACACGCAACAAAAACAACACAAAAGAGCTAGATTACACACACTTTGTACAACAAGGACTCAACAGCCTTCATCTGAAAGTTGCAAAGCCTCACAGACGTCTACTTCTGCTTCAGCCTATTCTGCTCCTCCCTCCCTCCCTTACGTGTTTATGGCCATATTGATGTATACCGGTAAATTATGCTAGCTGGAATTATATGTATATCCTAGGGTTATTGGTTGTGTGTTTTCCTCCTTCTAGGTTAACCCTGGATCCTGCCGGCTCCTTGAAGACCCACTTACCAGCGCCCTCATTCCCCCAGGATCACCAGGTAGGTAACATGTCAGTGTCACAAGTCTCTACTGTGTATGGGCTGGTGATGAGTCAGCTACCACTGACTTCATCACACGTCATCCTAGATCCCTAAATTCCCTACCATGTATTTATAATTTTGAGAAAATACTGTCTCTCTCTGATACCTGTGTAGTGTAAAATACGGTAATTTCTTGGAGAGACGCTAGAAAATACAAAAAAAAAAAAAGTTGGGACACTAAACAAATTGTGAATAAAAACTGATGCAATGAAATTTCATGGCATCAACAAATCCCAAAAAAGTTGGGACAAGGCCATTTTTACCACTGTGTGGCATCCCCCCTTCTTCTTACAACACTCAACAGACGTCTGGGTACAGAGGAGACCAGTCTCTCAAGTTTAGAAATAGGAATGCTCTCCCATTCATGTCTAATACAGGCCTCTAACTGTTCAATCGTCTTGGGCCTTCTTTGTCACACCTTCCTCTTTATGATGCGCCAAATGTTCTCTATAGGTGAAAGATCTGGACTGCAGGCTGGCCATTTCAGTACCTGGATCCTTCTCCTACGTAGCCATGATGTTGTGATTGCTGCAGAATGTGGTCTGGCATTATCTTGTTGAAAAATGCAGGGTCTTTCCTGAAAGAGATGATGTCTAGATGGGAGCATATGTTGTTCTAGAACCTGAACATAGTTCTCTGCATTAATGGTGCCTTTCCAGACATGCAAGCTGCCCACGCCACAAGCCCTCATGCAACCCCATACCATCAGTGATGCAGGCTTCTGAACGGAGCGTTGATAACTTGGGTAACAACCTCTCTGGTCCGGATGACATGGCGTCCCAGTGTTCCATAAAGAACTTCAAATCGTGACTCATCTGACCACAGAACAGTCTTCCATTTTGCCACACCCCAATTTAAAAGACCCCTGGCCCAGTGCAAACGTCTGAGCTTGTGGAGCTTGCTTAGAAATGGCTTCCTCTTTGCACTGTAGAGTTTCAGCTGGCAACGGCGGATGGCACGGTGGATTGTGTTCACTGACAATGATTTCTGGAAGTATTCCTGAGCCCATTCTGTTATTTCCTTGACAGTGGCATTCCTGTTTGCGGTGTAGTGACGTTTAAGGGCCCGGAGATCACGAGCATCCAGTAGAGTTTTACGGCCTTGACCCTTACGCACAGCGATTGTTCCAGATTCTCTGAATCTTTTGATGATGTTAAGCACGGTTGATGATGATGAAGCAGTTCACAGACTGCATCCAAGTAATCCTCAGTAAATGTCTGAGTGGATCTACAACCCTGGATCTGTACTAAAGCTCCTTATATTAGTGACCTCATTTAATATTTACGAAGCTTCAGCCGCATTGGTCAGTATATAATGCGGAGTCTCAGCCAATCAGGAGCCTCCGCTGTAAAGCAGCAGCGTGGTCTTGCAACAATGTGCAGGGCAAACGAGACAGTGTGAATGAGCTCTGTAGCCTAGTTCTGTTGCTATGCTAGCTATCTCCTTAGCAGTGTAGCTTCAGTATTTATCTATGTATTACTTCATATTCATGGTTTCTGTTATTTCTTCATGTTTCACGCTACTGAGGTGGTTTAGGTTAGTATGGATGGTGTAATTCTGTGGATATGTGCTAAATTTGTGATCTTAGTCAACGTCCTGGTGTTTATTGAACTACTGCTCAGAGGCTATTGCTATTCTTTTCGTCCTTGTGGGGGCGCTAAAACCCCACTGTTTAACCAGTGAAAACGGTCAGAGTGGTAATTATTAGCTTTGTTTCTCCTGCCTGTTGAGCGTATACACATCTCTTTGAATGAAGTCATTTAGTAGCACTATGATATTTTATTTAATATTGTACATGTATTCTGTTTATTTCAGAGTCTTTATTCATCAGCCTGTCCTCAATTCTTCCTCACTTATTCATCGTTCACCCAGAACGCGGTCATATTTCTAATGCCCAGTGCTCCATGCTTCAGCCTCATTGTCAACCCCAGTCTCCTTCAGTACAACAATATCTAGAACATCATCAGTCCCTGTTTCTATGGTGTCTTTATGCTGCTAAACCTTTTAGCGCATCTGTGTCTCCATTCCTGCGCCTGGAAGCATCAGCGTTGCTGGGAAAAGTTGAGTACTCTTCCACCACCACAGCTGGTTTTCACCTCTGCAAAGCGATTTGAGGTTCTCAGCTCTTCACCTGCTCTGGCACTGAGGACAACTCCTCAGGCTGGTGTTCTCACTGTTGGAGATTCTTCTGTAAAACCCTTAAGTATCGACCCTAAAGAGTAATGCCACGGTCTCCTGTTTTCCAGGTGGCTTTGGAACCATCGCTCTCCACAATTCTATGCCTGATGCAGCGTGGCCCAGAAGAAGCACTGCCGTACGCTTCTGGACACTGGTGTCAGACATCAGAATTTTAAATAGAGAAATTGATTAATTGGCTGGTTAGCACCCAGTTTAAAATCCTCATTGTCGAAGTCGAAAATATAATTCCAAAAAACAGTGCCTGTGTGCCTGTGTTGGTTCTGTTTGACATCTATCATGTTTTAAACAAATTCTTCCAGCTTTGCCTTAGTCCAGTGTAAGGAATGCACTTTTAAATTGTTTTTTTTTAACATATAGATGAGAAGTGGCAATATTTTGCCACCATTCAGTAAATATATTGATGGACAGATGGATCCTCCACCTACTGCTGCTTTAATACTTATAAGGGCTTAATATGAAATGAGTTCAGTAACAAATATAGTGCCAATTACAATTGTTTTCTGTGGGTTGACTTTCAGAACCGTATCTAATAATGACGAGGAAGTTTGTGGACACAACTACGTAGCTGTACATACACACGTGGACAAAATTGTTGGTACCCCTTGGTTAATGAAAGAAAAAGCCACAATGGTCACAGAAATAACTTGAATCTGGCAAAAGTAGTAATAAAAAATAAAAATGCTATGAAATTAACCTATGAGTCAGACATTGCTTTCCAACCATGCTTCAACAGAATTATTTTAATAAAATAAACTCTGCTAAAAGACTTCTGCACCTCTCAGCAGGTATTTTGGCCCACTCCTCATGAGCAAACTGCTCCAGTTGTCTCTGGTTTGAAGGGTACCTTTTCCAGACAGCATGTTTCAGCTCCTTCCAAAGATGCTCAATAGGATTTTGGTCAGGGCTCATAGAAAGGCCACTTCAGAATAGTCCAATGTTTTCCTCTTAGCCATTCTTAGGTGTTTTTAGCTGTGTTTTGGGTTATCCTGTTGCAAGACCCATGACCTGCGACTGAGACCAAGCTTTCTGACACTGGGCAGCACATTTCTCTCTAGAATCCCTTGATAGTCTTGAGATTTCATTGTACCCTGCATAGATTCAAGACACCCTGTGCCAGATGCAGCAAAGCAGCCCTAGAACATAACAGCCACCTTCATGTTTTACAGTAGGGACAGTGTTCGTTTTTTGTTTGTTTTGTTTTTTGATACGCTTAATTTTTCCGTCTGTGAACATAAAACTGATGTGCCTTGGCAAAAAGTTAAATTTTTGTCTCATCTGTCCATAGGATATTCTCCCAGAAGCTTTGGGGCTTGTCAACATGTAGTTTGGCAAATTCTAGTCTAGCTTTTTTTATGATTTGTTTTCAACAATGGTGTCCTCCTTGGTCGTCTCCCATGAAGTCCAACAACGACGGATGGTGCGATCTGACACTGATGTTCCTTGAGCTTGAAGTTCACCTTTAATCTCTTTAGAAGTTTTTCTGGGCTCTTTTGTTACCATTCGTATTACATGACTTTGATTTGTCATCAATTTTCCTCCTGCGGCCAAGTCCAGGGAGGTTGGCTACAGTCCACTGTCTACTGTTTAGCATTACAGGTGTCTACAATCTTGTAATCAGTGGACATACCATTTGGTCACATTATTTTCATTTTTGTCCAGGCCTGTTTCATGAGTTTATTCTTTTTAAATAATTCTGTTAAATTATTCAAAATCATTGCCGGATTTTTTTTTGTTCATCTTCATAGAATTTTTATTTATTACTTTTGTCAGATTCAAGTTATTTCTGTGACCATTGTGGGGTTTTCTTTCATTAACCAAGGCTACCAACAATTTTGTCCACATGTGTGCCTGAAAAAAATTAGCTTGAAGATTAAATTAATTTCTAAACTGTTGAAAAGATGCAAACCTTTTGTCAATGAACAGATCCTTTTAGACATTTACTCATTTTTCTCTCCAAGATGAAAAGGCCTCATCAATGGTAGAGGGAGTGAATTTTTTGTATATAGATAAATCATTTCGTGAAAATGCTCTTTGAAACTGCAGACAGATTTTCAGGGACTGTTTCACAGTCTGGTTTAGTGAACAACTAGACAAAGATTCTGGTATGGGTAGTTTTGAACAGAGCAACATGTGTAACCTACAGGAACAGCCCTGATGTTTGAAGTCTAATAATAATAGCGACAATCTGGTAACGATAAACAGCTGTAGGGGCAGTGGTGGCTGAAGGGGCAGTGCTTCAGCAAATATATATCAAAAGAACAATTAAACCAATAAGTGTGTCAATGTCATGTAGTGCATGTCTATCGTGTAGCTTGTAGAACGGCAAGAGTTTTTGTTTTTTTGTCAGGCCTTCCACCAGCTTTACGTTTACTGCAGGATTAAAGTGTTTCTCTACATTCTTAAGACTGACTGATCAGGTTGATTCTTTAAGCGTGAAGAAGCAAATCCCACTACCACAGTTTTGGAGGTTCCACAGAGATCCCAATATTCCTCTGGGTCCAGAGTTTTCAGAGACAGGATCAGAAACAGACAGAGGCGGCCGCCCACATCCCAATGAGTGATTCTGAGTCAGTTCAGGCGCTCTACTGACTCCGAGACTCTGTACCCAAGGTGACTGTAAGTAAATTAATTAGACCGCTTGCCTTACGAATTTAGAATAAACAGGAGGAGACGAGACGCCATATTCCTAGACCTTCAGATTACTTTAACCCGGATCCCTTTTAATATTTTAATTTTCAAATTTGTTTTAGGCCATTGACTTTTTGCAGTGATCCGGCTTCAAAAGATAAAGATGTTCAAAGCATTGGTTTAAGATAAGTTGAGTCTCACAGTTGTCTGAACTGGGAACTTCTCGGGATCCAGATTTGTTTTAAATCTCGAATATTCTGAGGTATTGTTTTGGAATATTTTGTTTAAACCCTGTAGAGCATTTTTCATGGATCCAAATTTATTAAAATTCAAAGATTATAAGACTATTCTATTTAATTTTAAGTACTGTTCGGCCCAGAGAAAATATTTAAAGGGATCTGATTTTTTTTTAATTGACAGATTTTAAAGCAATGAATTAAATAAATTAATTTTAATTTTCAGGGCTGTTCAAATTTGAGATTTTGAAGGTTCTAAGAAGCCGAGTTTGTAATACCCAAAGAGTTCGGACTATACACGTGAAATTAATCCATTTTGTGATGAAAAAATCTATCTCTATCTCTCTCTCTCTCTCTCTCTCTCGCTCATATATATACAGACAACCATTGCGCAAGGAGGGCAAGACACAAAAGATCATTGCTAAAGAGGCTGGCTGTTCACAGAGCTCTGTGTGCAAACAGATTAATAGAGAGGCGAAGAGAAGGAAATGATGTGGTAGGAAAAAAGTGTACAAGCAATAGGGATAACCTCACCCTGGAGGATTGTGAAACAAAACCCATTCAAAAATCTGGGGGAGATTCACAAAGAGTGGACTGCAGCTTGTGTTTCAAGAACATCCACGCACAGATGTATGCAAGACGTGGGTTTCACCTGTCGCATTCCTTGTGTCAGGCCACTCTTGAACAAGAGGCAGCGTCAGAAGCATTTCACCTAGGCTAAAGACAAAAAGGACTGGACTGCTGCTGAGTGGTCCAATGTTATGTTCTTTGATAAAAGTAAATTTTGCATTCCCTTTGAAAATCATTGTCCCAGAGTCTGGAGGAAGAGAGGAAATGCACAGAATCCACGTTGCTTGAGGTCCAGTATAAAGTTTCCACAGTCAGTGATGGTTTGGGCTGCGATGTTATCTGCTGGTGTTGGTCCACTGTGTTTTCTGAGGTCCAAGGTCAACGCAGCCGTCTACCAGGAAGTTTTAGAGCCCTTCATGCTTCCTGCTGCTGACCAACTTTATGGAGATTTCATTTTTTCATTTCACAGAGCCAAAGCTACCAGTACCTGGTTTAAGGACCTTGTCCCTGTTCTTAGTTGGCCAGCAAACTCACCTGACCTTAACCGCATAGAAAATCTGTGGGGTATTGTGAAGCGGCACATGCAATACGCCAGACCCAACAATGCAGAAGAGCTGAGGGCCACTATCAGAGCAACCTGGGCTCTCATAACACCTGAGCAGTGGCACAGACTGATCGACTCCATGCCACGTCACATTGCTGCAGTAATCCAGGCTAAAGGAGCCCCAACTAAGTATTGAGTGCTGTACATGCTCATCATACTTTCATATTCATACTTTTCATTGGCCAACATTTCTAAAAATCCTTTTTTTGTATTGGTCTTAAGTAATGTTCTAATTTTCTGAGATGCTGAATTTGGGGTTTCATTAGTTGTCAGTTATAACCATCAAAAGAGATATATTTCAAGTCTTTATTTCGATATATCAGTCTGTGTGTAATGAATGAATATAATATACAAGTTTTACTTTTTGAATGGAATTACTGAAATAAATAAACTTTTTCATGATATTCTAATTTTATGACCAGCACCTGTACATGACTCAACTGAAGATGTTTTCAGAAATCAGGTTCTGAATCTTCTTGTGCTTCTTGATTCAGACTGCCTTCGGAACACCCACTGCTCCTGATTCAGTCCCGGAGAGAAGCTTCATTGGTTGAGAGACCTCCCTACTGTTCCATGCTGCTCAGTATGGATCACTCTCCGGTCCTAGGCCGGTTAATCAAGCAGTGCCCATCGGCGTCACTACTCGCAAGTACTCTGGCAAGAAGCGCCTCGTCATTGATCTTTCAGCCCCCCATGGTTCCTCTGAGCCCTCAGTCAACAGCCTCATCCCTAGTTCGGATTTCCGTCTTTTGCCCTTCAACCTCCCTTGAGTTCCTTGGCATCACATTGGACTCAGTTTTGTTCCAAGCCTCCCTTCATCAAGAGAAGCATGACCGCATTACTCCGTCTCTCTCCGCTTTTCTCAGTTCTCCCAACTGTACCAAACAGCAGCTCCTCCCCCTTCTGGGCCACCTTAACTACGTGACTCGAATCATTCCACAGGGTCGCTCCTTCATATCTTACCTCTTTCACCTCGCTTCTTCAGTCCAATCCTTGCATCACACAGTCATGTTGGACGACTCCTGCCTCCCGTAGCTCAGGTTTTGGCTTGCCTTTCTTCGTCACTGGAATGGAATATCCTTCTTTTACGACGAGGTCATCAGCAACCCTGCAGACGCCCAGCTCTTTACAGACGCAGCTCCTTCTACCGGCTTTGGGGGCTACTATAATGGTGGCTGGTTTGCCTCTCCCTGGCTTACTCAGTTCATTCACCTTGCGTCCGGGCCTGATGATTCTTCAGCCCTCTGGGAGCTCTACCCAGTTGTCGTCGCCCTTCTTTGGGGACATGCATGGACTGGAAAGGCAATCCAAATCCACCTTGATAACCTCGCCACTGTTCACATAATCAATAAAGGCAGATCCAGAACCCTATCTTTCACACCCTTTATCCGTCGCCTCACCTGGCATTCAGTACTACACAAATGCATTCTTAGGGCCGTTTATGTCCCGGGCCGATCAAATGCCATTGCTGGTTCTCTCTCTCATTTTCAATTTCAGAAATTCAGATCCTTAGCACCTCAAGCAGACCTTCAACCAACGCCAGTACCTCCATTTTCAGACACCGTTCTCCATCTAACCTTCAGCTAGAACAACTTTATATCCCAAGCCCAGGATACCATCCTCTCTGCCGTTTCCCCGCAAACGCGGTCAACCTAGTGGACAGGCTGGAAATCCTTCCAGAACTTCCACACCTTGCACAACATTACCTAAACTTCAAATGACCTCTTCATAACCTCAGCCTTCCTCACATCTGCCAGCTCACACCACTCAATCTGATCCTCCACCTTAAAAGTATCAATTTCATCATCAAACCATCAATTTCTTCACAAAACACATTACCGGTTTACCTCAATTGTCCTCTAACCACCCCCAGGTCTTGCTTCTTCTCAAAGGAATTCCAAAACCTCGTCTCCCACCGCAAAGATCACCCATCACTTCAGATGTTCTATGGCACTGCTTACAGACTCTCCGTTCCAGTCATTACTCGGCTACCATCTCCTCCATCTCCTCGTACATCATACGACATTCTCACAGAATGCTCAATCAACAGACCCACCTTATGTCATGGAAGCAGGATCCGTCATAACCGGTCATTGGTTCCAGACTCACCTCGACACATTCTCTCTCTCTCTCAGCGGTTATCCTTCTAATCATTTCTCTGGTCATTCTTTGTACTCTCTCTACAGCTTCCCGTCAAGGACTTCCCGACCACATCATCCAACGTCTCGGACGCTGAGGAAATAGAAACGCTACAGAGACGCTATGGCAAACACATGTATGCCCTTATTGGAGTAACACCGGTGTAATTGCTTGCACCGTCTAGCGGCCAGAATCTGTAACTGACTGTAACAATCATAAAAGAAATGACGAGGCTCGTTTCATTTGACCCAGTGACTCTGCTACTGCTGGAGGAACAAGAATTACCAGAGACCCTCTCGTATTGTAGATATTAGATCTATTATTTGATATTATAATAGTGGGATAGAATCCATATTAGAGAATATTTTAACCTACAACTCGATGTCTTTTGTTTAGATGCTAGAGGGCGCCCCAGAGTGAGTCCAAAACAATAGGTCTATATGAAGCTGTTCAAAATTCTAACATGTTTATACAGATAACAGCTCTCACTGTAACACACAACAGAGGATAACAACTCAGCACACTTTTAATCAACAATAATAGGACTACAGTGGTTTCAGTGGTTAAAAATGTTTTTCTGGTCTTTCAGGCATGAATTATCCTTAATTACTAAAGCAAAAGAAATCGTTACAGAAATTAATAAGAAAAAAAGTAACAGTGCACACATCCTGCCCTACAGGAAACAGATTTAGAGCAGAAACCGCTACCGTTCTGCCTACTGAGTGCTGATTGACGGTGATCTGCTTATTGGCTGTCTTGACTTCTTAAATTATGTCTCATAAAAGATTAAAATGTGTGTTGAGTTGTTTTATGATGTATTATATCAAGAACGTAAGCAGTTATCTATATCAAAAATAATTTTTGCACAAAAGAGACCCATTCATTTTGGACTTGCGGTTGAGCGCCCTCTAGCGTCCTTAACTGTATTTACGACTGTATTTAGCTGATGCTCTTTGCATTACAGAGGTGGGCCAGCATAGTGTTAGGAGTCTTGCCCAAGGACTCTTAGTGGTGTAGCGCAGCACTAGACCAGGAATCAAACTCCAGTCTCCCACATGCTGTGGTAGCTTACTGGCCGGTAGTGGTGTTATCTGTTGCACCACACCAACCACTATCATGCTACTGGTTGGCCAGTCGGGCTGATCCCCCTTGAATTGTATTAGCTAGCATGCAGCCGAGTTGACCCCCCCCCCCCCTTACACAGTGTTTTATCTAGTGGTAGTTGTTTTTATTGCTTTATTATTTTATTTGGATCTGTTATCTAATCTAGTCACTAAGAAGTGAATGTCATTCTTTATTTTAGTTCATTTATTTTATATTTGCATTTATTGTATTTATTCATTATTAATGGAGTATTTAAGTATTAAATATTGGAGTATTGTTAGGATGTACTGCTTGTTTTCTAGAATGAATTCATAATCCTGTGTGAATAATTCATAAGAATATTTTATGAACAACCAATCCTTCAACAGGCTTATTTACTATTTAAGTGGTGAAAAATGCACCCAGGCACATCAGAGGAACACACCTCGCACCAACAGGTGTTACAGTATAAGAGCATCACAAAGACAGCAAACCAGACCAGCACAAACCCGTTTAGACCATTTTAGATGAAGATGGAATTCATACTGGTCTAAGATGTTTTTCAGTCACATGTTTGAATATTTTATGATGCACCAAGTTTTAAGCCACAATAATTAAACCTTTCAAAATCGTCTTAAAATGTAACTTTAATTGAACATTTCAGACTCCAGTTATCAGACTTTAGACGTAAAAGTGCTTCGCTTGTAGTGAAGACGTCAGTGAGTGTGAATCACTTTACAGCAGCCGTCAGGAAAGTATACACCGATTTAACATAATTGTAGTAATGTAGCTACATGAGGGGTGTCTGACTCTTTTGAGGTAACGGGCTGCATTACACACAGCCCAATGTCAAACAGGCTGGACCGATTTTATTTGAAGTTTATTATTTGGTGGGGGGATGCTTGGATGTTCAGGAATGAACAGCTCTCTCACTCCTTATTCTACAGTAGTAAAAGAACACAGTGTCTGATTAGCTAGTGTTAGTTATGCAGACAGCTAACTGCTTGGGTATTTCCTGGAAAAGTGGAGATTTTCCACAGGTTTTCGGAGGCATCGTTGGCAGCTGATCATGAATAGGCTTTTATTAATGCATTTGAAATTTATTAAAAATGAATGAAGATGACCTATGGGCCAAATATGTGGTGTCCTCATACTTTATTAATACTACTGTAATGAGAGAAGTTGGAATGTGTTACTTTTTGCCTTTGGAAATGGATGAAAACAGACCACTTAACACAATAAACCCCAAGTATGAACCCTAATGTAACATTTACAGTTCTTCAATATTCAGTTTTACCAAAAAAATGCTTTTACATGGTTTAAAAGCATATTTTGAAAATGTCTAAATGCATGTCATGTTTGCTGCTTTTCCTGATCTCAGTGTCTTCGCCTCCTCCTCTTCTTATTGGGCTGCTTAGGCATTGGCTCTCTGCTTGTGTCCAGTTCAAAGTGAGAGGCGAAGCTTGTCCCAGTGGTTGAGCTGAAGACCTCTGTGATATGGACCTGTCAATCAGGTTGGACCTCCATACTCGGAGTGGGACAGCAGAGCTCCTCCCACAGACGATACTTGATTTCGCGGCCTAGCTGCAGGCTGTGGGGACGGAGATGTCCTGAGGAAGCTCTGAGCAGAGGGTCCACCACAGAGTGATACACATTCTGATAGTCCCTCACGCTGAGGCCATGGACCAGCAGAGAGGTCTCTCCACCAGTGGAGCTCTTCTCTGGGACTGAATCAGGAGCAGTGGGTAGACTGACGACAGTCTGAATCAAGAAGCACAACAAGAGGATTCAGAACCTGGTTGTATCTACAGAGGAGCTTTACTACCTCTGATCTGATAGAGGAGTCTATTAAATGAGGGAGGATCATGGTTGAAGGGGTTCTAGGTTGTGCTAGTGTGTGATTTACCTGCTGAGGAGTACTGACAGACTTGGAGATGCAGCTGTAATTGTGGTCCAGCCTGGAGCTCAACACCTGTATTGGGATCTCTGGAGTTTCGGGCTTAGAAGCTCTACTTTTAGCTGCAGATGCTTCCTCCAAGTACTCTCTCAGCCGTCTAGTAGATACTAGTTTCCTCTTGAGGCCGTACTGACCTGCACAGGAACGATTCCTCGAGTCCTGAAACTTGGAGTGTCTGCAGCTTCATGCGCTTACAGACACATCTCCAAGTCTATCAGTACTCCTCCAGGTAAACCACACACCAGCACAACCTAGAAACTCTTCATCCATGGTCCTCCCTCATTTATTAGACCCCTCTTCTTTAGAGCAGAGGTGGTAAAGCTCCTCTGTAGATGTAGATTTGGGTCTAAAAACAACCGGTTTAAGAAACAGATCAGAAACAATTATACATGACTCAACTGAAGATGTTTTCAGGAATTGGTGGAGAGACCTCCCTGCTGTTCCATTAGCTAGGCCGCTCAATCAAGCAGCGTTTACGGGAGGAGATCCGCTGTCCAACAGAGTGTGGAATTTCAGGCCTGTATCACTGAGGCCACCGGGACAAGCTTCACTCTCCATACCGAACTGGACACCAGTGGAGAGCCGATGCCTGAGGTGAAGACTTCGGTGAAGAACACTCAACCACTGCACTTTAATCATCAATTCTCTTGTAAATAAATGTACTTTTTCTCTCAGAACAGATGTTTAATCACGAGCTGCAAGAAGAATTGTACAATAAAATGCAGATATTGTTAATTGTACTGGAAGTTTCACTTAACTTGTCCAAATGTTTGTGGTCAACCCTTCTAAAATAAAAAAAAAAAAGCATTCAGTTACTTTATGTTGCACCCATTGCTGACACATATTGTCTAGTCCCTGTAGGTTAGATTGAGCTGTGGAACTGTGTTTTCTGAAATGATGGATGGTGCTCCATCCAAAACTTTAGGGATGGGTTGGAGAGTTGGGGATGATTAGGTGGGGTGATCAACCAATATACTGACCTCACTACAGCTCTTGTTGCTCAATGCAATCAAATCCTCACAGATATGCTGAAAAAAAGTGTAAACTAGAGAAGTCTTTGAGTAACTCAACCCAGAGACGTTATTAGTGAGGAGACCGGTCACTGGTTAAAATATGAATGGGAGTTCTCGTAATGCTCAAAATAGTGTCTGTTTACTGACAAAGCCCTGCCCATCAACACACACAACCAATCCATTTGCTGCTTATGGATTAAGTCCCGCTCTCCGGTAGCGAGCTACAGTTGCTCAACTACGTTGTGGCTCTGGCCAATTTCTGAATAAATAATTTATTTTTATTAACTTAACTGTTACTTATATTATAATGTATTATAATACCCTAAACTACCTCAAGCTAAATCAATTATTTATTTCAATAATCGTCAGATTATTCGATTGTAAAAATTGTTTGTTGCAGCCCTAATCTACTGCAGCCTGAGAAGATTAAAAATAAAAGAAAAAATAAGATTTTATTTTAATTGAAGTGTTTGTCATTATTAAACAGTATGACTATTACTCCATTGAGTGTCTCATTTTAGTAAGAGAAGGACATTAATATGTAATGTTTAAAATCTCATTGAACTTAATGAACATTAAAGCACATATATTTACTTATTTAACAAAACTAATAAATAGCCTTACTCTGCTTACAGGGCCAAATCATCTCCTTTCAGTCCAACTTGTGTGTCAAGTAAAATAATGAAAGTTTTACTTTTACCACCTTTTATCTTATGTTTTTCGGTTTCATTTAAAATATATAAACAAATTCATTAATAAAATAAAAAAACTCAGATACAGACAAGCTCATTTGTGTTAATTTACATGTGTTTTAGGCTGTGGCCAATCGACTGTGGTAGTTTGACCAATGGTTGATATAGACGCCCGTACATGTAGACCAATCGTGGCGGTGAGAAGGCGGGGCTTCAGCGGGCGTGTTTAAAGCTGTATACAGTACAGTAGCGACTGTAGAAAGAAACGCAGACATGAAATAAATGCGCACACATTTTTCACATCCCAAAAAGAAAACGTCCGGTAAAAAGAGGACGTCTGGTCACTCTGCTTATCAAACCTAACTCACCAAACTCTTCCTAGTCTGTCCTGGAGTTTTGGTTAAATTGGTACCACTGAATTTATCCCATATGTTGTGGAACTACTTTTTTTTGGCGGAAGAAATTGACAGCATTTAAGCTTCAGAAAGAATATCAGTTCTTCTCTGCTTTATTCTGTTTGTATAAAATACTCTTAGAATAAATTCACTTTAAAGATGTCTAATAGATCCCAACTGTATTTGGCATTTTGTCTCTGAAAATGGAGGACTATCATTTATCACTTTTAAAATTTACTTATTTGACAAAAAAAGTAATACATAGGTGAAAGCTATTCCTAAAGGCCTTATTCAACTTGTACAAAAGTAATTTCAGACGCAGTAGCATAATGCAATCAGTATGTATATTTGATAAGAAATGTAATAATAAACATATTCGAAACCTGCTGCATATGAAAAACTGAAATCGAGTGAGGAAGTAAATAACCCAAATGATTGTGATATGAAGGGAAAATTAAACAGTCATGTGTCCACAGACCAAATAAACCCATTAACTGTAATCATGATTTGTACTGGAGCTTTCCAGCTGCTGGTCTTTTAACACAGGTTTAACTCAGTCTGATATTAAACGGTATATTTGCGCCATCTGCTGTTCAGTCCACCACATTACATCAGCGCTGTATTTTCCCCTCACAGCGTTTATCATTTTTAGCATTTTTAAATAATACTGATATTGTACTATTCAACCAATTATTTCAAATGCTTTTAAATGTATTAATAGTGGTGGCTTTTTAACAGATGTTTGTAAATTAAATTAAACTAAATGAAATGAAATAAAATTAAACTGGTGATTTTTTTCGTTGATGGTTGTATAAATGTTATTATCAGAAAAGTGCTGGACACCACCAGGGCACCAGATAAATGATTAAATTCTGGCACTGAAGATACAGTTATAAATAACACGTTTATCAGAGACGCTACGGTAAACACATGAATATCCTTACTGGAGTAACACTGGTGTAATTGGTGCTCTGTCGCCGTCTAGCGGCCAGAATCTGTAACTGACTGTAACTCTCATTAAAGAAATGACGAGGCTCGTTTCGTTTGACCCAGTGACTCTGCTGCTGCTGGAGGAACAAGAATAACCCTCTCGTATTGTAGATATTAGACCTATTATTTGATATTATAATAGTGGGATAAAATCCATATTAGAGAATATTTTAACCTACAACTCGATGTCTTTTGTTTAGACACTAGAGGGAGCGTAGAGTGAGTCCAAAACAATGGGTCTATATGAAACTGTTAAAAATTGTAATTTATTAAAAATTGTAATTTATAAATGATTCATCATTTTTATACAGATAACAACTCAACTTACTTTTAATCAACAATTATAGGACTTCAGTGGTTTAAAATTTTTGAATGTTTTTACTGGTCTTTCAGGCAGGAAAGATTATTGGAAATAATATCTAAATAATAAAGCAGAAGAAATCGTTAGAGAAATTCCTAAGAAAAAATTTAACAGCACACACATCCTGCCCTACAGGAAACAGATTTACAGTGCATCACAAAAGTGAGTACACCCCTCAGATTTCTGCAGATTTAAGTATATCTTTTCATGGAACAACACTGACAAAATGACATTTTAACACAATGAAAAGTCTGTGTGCAGCTTATATAACAGTGTACATTTATTCTTAATTTATTCTTCCCTCAGAATAACTTAATATACAGCCATTAATGTCTAAACCACTGGCAACAAAAGCGAGTATACCCCTAAGAGACTACACCCCTAAATGTCCAAATTAAGCACTGCTTGTCATTTTCCCTCCAAAATGTCATGTGACTCGTTAGTGTTACTAGGTCTCAGGTGTGCATAGGGAGCAGGTGTGTTTAATTTTGTAGTACAGCTCTCACACTCTCTCATACTGGTCACTGAAAGTTCCAACATGGCACCTCATGGCAAAGAACTCTCTGAGGATCTTAAAAGACGAATTGTTGCACTACATGAAGATGACCAAGCCTACAAGGTCATCCAGCGCTTTAAAAGAGCAGGGTCCACTCAAAACAGACCTTGCCTTGGTTGTCCAAAGAAGCTAAGTGCACGTGCTCAGCATCACATCCAAATGCCGTCTTTGTGCCAAAGTGCTGTCAGCATTGCTGCAGAGATTGAAGAGGTGGGGGGTCAGTCTGTCGGTGCTTAGACCATACATCATACATCATCAAATTGGCCTGCATGTCACCCCAGAAGGAAGCCCGCAAACCATTTGCTGAAGACATGGATTACTAGAACCATGTCCTATGGTCTAATGAGACCAAGATTAATTTGTTTGGTTCAGATGGTCTCAAGCATGTGTGGCGGCAATTAGGTGAGGAGTACAAAGATAAGTGTCTCATGCCTACAGTCAAGCATGGTGGTGGGAATGCCATGGTCTGGGGCTGCATGAGTGCAGCAGGTGGTGGGGAGTTACATTTAATTAGGGGCCACATGAACTTCAATATGTACTGTGAAATACTGAACAGAGCATGATCCCCTCCCTCTGGAAACTGTATCGCAGGGCAGTGTTCCAGCATGGTAATGACCCCAAACACACCTCTAAGACGGCCACTGCTTTATTGAAGAGGCTGAGGGTAAAGGTGATGGACTGGCCAAGCGAGTCTCCAGACCTAAATCCAATGGAACATCTTTGGGGCATCCTCAAGCGGAAGGTGGAGGAGCACAAAGTCTCGAATGTCCGCCAGCTCCGTGATGTCGTCATGGAGGAGTGGAAAAGCATTCCAGTGGCAACCTGTGAAGCTCTGGTAAACTCCATGCCCAGGAGAGTTAAGGCAGTTCTGGAAAATAATGGTGGCCACACAAAATATTGACACTTCAGGAACTTTCACTAAGGGGTGTACTCACTTTTGTTGCCGGTGGTTTAGACATTAATGGCTGTATATTTATTATGAGTTATTATGAGGGAAGAATAAATTTACACTGTTATATAAGCTGCACACAGACTTTTCATTATGTCAAAGTGTCATTTTGTCAGTGTTGTCCCATGAAAAGATATACTTAAATATCTGCAGAAATGTGAGGAGTGTACTCACTTTTGTGATACACTGTATTTAAACAAAATATAAAAATATAAAATGTGTGAATTTACTTTCATTTTAGGAGACAACAAAACATGCACATAGATTTTGTTTTGAATCAGGTGTTGTTTCCAAACCGACAATTCAGGGGTTTATAACTGGAGACAACATGAAATTACCTTAAATAAAAACAATAAACAAAAGTCTATTTCTGTGTTCAACAGATGTACAGTCTACATTCATATTCAACAGTGGAATTTTTCACATTATCAGAATATCCAAACGTGGCTATTTTGTTTACAAGAGGAGAGCAAAGCAATTGCATAGTCAGATGAAATTCATTCAATTAAAAGAAGAAACACAGTCCGACATAACTGGATGATGCTCTGGTTTCAGTTTGGACAAAGCTTGTGGACACAAGTGAATCAGGCAAAGGTGATGCAGTAGAACTGTGAAGCTGAGAAGCCTATATATATATATATATATATATATATATATATATATATATATATATATATATATATATATATATACAATTCACAACACCGTTAAATGCACAAAATTGTCCTATGTGTGCTGCTCTATGCAACAGCTGTGATTGGCCGGACAGTACTAGGGGTGTGTTGAAAGTGAGTGTTGTGATTGGCTCAGTTAATCAGTAGTGAACATCATATCTAAAAGAGATCAGCTGTCCCATTTCCCCAATTACTGCACATTCCTAATTTCTGCATGAAAGTGCAGAATTTATAATTACAGACTCATATTTGACTCATTTTGTTGATCTGCCCTGTTTTTAGATTTTTCTAAAACATTTATGCTACTTTTGGCTTTAGGTGTATGAACACGATACATAATCATGAACTGGATCAATCCAGTCTGCTACAAGGTGGTGAGACATGTAGAATTGCTTTTAAGAGGAGCTTAAGTCTTGCTCCCATTGAGGCAGAGGTGGCAAGTAACAAGTCTTAGGACCCCATCTTACATCCTTGCGATGCTCATTGCCATCTTACACCCCCCCTCCCCCCCCTTATGCGCGACTGAAGAAGCAATCCACCAAAGTCAGACTACACCTGGATCTTAAAGGGAATGGCAAATGGCACACTGACTGGTTTATTACACATTATGGCCAAAACACACCCATTAATAATTAAGAGACTTAGTACATGCCTTTTGCGCAAAGCATACTTTTCCCGTCATTACGATAGCAAAGACACACTGACATGCTCTATATCAAACTGCACAGTGCAGGGTTGACAGCTCACCTAAGGTATAATAGGGTCCGAAGTCCTTTGTTACTGCACTTAAGTAGATTTAGTATCTGTGCTTTACTTGAGTATACTGGTTCCCATCATGACCACTGTACACAATTGTTTCTGGAATGGAGCGCTTTACACCAAACCACACTGAATTACTGTTTACATCTTAACCATTTAGTTCTGCAGAGGTTTAAATTAAATCGGCGGAGTTACTGCTGCCCTGAACTTGTACTATAACCCCACTGAACTATCATTCGGCTGTTAAACATTGAAATCATGTAGCTTAATGTTGTTGATTCAACAGTTTTGTTATGGTTGAAAATAAAAGTCAAACGGTCACATATAAAGATGTCTTTTAAAAGCCTTTCATGGTTAAATATGAACATTTGAGAAAAAATCATTCACGGCCATCGTCCAAACGTTCTTTTAAAAGGGGATTTTTTTTTTATATGCTGCAGACAAATAAAAAAAATAAATCACATACTGTACATGACAGCTACTTCATAAACAGCTTGTTATGGCTGAAAATAAAAAGATGTACTTTTTAAAGAGTTTAAGGCTGTTGCATTAATGTTAAAATCAAGTAAACAGCAGCTGATTAATTCATGCTTTATGTTTAAAAGTACAATGAAAATACTCAGGATTTCTTTACTACATTCTTCATCAGTTGTTGATTGCTGTAACTAATTTTAACACAAGGTAAATAAATTCAAGTTAAAGATAAACATTTATGTAAAATTCACTAATAATTTGGGTAACTTAAAAATTTTGACCATCAATGGAGTCAAGACGTACTGTGGCTAGGGGCAGTCATGGCATAATGGTTAGAGAAGGGGGCTTAAGATCGGAGGGTCACTGGGGTGTGTGTGCACTCACTGCCCCTAGTGCACTAGTGTGTGTTTTACCTTTACAATTTCATAAACATTTTTGGGGAAAAAACTTTACAAACACATGGAAAACCTCTTTTCACCTCTTGACAGTCTAAATGTAAATCAGTTCTTTAGTTTTAATGAATGCTCCAAAATGTTTATATTGGCTTCTATTGAAGGTTTAGATGTTGGACTGTGACGATGTGTATTTGTATGTGTATTTTTTTTCTATTGTGACAGAAATCAATATTCAACAATGTGTTCATTTATTTCTTTGTAAAGTACATGAAATAGGAACAGTAAAAAAAATTTAATCATTCTTTTAGTAACTGCCTTCCCCTGCTGTTCCAGGGGCATGCTGAAGGTGGCATATTACAAACTCTTGACAGAAATATGTGGAATTCTTTCATCTAATTGTTAAGCAATACTTATAATTCCTGTCATGTTCAATTTTGTCATATGATCATTTATCATATGCTTTAATACAGCACTAAGCAAACAGCCAGCCTTTTCAGCAAAGACCTTCTGTGCCTTACCCTCCTTGTGAAGGGTGTTGACCACCTTCTGGACTGTAGAGTCAGAAGCCTTCCCCATAACTGCGGTTGCTTATGCTTATGCTTGTTTTTAATACTGTTTGAGTAGTAATTTACTCACACTCAAATGAAATATTCCAATAATTGAAAATCTAGAATTCAGATTTTTGAGCTAAGGCTTGAAATGTGCATAGTGTTTTTGTGTAATGAATAGACAGCTTTTTCAATTCCATTTTAAACTAACATGAAAATGAAATGTACAGTATATAAATTGAGATATACTCTCATATAGACAACTATCAAATTAGTCTCCCTTTTTGATGGTTAGAAAAATGATTCTGTTTTTAAATACATACTTTTTTAAATATTCACATTTACACAAACTATATTTTCAGTGTACTAGCAGTGTATCATGCAGAGTAGGAATGTACAAGGTAATAGGAATGTATAAACAGAATAATGATTTACATATATGTGTATGACAATGTTTTTTGTCGTTCTAATATTACATAAAGTTAAATAAATGTAATAATCATATTACACTTGTTTTAAATTAGTTTCAACACCGTAACTACAGCTATCTTTGTTAAGTTTATTATGTTGCAGTATATATTCACCTTCACTGCGCACACAGTAAACTTCAGCTAACATTAATCAGAGCTGTAGTGCAGGGGTTCTGAGGTTAGCCAGTGTCCCAGTGAGCGAACCTCTAATGTTTAATTATGCTAAACAGGTCCCTCCCTGCTGACTCACCTGACGCATCGTTTCCTGTGGGTGAGGGATGTGGGTGATTTCTTTTTATAAAATGTTCTTATGTCCATAGTTAGGTACGTTAGCTAGCTTGAAGTATAGAACGAGGTCTGTTGACCATCTGCGCACCAAATATGTTGACTAGACACTGACTGACCATTGGATTTTAAAATGTGTTTATATGCATTGCTATTCAGTAGTGGCTGTATATTTGTTGGGACAAGTCTGTACAGTTGCTACCCTGTTCTATGCTCTTTATCTGAATGAATCAACTTCCCAAGGTAAAGCTAAAAATGACATTGTTTCAGCTAGAGTTCAACTTAGAGAGGAGACGCTCCTAATTGAGTTTGGTTAAATAATGGTTGTGTTTAGGATAGGGCAGTGACTTCAGCCATTGCTAACCAGGAATGACAAGTTTTTGGGCATAGCTTTTATGGGAATATCCTTTATGTATATCTGCATAAGTAATGTACACTATATTGGCAAAAGTATTTGCCTGCCTTTGAACACATGTGAAATTGAGTGACATTCCATTCTTAATCCATAGGGTTTTAAATGATGTTGGGCCTGCCTTTGCAGCTTTAACGGATTATAACTCTTCTGGGAGGGCTTTCCACAAGGTTTAGGAATGTGTTTATAGGAATTTTTAGACACTGATGTTGGACGAGCAGGCCTAATTCGCAGTCTCCACTCTAATTCGTCCTCAAGGTGTTTGATCTGGTTGAGATCAGCACTATGCTACCTGTGTTACAGGACAGTACTCGGTCACACTAACCGTCATTTGTGTTTACTCTTGAGGAACATGGCGGCAGCAGAGCTCTTCAGACGCCGTCAAGTTTGGAACAGGGACAACAGTGAAGGATGGAATGGATACAATTTTTTTTTTTTTTTTTAAACGTAGCAGGACCAGCATGAACAGTCAGGTATACTTTAATGAAATACACAAAACTTTACAGGACAAACACATATTACCAACAGACCAGATAAACATTCACAGACACACATGGTGAATGGTAAGGGGCTGGGGGAAGAGGAGCACATGGATGGTAACAAAAGAAAGAAAATAATAAAACATATTACACTAGAAACAAACCAACAGCCACACTGGGCTAGACTAACAACTACAGGGGGCGGTACCCACCCTCTAATCTTGTGTGTTTAGAAAATCAGGTAACTGTGTGCAATGTAGGTGCATACACATCTAACCCCTTGCCCCTTCCTAGGAGATAGGAAAAAACAGAATAAGCAGGTTTCACAAAAAACAAGCCTGGTAACAGACGAAACTGAAACACAGAGTACAGCCCCCGACCACACCAAACAAGCCAGTAAGCTAAAACAGCTTATATACTAATGGTGCCGCCCCCATTAGGACCAGCAGGGCTCTCTCACTGGCAGGTCAGCAGAAGGTCATTGAGGGTCAATTAGGAGTAACACTACAATCCACCTACGAGGAGACAAAATAAGCAGAGAAAGACACATGACAAAAACATCTACACAGAAAGTGCTTTACACATGACGGCATACAGTGACTTATTCAGCTTACAGGCAACCTTTTCAGCTGTAATTGATTTTCTTCAAATCTCTCTGGTTGCTCCATACAGATCTTACAATTACTCAAAACATTCAAGTAGGCTGTTGCAGCGTCCATCTGGTGGAGCTATAGATGGTATAGATGATGTGCGGTCATCTGCATTAAAGTGTGTATTGGTTTAACATCTGCTTGTAATCTATTTCCATTACTTGACTGTAATGTTTCATAGTGTCAACCCAAAACTCTGATTCTGTTAAACTTCTTGCCTATTTAAAGCTGCGTGGTGCATTACAGACCCTGTAACAGTAGTCAGTATTGGTCAGTATCTGGCCTTTAATATCTGACAGTCCACTACTGTCAGTACTGAGGTGCTTTCCTATCTCACTTTGGAGGGCGTGCACTATGTCTGTCTCCCTCTGTTTAAATGCCATCTTGAGCATCAGTTTCAGACTCTTGATACTCTTCTGGAGTCTGATTAAAGGTAAAGGTGCACGTATTTGTCACTGTACAGTGTACAGCAAAATGTGTCCTCTGCATTTAACCCATCTGGTAGTGAACACACACACATGTGTTAGGGGCAGTGAGTACACACACACACCCAGAGCGGTGGGCAGCCAACTCCAGCGCCCGGGGAGCAGAGAGGGTAAAGGGCCTTGCTCAAAGGCAGCTTGCCGAGCCCGGGAATCGAACCCACAACCCTGTTATCGATATCCCGGCACTCTAACCGCTGAGCCACCACTGACTTCCCCTGACTCATCTGTGTGATGAAGTAAACCCTCAAGAACACACACTATATATGTATATACACCCATACCCCCACACACACACACATTCACCGGCCACTAGATATTATTAGTTACACTTGTTTCTACACCCATTATTCATTTTTCAGCTCTACTGATCATATAGGATACTTCAGAATCAGAAGTCTAGACTATAATCAATATTTATAGAACTACATTGTTCTCCTATATGATAAGCAGTGCTGATCAAATGGACAAGGAGGTGTACCTAGAGTTTCTTACAAAAATACTTGACAAATGGTTAAGTACATTCATGGCAGGCTTCACAATTCTGTATTTAAATACATATATAATGAAATATTTACATTTACACAAAAGCTATATTTTTGCAGAGGTGCTACACTTATGTGTAATGTTTAACCAGATTAATAGGAATGTATAAAACAGAATGATGATTTACATTTACATATGAATTATATTTGTTGTTTATATTTTTATAATATTTGATCAACTTCATGTAATATTAAAACATGTTCCTGACTCACCTGACACACACTGTGGGTGATTTCCTTTAAAAAAAAATGTTCTTGTATCCATACTTAGCTACCTTAACTAGACACCCAACTTAAACCGGCTCTGTGAGGTGACAGATTGAATGCCTGACAACACAACTCTCTTAACAGGACAGACAAACTAGATGGCGATATTTTCCACAACACGTTTGGGGCCCAGTCAGAGACCGTGAGGAGACATTGCTATGTTAATTAAAAATACTCCACTCCACCACTGTGGACCACCATTGAAATGTTGTGAAAGTTATGATATCACCTATTCTGCATTATGATACTCCTCATTTATGGACTATGTAAACCTTAGAACGCTAAGCCACATTTTTGTAGGCTGTATGCATGGCGATATTCTGGGACTCATAACTCAAGATCAGGTGCACATAGGCATGATGACATACATCATCGCAAATAGCAAGTCCTGTCCACTCTAACCATATTGCTCTGTCATCAAGTATCAGCAAGTATTTCAAAAGGACCTGAGCCAGATTCCGCTCTTTTGCAGATTTTAAATCACAGTTTTTCATCTCCATAACAGCCAGGCTGCGTTTGTGTTCTTGTATATGATTGTATCATTGTGTCTCTGAATAAATGTAATGAGTGTTTATTCCAATAATTAGTCATATTTTCTTTCTTTGCCTATTATGCAGGCTCCTGGAAGTGCAATGACTTGGCCTATTCAGACGAAGTACGATTTTTGGGATGGAAAGAAACTGTGTTTTTTAACACAGTGAGTCTTTCACACCCCTGACAAGTCTAATTCCTATTACCTAGACTAGGTAAACAGCTGTATGTGCTCAGTGTAATGTACTCATCATTATTCCTCAGCCTTTTAGCTATGGTTCACCACATATTTTCCTTAATCGCCGCCTGCGATTATCTTGCTTGCTCTGCTTCAAGCAAGATAATCCATTCCACCGCCATTGTGATCTGCATTTGTTTGGGGCTACATATTCTGGTGAAAGATATTCTAGATGGGGCTTTTTGTGTCACATTGTTAGCTTCAACAACCATCCCAATACAATTGAACCCAAACTGCAGAACACTAAAGCTCTGTCAAAAGCTATTGGCATTAAAAACAAATTCAGCAGACAACTCATTACCAAAATCATTGAATTAAAACCTCTCAATGGCCCTGGTATCCATCCAGCAAAAAAGGAAAGACATCAGCAATGATTCTAGAGAAGGAACTGTTGCTACTCATTAATCTGGGAAGGGTTATAAGGCCCTCATTCTGCAGTATGAAAGATTATCCACAAGTGGACAACAGTTCTTCCTAGGAGAGGACGCCCCATTGCTGACAATGCTCAGAGAAACTGCAAAACCCCAATGATCCCAAGCACACCAGCATCAGAATCAAGGTGTTGCAGTGGCTCAGTCCAAGTCCAGACCTCAACACAATTGAAATGCTGGGGCGGGACCTTAAGAGGGCTGTGCATAAATGAATGCCAGCAAACCTCAATGAACTGAAGCAATGTTGTAAAGAGGAATTCCTCCAACATCCCTCTGGAACAATTCAAATGAAATGCAGAAAATGATTACTTCA
Organism: Salminus brasiliensis; assembly: GCF_030463535.1. NCBI lineage: Eukaryota > Metazoa > Chordata > Actinopteri > Characiformes > Bryconidae > Salminus > Salminus brasiliensis. Next base: position 17,359,696 of record NC_132894.1, on the reverse strand, counting down.
GGTTATTGCTGCTAAAGGTGTGTCTATAAGCTGTTTATTTATTGGGTGTGTTTGCTAAATAAAAAAGACATTAAAAAATCAGCTGCCAAGGACCAGGTGTTTTTTTTTCCTGATCTGTAAATTCATAGAATTCTAAGTGGATATTGCTTTTTGTTCATGACTGCCCTCTGTTGGCCAGCTGTGGCGGAGTCAGGTCATTTATAAACGTTAAATATATACCAAAAAAATTCTGAGAAAGCTATAGCCCTATCAATTAAAGTCTGAGAGCTTGGTAAAATTTCAGATATCTTGGGTGCCCACAGACCAAGCAGGACAGACGGGTCCTCCAGAGGGTGGTGCATCCAGTTAAGCACATCATTTGGACAGGGCTGTCCATCTTCTACAAGTGCTGGACCAAAGCCAGAAAGATTGAGAAGGAACTTTAACCATCCCCCACAACCAACACCCTAGCAACTGCCCAAGACACCACAGCAACCATATGGGAGACCATAGGAACTGCCTAGCAACACTATGGCAACCCACAAGCAACATCATGGCAACCATCAGGTAAACCATAGCAACCACCTAGCCATACATTAGAAAACAGCAAACAACTCCATAGCAACCACCTCCTCACATTTCAGATGCTCTTTTTTCTCTGCAGTTTTCAAAGATTATGATAAATAGCTAAATAATTTAGGTTTTTTTTTCATTTGGATCATAAACAGCTGATAATAAATATTCATGTCAATCTAATTAATAAGATATATACGCTGTTACCTGTTTTATACTCTATACATGCATACATATTACAGGCGCTCACAGTATTTTTATTTCTTTTAAAAATGTGGCCATTTTTTAAAACTATTTGCTGGTGACTAACAGCGAGGACCGTGTGGTATATGTATTTAATATGAATCTTTTTTTAATATTTAAAATGATAAATAATAATTTCACCCTGTCTGTGCTAACGGTCTCCACCACTGCTCTCCAGCAACACTGGACGTTACAAGCACCACGTGACAAACGACTCGACTCGCCCACTGCGCAGAATCAGCAGCGACCAGCAGCGAGAGCCGTTTCTGCCATTTCGCTGAGCAGCTCCTGAGTAGGTGAGTATTCACATGATCGCCAGACGAACTGAACGTGTATTGTGAACAGCTAGACAATAGGCGAAATAATGCAGTTTATGACCACAGCTGATTTATACCTGGATCGTAGGCTGTGTGAAAACCCCGCTGTTGTTGTAGTTCCGCACTGTTGTTTACAGTCACTGGAGTCTTCGCTAATTAATCATATTAATGACGGACTCCCGGATCACAGAACACTTGGTGAAAACATTGAGTAGGATTTAAGACGACGCGTGCATCTGTGAGATTTTTGGTGAGTGCTAGCTCTGTTGGCTGTTAAGTGTCGAGTATTTCCTGCTGTGTTTTGGCCCCGTTGCGGGTTGACCTACTTCTCGGGAATAAAGTGCATCGGGTGGACGGGGGGGGGTGGAAAACGCGGCTGCGTCGACGGTTAATCAGTGTGAGTGAAGCTCGAAGAGATGCAGCCTCTTAACTCCACAAGTTAATGTTGCTCATCACGATGGCTGTGGTGATAATGCTTCCTCTGTGAACAACTGTTGACATGAAAATGCGGGAAATGTTAGCATATCAGGTAGCGAGAGACTTGATTAAGAGAAATATGCCAGTGCCGCAGATCTGGGGGAATGTGTTCCCTCCACAGGGGCAGATTACTGCTAATGACATTTCAGCTCAGGTTTTGGTCCACTGTCGCAATTCTGGATATGATTGTTATTAAAAAAAACACAACAAATCTGCATATTAATTGCATGTTTACGGTTTTGCAAGGTTTCCATTTATGTAGAGTCTAGCTTAATCTTCTCTTTCTACTTATTTAATTAATCCGAATTTCATTGAAATAATCTTATTTTCCACTCTATCTTCCTCTATTTCAGGACAGATTGACATTTGGCGCAATGGCTCTCATCTCTATTGAAGACCTTGCAGAATTGGACGATGAGCCTTTAGATGATGAGGTCACTGACAGCTCTGAGCCAATGGATGACGAGGAGCAGGAAAGGTTGTATGCCCATTGGCAGTCAGTGGGCAGGACCCATCAGGTGACCGTTCCAAGAGGTACAACTACTGGATTTTATGCTATCATGTCATGATGTTTTTGAAGCCTGTTGGTAGTGACTCTTTGGCAGTAGCTCTGAGAATAGTATTTTTAGCTTCTCTTTAACATACTGTGGATCATGCATGCAGCAGGTGAGAGCAACAGGAAAAAGTGTAATGGCAAAAGAGGTGACAGCTACAACTGATGCGACACCTTGAATACCAGTCCTTGAAATCTCTTCGCTGTTAAGTATATGAAGTGTGTATTACATTGGAAAACTGCCCCAGTTTTCATTCTACCTTCATGGCTGTGCTCATAATATTAGTGGGCGGTATACTGGTTCAGATTTGTCCCATGGCCTGAGTTTTTGTTACGAGCGTAATACAGGTATGCAACAAACAGTGCAGGCCCAAATTTAGCACCACTTTTTATTTACCGCTCAGTGTTTGTAAACTTCTGACAATTCAAAGTTCAACTTGTAAACTTCAAACTTCTCCAAAATCCTCTTAACTCCTGTACAAATATTTTAGACACATCAGGAAAAGGTTCAGCGTTTTGCTCTGTATGACCAGCTTTCCTCCTAAAATCCCTATCAATTAGTGGAAGAGGGAAAAAAAACAAAAAAAAAAAGTCAGATGTCAAATGTCTAGATTTAACTCCTGCTCATGCATACTTTTCGTTTCTCACAGAGATGACTGGACCAATTACAGAGATGACCAGGAGAAACCAAGAGGTGGGACAAGAGCGAGTTCCATTTGCTGCCATCTCAAGGCATGAAAAGGTACTGTGAGTATCGTTCTTGCTTATATTTAAGAGTTTGAGTTTTTCACTGTTTATAATTTGTTTAGTAAGTGATTGATGAATACATAGAAATGCAAGTGTGTGTGTCTGTGTCTTATCTGCCTCATTTCTTTCTTTTTGTGTGTGCGTGTGTTAGCTTGGTGAGATAATATATGAGGAGAGGGTGTATCCAGCAGGTAAATGGGCCTGTGTCACTATTGGGGAGGATCTCTATGAGCAGAGCATCTCTAAGGGCTTCATGAAACTCATGCGTTTCATCTGCAAGGAGAACTCAGCTGGTACACATTCCTTTTTTACGTTTAAAAGAGGTCAAAGTGAAACTTTGAATTCGAATCTGAATTTAAATCTCAGATTATTATTATTATTATTATTATTTGTTTTTAGAAAAGGATATTTGATTGTTTTGGTATATTTTGGAAATTGTTTTTATAATAATAATAATAGTAATAACGGAAACATATTTTTAAATGATACGTTAGTGGAATATGGAAAATGGAATAGTTAATTTTTTTTCCACTTGCTGGCTAAGAATCACAAACACATTCTACACATTTTTGCACACGTCTATATAACTAATGCAAAATATTTTTTATTCTTTATTTCAGGCCGTTATTTGGGCATGACCGTGCCTGTCGTAAATGAAATAACGATGCTGGAAGACGGCACTGGCTTTGTCAAAGACATTCTTACAGCATACTACCTGCCTGCAGAGTTCCAGGCCAACCCACCCCAGCCTTCTGACCCAGACATCTCCATTATACACAGGGACACCATTCGAGTCATCACCAGGTAAGGCAGTTGCCTTCGACTGCTGGTTTTACACTGGTCGTGGTAGGTGCTATGCTCCTCACTCACACGCTGTCAACACAGCTTGCAGTACACGTGGCAAAAGTGGGTAGCGCGGGAGGGTCTGCATATGTGTACGGGCAAGTTTCTTTCAGAGGCCACCTCAGTTTAAACGCTCGTAACTGCAAATCTGAAGACCAACTTGGGCTGACACCTGCTTCTATGCTAAACCTTTTCCTGATAGGTGGGTTTTCAGCCTAGGATTGTTCAGCTAGTGTTTAGAAACAGATAAAACTAGCCTTTCCTCCTTGTTGAAGAGAGCTAACAGATGCACTACTGCTCTCCTATTGGACTCGCTGAGACTTGGTCGATGTGTGAAAATCTGTGTTTGATTTACACATCACATTGAAAATAATGTGTTTGAAAGTGCAGCAGTTAATTTTTTCTCTAAGAAAAGAATGTATGTATACTGCAAGGTTTAATAAGTATTTGGACAGTGACAAAATCAAATATCATCTTGCAGCCTCTTCATGGATTTTAATATCAAGGATTTAAACAAAAATATTGCATTAAACATTTTGGAATTACATCCATTTTTTACATTAATCAAAAGTAATCATACCAACTAACATCATTTAAAGAATAAGAATCCTTGTAGTCAGTGTCTGTGTGATGCCCATGAATCCATGGATATCACCAATACTAAGTTTTCTCCATTAAAACAGCCTTCAGTTGTGGCTAGTTTTTGGGTCTTTTTGCCTTCAATAAGTGTAAAGCATGCTCAGTTGGGTAAACAGGTGCATTATATTTCTTTGCTTTAGGAAGCTCTTGTATTGCTTTCGCAGTGTGTTTTGGGTCATAACCCATGTTTACAACCCAATCACCATATAACACCAAAGTGACTCAGTTCTGTTGGAAGCCATGCATGCCCATGCCTTAAAAGTGCCTCTATTATGTTTAACAGATGATGCTGGAATGCTTATGATATGATGATGATGAATACTCAAGTTAATCTTGGTTTCATCTGTCCAAATTTTGTTCCTGAACGGCTGTTTTCTTTTAAAATAATGTTTCTATTAGTCTAATCTTGCCTTTCTCCTCTAAAGTATAAACAGTGGTTTGAAGTAAACATTTTGAAGTAAATTCTGTGTATTCAAAAACATCTCTTGATTATAAGGGGGGGGGGGGGCTTTTTGGATTGCATATTAAAAGTTGCCATTAACAGCTACCAAGTGCAAATTCAATACATGCAAACAAACCCAGAACCTTACCCTACTACCCTTTGTTATTAAATAATGAGGATACAAGCCACACCTGGTCATGAAACACCAGTCAATTGTCACATTAGCCTGAAAAAAAAAACTTGAATTCAAGGAATAAACGTGTACTATTATATCTTGATTCAAATCTAAAGTTTAGGTTTAGGTTTTTAGGACAGTTCAGTCAGTTTTTTGGGGGGATGAGGTAAAACAGGAGATTTGCAGCTTTAAAGTACACCTGACAAGTCTTAAAAAAACACCCCATAATGGACCAGAAAAAGGAATATTTCCAACATCTTGTAGAAGCTATGAAATGAAGAGGCTGATGATGAGACTGTTTTGAGAGTACAGGGAAGCACTAACCAGGATTAATATAGCATTCCTAATACATTTCAGAAATAATATGTCAGTTAAATCACCTACTAACTGGTGAATAACAAAAAAAAAATCCAGTCCTGTGATTGTAGTAAGTTTATTTATAATGAGTAGGTTGTAATATGGTTGCTATAGAGCTTGAAATTACCATAAAGTGAAGTTTAATGAGTAATTGCTGCTCTCTGTTTAAAAGTGTAGACTGATTTAAGTATTTTCTTCTGTCAGGGTTTTCTTTGGCACCACCACAGAAGAGACTATCTCCCGACAGATCAGCCTGCTATGGGAGCTGCTGGGCGTGTCTGAAAATGTTCACCGTGACACCTACATGGTGGCTGTTTATGAGAACCCAGGGGTGCCAAGCCGTCGAAATGAGATCTGGTTTATCCGCCAGGACCCTTAAGAACTTTCTGCTGTACTTCTACCCCAACGCACCCCAACTTCACACGCTCACACATACAAAACACACTCCTGTAATGATTATTACATCCCCCGTTGCAGCAGAGAGAAAGACCAAACGTCTCAAAATGGCTAATATTATCAACAGTGTTGACTCAGGCGGAACTCTGAAGATTTTGAGGACACTTGAAGGTCAGGTACAGTTATGTTTTCAACAATACAGAAGACCATATGATGGCTGTAGCACGTAATTTCATTACAAGTACTAAGCACGTCACTCATTTGAATGGTGTAACGGTTTGGTGGCCTCGCTAATAAGCTGTAAGTATTGAAGAGCATGTACTTTGCACTGCTTCAGTGATCTTTTTTTTTCATGGTTCTCAGTTTTGATTTTTTTATTCTAGCCCTTGCTGACATACAGATCAAGGTTTTCTGTCATGAAAATAGTCTAACATTTCCGAACATACAAATATAATTTAATTAGAATATAAAAGGTTCAATAGTAGAAGGAATATTCCCCAAATCCCCCTTCTAGTATATTTTATAGGTCTATTTTGTGATTTGTCTACTTTGTGAATGTTTATTAGTTCATGTTATTGTGTTTGTCACTACTACTTTTTTTACCCACTGTCCTTTTAAGAAAACACTTTGAACATTGAATTGAAGACGTGAAATACACTACTGCTCAGTTCTGCTATGTGTATCAGTACAAATCTGTTTTACCTCTGCAGTTAATAATGGAAATCCTGCCAGTAATGCACTCTGTTTTGTGGTTTCCCAAATGCATGACAATCATTTTATAGAAAGTGCTACTCATCAATGAGTACTTATAAAATATAGGAATGTTTTGCTTCATGTATGCTATGAATGCATTGACCAGTTTGGCTGTTTTCTTTAAGTTATATTTGAGACAAAATCCAGGTGTTCATGAAGCATGATAGATCATGCAAAATTCTCCTGCTTTTTTATTGATAGTAAACACAGCCTCTGTAGATAATTAAACATAAAAAAATATTTTTGGTAAATCATAATGCACAGTTACCTCCTTAACATGAAAAGGCACAATCATTAATTTAGCCTATGCAAAAATGTAGGCGCTCCAAGCATTGCAAAAGATCTGATTTATATTTTTGACAGTCTCAAATACCAAATGTAATTTGGAAATATCATCTGAATCAGGTTTCCAGCTTTATAAATGAAAACTAAAGTAATCGATGGCAAAGACACTGTGGAATGTTATTTCAAAATTCATGGGAATTTTGGAGGACTAGATGAGATCTGGAAGACCGATAAGACCTATAAAGAACTACACATAAATGACATAAATCTCCATTTGACTGCCAAGTGTGCTGTTGGCACAACGTTCCAGCGTGCAGCATTGCGAACATTAACATATTATACATGGGAAAGCCTAAATGAGGATACCTTACCTCAGGCCACCAGAGGGGTCTTGAAAACAAGTGCTAGTCACAAACAGCAAAGACATGTTTGGGGACAAAAAGGGAACTGCATTTAATGAAAAGAAAACCTTGCCAAATGTGCAGCATGGGGGGTGGATCTGTCATGTGTTGGGGATGTGTTGCTGCCAGTGATGTTGGCACAGTCTCCTGACCTAAACACCAGAGATAGAACTTTGTTTATAGAAATGGATAAGAATGGAAATACTTAGCTCTTATTGGTCATCATTTGTATGAATGCTTATGTTCTGAAAGACAGAGTAACTGTGCGAAAATAATGGTTTATGTTTGTAGCTACAGGTGCTGTGTTTATTACTAAAAATACTAAAATTGGCCAAGGGTGCCCAAACATTTGCGTAAGACTGTAGATATTTCCACACACTGTGCTATCACTATGTTTAAATATTCTAATACAATTAATTTTTGTGTAAAACCAGTGATTGTGTTATAACCTCACAGCCTTGAAGAAGTGGTGGCCAATATTTTATAGGGTATCTGTCTACTAGTTTGTGTAGACAAAAGATAAATACTGAGAAGACAGTGCATTAGACCTATGTCTTAATATAGGCTACTGCACTCTCTCTCTCTGTAAATGTTTCAGGTGTAGTTATGTGAAGTTATTTATTTTAAGCATTAAACTAGATTTTATGGGACCACTTGGCTCTAAGTAGATTTTATGCTGACAGATAGTATTTTTTTTTATTGCATTTTAATTATAAGTGATTGTAGCTCAGTCGTAGTTTCTAAACTGTTTGTCTTGTGCCACTTTTTTGCTGCGTTTATCTTGTAATACTCTATTAATCAAACTATCTTTTCGAAACTGTAGCTATATTTAGTGATTTTACCTTGGTTTAATACGCATAATCAAATTGCCCAAACTGGTCAGCGTTAACGGCATTATTTTAATATGAGAGAGATGTAAATAAAATTAATCAATCTTCTGGACCTTCGACTGCGTAACTTGTCGTTGACCTGGTGGGAAATAAATAAAGTTATCTAAGATCTTCAATCGTCTCTCTTTCATTGCTGCAAGACGTTTCGTCTTAAAAACAGGGCACAGACCGTGAACAAAGCGCAGTCCGGTAGAAGAGAGGCTCCGGGTGATCCACAGCTCCTCCTCCCAGCAGCCTTCGCCGGAAGCCGCCCATCCATCTAAATACTCAGGCTGAGGAGGGAACCGCGACCTGGCTGGAGCCTCGCAGCACAGTTTTCTTCCCGAGTCATCGAGCCTGAAGCTAGCTAGCTATGGAATAGCACACGGAGCGAGCCCTTTGTCCTGATGCGAGGGAAATTACCCTGAAAAAGACACGGACCTCCTGCCTCATTCTCCTAGATCCGTAGTAATTGTAAACTAGCCGAATCGGCTAGCTCAGCTTCGGAGAAGACCGCTTCACGTTGCTCTGAACACTTCATCGAGGAGAAGAAGAGAGAGAGAGAGAGAGAAAAGGAGGCTGAATTAAGTTGTTAAACTGGTGCCTAACGTTCAGTTAAAGTCGTGTAATCATTTCAAGCAGTTCTGTTCAAGTTAAAACATGACTTCATCGAAGAAAGAGAAGGATCGCCGTGAAGAAAGCCGTAGTACGCTGGTGCCGCTCGGAGCGTGGAGTACTACTACTACTACTGCTGCTGCTGTTGTGGTCGTCGTGCTTCTTTGTAAAGGTAAGAAAGTCAGAAACACCGCGGAAATATGTGCCTAGTTGGCTTAAAGCTGTGTTTAATTCCGACTGAACATCCTAAAAAAAAAAAAAAAAAAAAAAACGCCGCAAGAAAGTCGAAGCAGCTCCCACCCCTCCGTTGCTGGCGTGCGTAAACTTGGAATTGGCTTCTAGCGACCCCCCCCCCCCTGGAAAGGGGATGAACGCAGCGCTAGCTTACTGTTTTTATAGCTGCCGAGCAGTTTGGTCACCTTATCTGCAGGTAGCTAGCTACGTTTATGGGACGATGGCTATGGTGACATTTGTGGATTATCCAATATGGAGTAGACCCAAAAGTTTCCATGTCTTGGTAGCTAAATTATGCAGCTCCAAGGGGTGGTGAGTCCTCAACCGGCTTAAAAGGCTCATCCTGAAGCGTCTAAGGTTACCAGTGAAACTCGGTGGGACACGGCTGTTTACATTAGTTAGTTAGTTAGCTGGCTAAATCACAGCTGTGATTAGGTTGAAAAAAGGAGCAGTAGTATGATCAGTTATGGTAATAGTTTGCACGATCACTTGATTGCAGATGTAAGCGCTGTTTTTGACTGTGTACTCTGTCTTTGGGCTCTTTCATAAACCGTGTTTTGACTCCTGCTGCTGAGCGAGAAGAGGGTAGCTAGCTAGCGAAGTTGGGCCATCTCTGTGTCTGTGGGTCTACAGAGATAGCCTCGCGTCAATGAAGTACTGAAGACCTTAGTCTGTGTTAAATCTGTGGCTTTGTGTGGAAATATGTTCATATATCAGTCTGTAGGCAGCAGTTTACTTCAGCGAGTACTTCCTGTTTAATGCATCCCGTGGGACACAGGTAAGCGGGGGAGGTAATGGGAGCAGGACATGGAGGAGGGCGAGGGGGAGGGGTAGGTAGGTAGGTAGGCAGGGGGCGGTGTGTGTCTGAGGTATTCCTGTGTGTTGAGGAAATAGTGCAGCATTTGCAAGGGTGCCTGAAAGATAAAAGGGTGGATGGTAGTGACTGTTCACAGGTACTTGAGGAGCCTGCTTGATCTTTAAGAACACAGGGGAGGCATCTTACCCCTTTGTTATGCTAATTGAAGCAAGTCTGGGAAAGCAGAGTCTTAACAATAGTCGGGTAAAGGTGCTACCGAGTAAGACTTGACACTTTGTGCAGCCTAATTCCGAGAAGTGCTGTTTTTAGTCATTTAGTGATTATAGTGGTCGGATTATCCTCCGCTCCTACACTGTTGTAAACAGTGCATCGTAGCATCAGTGCCAGTGATTTGGGGGATTCACGTAACAGTAACATACTTTTTATAGTTCAGTTAGAAAGCATTACAAATAAAAAATGTCCCATTACCCTGTATTACTCTGTACACTGTAAAAATTGTGGGTGAATGGACCAATAGAAATGCCCTAAATGACTTGGAATAAACTACTATTTTACAGGGACTTTCATTTAGAGTTAGGGCTATTTTTGCCGTCGCCTCCTTGGAGATTACATTTACATGTAAGGCATTTAGCAGACTCTCTTATCCAGAGTGACTTACAAAAGTGCTCTGCTGTTTACCCAAGAAAAATCCCAGCTAGTTTGAATAGACTAATAATTCAGATACCTCTAATATTAGACTCTACTAAACCCAAGTCAGGAAGGAGACCACTCTGCTATTCGCCCAAGTATTCTCGGAAGAGGTGGGTCATGTAGTGCTATCTCCGTTTTTGAGATGCATGTTTTGTGTTGGACCCACGTTGAAACCATGTGCTATATATGTTGTCTTTGTTTTTCCCCTAGTAGTCTTTTATGCATGTGTATTAAACAAATAGTTTCTTTAAAAAGAAACGTGCACATATTCTGTGAGCCTTGTTATATGGAGAACACATGCTCAGTACGAGGAGGTTGTTGGTGTTATGGCATTGCCACCTGCCATCCCCTTGTTATATTCTGAACAGCGGTGCATGCCGGAGAGTAAGTGGCATGTTCTGGCCCATAGCAGTGGTGTTGATGGAGGCAACAGCTGCTCGTTCCTATTGTGCGCTGCCCTCCTCACGCTATTACTACTAGTAGAAATGTAGTATACCTGGAACATGTGTATCTAACTATTGATGGTTGTGAATGGGCGGGTAATATTTGAACATATTTATAAAGCAAAATCCACCACTGAAACATGAGACAAAGAGGGTTGTCTTAAAATCTTAATCCTAGTGTATTTGCATGCGACACAGTTGTCTTATCTTTAAGGATATTGGCAGTGTTCTCAAAGGGCTTGATTTGTTGATTTAGCTTACGCTACTTTGTATTTACTAACATCTTTTATTTTTGTGAGTGGCATATCATTGTCTCTGCCTTTAATGAACACATTGGATTTTGGATTTTTTTTTACATTAAAACAAACCGAGCCAGCTGACGTCTGTTTTTCTGACTCCCTCTGTGACGCTGACAGTAATGCACTTCAGTGGACTTGATTACAAAGTGGCCTTTATCATTTACTTATTTCCCTAAATTGAGACTTTTGTGGTTTGACAAAGATGTAAATAAGTACTGTTTGTATAGTTTGTGTTTGCAAGAGATCAGACTTCAGATGAAGTGACAACAGTACTGCAACTGATCGTGGTCTAAAGGATTATATTTGCATCAATTAAGCCATATTTGAACTTTCTGTGTCTTAGAATGCTGTAAATGGCTTGGGATGGTTCTCTGTTCCTCTTGAAATCGATTCATGAATTTGAATGGATTTCTGTTGTGATGTACATTTTATTGTTGGCAGTTTGTAAAGTTTGAAAAGAAATTCGGAGCATTAATAAGAGGCAAGCATGTTTGTATTGTTAATATGCAATACAGTGTGTATTTTCTTATCAAATATAGGACATTTGTCTACATTCTTGCTTATAAATTCATAGGAATTGGTGATAAACTAACTGACAACAGTTTTAGTTGAGGCCGTTTTCTGTGAACATGTATCTCCATTTTTGTATTTATTTCCATGCTTTGAACCCTGTAGCTGCTCTGTACACCGTGTAAATAATTAGGGGTGAATGGACCAGTAGAGATGCTCTAAATGACTTAGAATAAACTCCTATTTTACATTGACCTCCATTCAAATGACCATTTTTGCCTTCTCCTCTAATGTCACCACTTTGGAGAAGCATGTTTTTAGTTGGACAATGATGTTATGCAACAATTTTATGTTATGGAAACCATATCTCTGTGTGTAGGAGGTTTTTGTAGCATGTGATGCTTGAAACAACTGTATTTTTAATGTTGTGTCTTTTAGGGGTTTGGGAAGGGGTGGTATGATCGCCGTTTTAACCTAAAAGTTGAAGTTATTACTTGCAAGGCCAAGCAGATCAAGGCTAGGTTCATACTTGATGCATTGCAACCCTGAAAAGTGTGAAAGTGGCATAAGAGTGGCATCTGCGCGTGGGACTTGCACAGTACCACAGTGTGGTAATATTATTATTGTGTTAACGTTTTCAGCATATCATATATCACCATTTATCTTAAGAATATAGAGATTTGTCAGATTGCTTAGCCCTATGTGATATTTCAACCCTAGATACCATCTCATGCTGTACCTACACTTTAGTTAGTCATAAGATTGGAATATGGTGTGGGGGTGGGGGTTGGGGTAGGTTTGGAACCCCTGGAGTTTTGAAATCACTTCCTAAAGAGTTAGTTCTGTTATTGCCTGTTTATTCCCAGGACCCCGTTGGATAGCCATCCATTTGACTCTATTACTCTTAGAGTACATTGTATATACACTTTTCTTCCTGTTGCTGGCCATTCACTTCTTTAGTGATGTTATGTAGCGTTAGATTTGATGTATATGATGTAGATAACACACAGAGGAACATGTCCTTTGTAAGCCTAATACAAGTTAATCCATTTGATTCTCTTGTATTGTAACATCTATTACAGCCACATGGGCGCATACCTTCTTTTAAAATGTAGATCATGCACTGCGTGCATAGTCACTCCGTTTTTGCAGGCTAAGAAGTAATTGGACAAACAGTTATGATTCACTTAGCGGTCAGAATTGTGACATCTTGAAACGGTGTCCTGCTAGATAGATGCAAATCTCAGGTTTCAGTCACAGGTGTCAATTTGTCTCGGTAAAACGAATGACATTACTTAGAAAAGTGTAAATTGTGTTTTCCTCAGAGGAATTAATCCGATATATTTTTGTAACTATTAGGTTACATGATCTGGATTCCTCTTAACCCATTGATATGTAATGTTCCACCTACTGTCCCACCCTGGCATGACTGTTGCTTGGCCAAGCTTTAATCAGAGTGGATTTACTTCATTCCCTTCCAGCTATCCCTTTACCATCCCTCTCTGTCTGGCATCTCCTATTGCATGTTGAAGAGACCGGGGTCCCAGAAGGAGCCTTGCACTTATGAGCACGCCTCCATTGTCTTTGGTGTAGAGAGACAGCTGTTGGGCCATATCCATGCCAATATGACTACTTTGATTGAGAGAGCAGCTGCTAAAATGACCTACTTTCTTCTCAAGACAGGTCCCCAGTGATGACTGGCAATGTTTTGTCGTGCAAATGGCCATGGCTGGGGCAGACGGCATAGTGAAGCCATAGCAAGGCTTTCAGGTCCCAGTGTTGAGTTACCCAGAGGAAAACAAACAGCTGGAAGTGATAAATTTGTTAATATGTGCCTGCCAGAGCCTTCCACACATGTGCTCCTGACTTAATTAGCCACTTTGTGGTACGTTAATGACTTTCTGAGTAAATGGTATACAAAATGGGGTGTAATGGTATACAAAACTCACAGTTTGGTTCACACCACAGTTTGGACTTAAGGGTTTCTTACAGCGGCGAGAGAAAGATCATCATACTAGGTTCCTTTTCTACTACTGTCCATTCAAAATAATGAGAGTTTTGGTTTGTTCTGTCTATTGGCAAAAAGGCATAGCCTGTGGTGACTATTGGCCGATTCAGATCCGATCTATGTTTCTGTGTTTCCGTAAATAATACAGCCCCACAATTGAGGTAAGCTGTGCTAATCCATGCTAGCAAACAGCAGTGAAATCACTACTTTTAGTACCAGTTTCTGTGATCAGACTCAATTGCTCAGAGATTTCAGGAGTAAAGACGGGCTGGGAGGAACTTTAGATCTTCTTAAATGGATCTAATAGGATAGAATATGTGCCTTTGCAGCACAGACAAAAATGGCAGAAAGTAATCCACCTAACCCACTCTTTACCTGCTGCTCTCTCTTTTACAGCGAGTCTCTGAGTAAACGCTAAGCTAAAGTTTTCCCTCTTCCTCGAACTTTCCTCGAAGTTCGCCTACAGCAGCTAAGGATCATGTCTATGAAGGGCGCCTAGAGGATGCCAGATGGCACCCTGCTAACCTAAGGATCGGAAGTGAATCTAAAGCCGATACCCAATCCATAAAATTTTTTAAAAAAAAAGCCTGGATCGGCCTGATCCAAAGTCACTGGATCGAAACGGGACATCCCAAGTTAGCATGTTTCATGGTAGCATTTTTCTGCACACACACCCTACAAATGACAATGTGGACACACTGCCTTCATCCAACCCACCATGATCTCTCTGTAGGGCTGGGCGATATGATAAAAATATATCACGTTATTTAAAAACATTTTCACAAGATACAATATTATTGCATTAATGCATGATCACAGACAAAAGCTTTAGTAGGCAAAGATTCTTAAATACTACCACTCAAATACTTATATTGAGTACTGTGATTACCGTGAGTACTGTATTCAAAATGTGTTGCCTGGACTAATTACACGGTTTGTAATGAAATGTGTAGTTAATCAGTGTTTTTCAAGCACTGGTGATATTCACGATACACTATACAAAAGTATATTGTGTGTCACATTTACCACGATACGATAAAAAAAATATCAGCATATCGCCCAGCCCTCACTTCATTTCACTGCAAACAGAACAGTGAGCAAAAAAAAAGTGGGGGTTGGAGATGCCACAAGACTACAGTTATCAAAGCGATACTCCTTAATCCACTACAATTCCAACAACACCATGTAAATCTAAACCTTCCTTGGTAAGTGCTTAGAGCCTCAGGTTTCTGGGTGGAACTTGCAAAAGTGAAATATCGTGTAAAATTGTTTGCAAATTGTTAACATTTTTTTTAGGGGCATGGGTTGCAGGGGTTAGTATTTTATACATGCAGGGTCAAAAATATATGTAAAGCATACTTTTGGTTAAATATCCATTAGCAAGTTGCACCTTGACCAAACCAGAATATCTGGCAGAATTCTGATTGGGTGGTTGACCACTGTCCACTCTTTGGCAGAATTGGTAGAGATCAAATACATTTGTTGGTTTTCTGGCGCAGAGCACATATTTAATGTCAGGTTTTTCGGAAGGCCAATTCAAACGCTTAATGTTGGACTTGTTTAGGACACCTTTGATTTGTGTTTGGGGTCATTGTCATGTTGGAACACCCAAGTGTGTCCAGATTTTTACCATCTAGTTGATTTGAGGTTCGCCTACAGCAGCTAAGGATCATGTCTATGAAGGGCGCCTAGAGGATGCCAGATGGCACCCTGCTAACCTAAGGATCGGAAGTGAATCTGAAGCCGATACCCAATCCATAAAAAAAAAAAAAAAAAAAGCCTGGATCGACCCGATCCAAAGTCACTGGATCGAAACGGGACATCCCTAGTTAGCATGTTTCATGGTAGCATTTTTCTGCACACACACCCTACAAATGACAATGTGGACAAACTGCCCTCATCCAACCCACCATGATCTCTCTGTAGGGCTGGGCGATATGATAAAAATATATCACGTTATTTAAAAATATTTTCACAAGATACAATATTACTGCATTAACGCATGATCACAGACAAAAGCTTTAGTAGCCAAAGATTCTTAAATACTACCACTCAAATACTTATATTGAGTACTGTGATTACCGTGAGTACTGTATTCAAAATGTGTTGCCTGGACTAATTACACGGTTTGTAATGAAATGTGTAGTTAATCAGTGTTTTTCAAGCACTGGTGATATTCACGATACACTATACAAAAGTATATTGTGTGTCACATTTACCACGATACGATAAAAAAAATATCAGCATATCGCCCAGCCCTCACTTCATTTCACTGCAAACAGAACAGTGAGCAAAAAAAAAGTGGGGGTTGGAGATGCCACAAGACTACAGTTATCAAAGCGATACTCCTTAATCCACTACAATTCCAACAACACCATGTAAATCTAAACCTTCCTTGGTAAGTGCTTAGAGCCTCAGGTTTCTGGGTGGAACTTGCAAAAGTGAAATATTGTGTAAAATTGTTTGCAAATTGTTAACATTTTTTTTTAGGGGCATGGGTTGCAGGGGTTAGTATTTTATACATGCAGGGTCAAAAATATATGTAAAGCATACTTTTGGTTAAATATCCATTAGCAAGTTGCACCTTGGCCAAACCAGAATATCTGGCAGAATTCTGATTGGGTGGTTGACCACTGTCCACTCTTTGGCAGAATTGGTAGAGATCAAATACATTTGTTGGTTTTCTGGCGCAGAGCACATATTTAATGTCAGGTTTTTCGGAAGGCCAATTCAAATGCTTAATGTTGGACTTGTTTAGGACACCTTTGATTTGTGTTTGGGGTCATTGTCATGTTGGAACACCCAAGTGTGTCCAGATTTTTACCATCTAGTTGATTTGAGGTTATACTGAAGAATTCCTCCTTCATTAGTCTATCTGCTTTGTTCAGTGTACCAGTTCAATGATGCTACTACCACCATGCAGAACAGTTGGTACAGTGTGCTTAAGGTCAAATGCCACAGCTTTAACTCCCCTAAACATCTTTCTCATCAGTCCCTCAAATCTTCCTTCAGGAAGCCTCCTGTGGTCAGCTGCAAACGTTAGTCGAGCTTCAAGGTGTCATTTTTCAGCGCAGGGGCTTCTGAATGGTAGCCTCCTAGTCCATGGTGATGTAAAACTTGCTTGACTGTAGACGTAGTGACACCGGTATTTTAGCAGCTTCCACTTAATGACAGGCATAGGCATATTCCTGGGCTGTTGCTGACCATCAGAACCATTTCCCTCTCAGCTGAAGGTGACCGTTTTGGTCTTCTTTTAGACCTTGGCAAAGTGACTACACCTTATCTTGTTTTACATACAGTTGATGACCTTGGACTTCTCAGATCTGCACTGGGTTTCCTTGGACTTTCCTGTTGTACTGTAATTCAAAAAGTGCTGTCAAATAAACCTTTTTAATGTGGGTGCAAAGAATGTCATGATCACTCACAGGACACGAACTGTTGGTACAATCCCAGAGAAATGTGTATTAGGAAGACCTAATACAATAGGAGGAAACAATAATGCACAGAGTACAGAGGTTTACCTTATTACCTGTCTGCACGCCCTGTTCATGCAAAAGTTTCATGAGAGGGTTTTTTTTATATATATACAAGCTGTCAAATAAGACATGCCTTTGAATGTCAATGTTTTCTTTCTCTTTCTCACTGCCAAGATTCCTTTATCTGCGGTGGAGTGCAGGGAAGGCCAAGGTGGTGTTGACACTGTCAGGGCAAATATAAATAAATAAATAAATAAATAAAAACAATTGAATGTCTTAGTCCAGCTATGTGCAGCCTGACTGGACGGTCTGACCTAGAGCCTCTGCAGATTCTTCAAGCAGTTGAACCCCTTAAGTCCATTGATGCCATAGTTCACCAAGATTAAGTTAAGATTTTATGCATTTTCATATCATTGCTGTCCCACAAAAACCTCCAGAACTGCAACTCAACTGAAGTCAATGTAAAATGATTCTATTAAAATGTAATTTTGGAGCATTGTCTATTAATTTTGAAAATGTGACCCAATGTAAATGACAACAACAAAGAATCAATAAGTGAAAATTTTGCAAATATGGGATTTTAAATATTTTCTAAATACATATAATAGAAATTGTGCTCATATTCTCATATATGTTGAGCTTCACTCCTTTCACAAAAAAAGTTGTGGAGGGTAGTTGGGTGACTAACTAAAAATGTTGTTGGACACCCTTTCATGTCGGTCATACTATCTTCAGAGAGAGAGGGAAAGATATCTGAATTTATGGTTTTCTTCCTATGTTTAAATGAAGTGTAACTTATTCTTCAGTCTCCCCTCGCAGTGTGGCTCACACTGGTGCAGGACTCATGGTCAATGGTTTAACAGAATGCGTTTTTGGCCTGCTCTGCAGGGACTCTGTAGCTTCATTACCCATTCCCTGCACAAACTGGTTCTTTTCTAGCATATGCTGTGCTTGAGAGAGCAAGACTGACTGCTATTTTTGTTGTGTCAATGAACGATGTCTGGATGAATGGAGGAAATTTAGCAGGAAAGAAAAAGCATGCTGGGAAATCACAGATTGAAGTTTAGAGACAGGGACAGAATTAAAAATGAGGAGGGGGGAAAAAAACCCACCTTCAAATAGGTTCTGTTTTTTAAATCATGCACACTGTACCAAAAATGCATTTACCTGCTAAAATCTTGTCGAAAAAAACATGATTGTAGACAGTAAAATTGCTCATTTACATTTAAGGCATTTAGCAGCCACTATTCTCCAAAGTACTCAGAAAATACACTTAACTAGTTTGTAGCAAAGATGCCTTATCTTAGACACTATTAAACACAAGCCAGTATGGAGATCATAATTCTCTACACTTTACCCAAGTTCATTCTACTGCTTTAGTGCAGGACAGAAAAAAGCCTGGATAAAAAAAAGTCAAAGTCTTCTGTGGGTCTTAAAGGGATGGCGAGTCAAGCCGAGCCATACCTGAAGTTCGAAGGGCTTCTTGGTACTGATGGTTTTTGACCATTGCCATCAAGTACGGAAGGGCTGGCTTGACTTTGTAGGCCAACATCAGGGTTTTGAATCTGATGCGGGCAGCAGGGGACTTACATGGCTGAACTTGGAAGCATTGAAAACAACCTGTGCCACTGCATTCTGGATCAATTGCAGGGGGCTGATGGTGTGCAAAGGGAGACCAGCCAGAAGGGAGTTGCAGTATTCAAGTCTTGAAGTGACGAGAGATTGAACGAGCACCTGGGTGGCCTCTCTAGAGAGGAAGGGTTGAATTCTCAAGATGTTGAAAAGGAGAAATCTGCATGACCGAGTCATGTTTGCATCATGACTTGAGAACGATATCTGATCATCCACAACTTCACCAAGGCTTCTGTAGATGGAGTGACCAGCGAGTTCTCAAAGGTGATGGCAAGATCGTTGTAAAGTTCAGCAAGTTCCAGCGATGTACAGCAACTCAATAGGCAATATCTTTCCATGGGTTTTGCTTGGCACTCACTAATCTGCATTAAACTACATAATCTGGCCCATCAATTAGTAAATAAAGTTAGAGATGTTATCCAAGCCAGCTGCAAAATCCAGCCACCTGACTATGTTCTGGTTTGTGTTGAAGTAGCCAATTGATCTGAGACTCACCTGAAATTGCTACGGTCAGTGTTCGAGTGTAAGGAGGCTTGCCCCAGGCTAGCATAAAGGGACAGTTTGTACCATAGGCCCTCCTGGCTTGACCTTTTTTCTGCAGTCCACCGGAGTGCCTGGCCTTTCACTTCACTCCCAGGTGCCTTCAAACAAAGCGCTGACTGACTTGCTGGGTGGGTGGGGGATTTAGGGCAGGGTTGCAGTCTGCTTCTCATCAGTGTTGCCTTTTCTTTTTGCCTTTTTGGGGTCCCGTTTCTTTAAATAAGGATCACAATGGTGTCTAAACAAGCTGTGGTGGTAAGCGAAGAGGTGCTGGTATTGGCATGGTCTAAAATCATTGTGAACACAATGGCTTTCCTATGTGTAGCGATACAAGGTTTTGCTGTATTAATTTCTCTTCTGTTTCTTTTTTTAGCACTCGGTGTAGAGTCTGCATCCTTTCATTTCACAAAAGAGCCTAAATCGCAGGATGCGTTGCATGGACGCAGCGCAATGTTGAGGTGTGAGGTGAACAATCCTGAGGGTGTGGCCTATAGCTGGCTGCTTAATGGACAGACGGTCTCCAATTCAGAACGTCGCTTTCAGGAAGGAGGCAATCTAAAATTCACTGCCATTGACAGAACTGTGGACAGTGGCAACTTCCAATGTGTGGCCACAAAAAACATCACTGGAGAAGAGCAACACACCAGCGAGGCATATTTCAACATCAAATGTAAGCTGAACCACTGTCTCTTGTCTCACCTTTATGCCTCTTGCATGCCTTTATGCTACTACAGAAAACCAAATACTGTGCATGAAAGTTATTTTGGGCCTGTGAGGAGGGGCAATTCAAGCTTCGTTTAATGTGTCTTGCCAAAATCAATTGTTTAAATTGTAATGTCCGCTCACTTGTGTCCAATAACAAATAAGGTCAGGTAAGGTTAAAAAAAAGACCGGTCAGTTTTTATTGTGACTTCAAAACATTCCCAGATGGTTTGAATGCAATAATAAATGGATAGAAGTTCCAGTAGTTCTAGACATATCCTGGTTTACTAACTGGAAGGATTTCCTCTGTACTGCTCTCTCTCTCTTACTCTCTCTAGGGTTAGAAAGCGGTGGGGTGACTCTTCAGAGTTCAGCCTCAAAGGATGATATTGAGAGCTCCTCACCGGTGACCTTACGCTGTAATATTGATGGACACCCACGGTGAGGAATTTTATCTTTTAATGACTTATTAAAGACATTATAATTTCTATGGCCTTTTTTCAGTGATTCGTCATCATTTGAATTCAGAGGAAATATACAGGCCAACTGGTGATTTGACCTATTTAACAACTGTTAAACAGCAAATTTGATCATTTTAGATTTTATTGATCCTCACCAAATATGGGATGCCTCTTCAGTGGACATGTAAACCTACCAATTTCCCAATAAAATGTATTTATTATATTTAGATGAACCGATTGCCAGCACTCTTGCAGTTACTCAAAATTAGTCAGAATACATGTCAAGTCAAGTCAGATTTGTTTGTATAGCGCTTTTTATAACTGTTGTCGTCACAAAGCAGCTTTACATAAATAGTGATTAATAAAAGACAGAAACAAAGAAGAAATAACGTAAGACATGATGGATCAAAGACCCCCAGTGAGTAGATAAGGCATAAGTTGTGATTGTGACTGCAGTACTCACTTGTTGTTGATCTCTTCCTGAAACCTGCAGACCAACCAGTCGCTGGTACAGAGATGGAGTGGTGCTGGCAGAAAAGAACCTCAAGATCAACAATAAGGAGCGAACACTCACTCTCCCTAGCGCCAGCCCCGATGACAACGGCCTCTACTACTGCTGTGCCAAAAATGCTGCTGGCCAAGTGTGCAGCAGCAGTAACTTCACCCTTAACATTATAGGTGTGTGGTCTGTTTTTATTCTTGAATTTATTGTGTGTGTGTGTGTGTGTGTGTGTGTGTGTGTGTGTGTGTGTGTGTGTATGTGTATCTATCGACCTATCGATCTAGCTATCGATCTATCGATCTACTCTGTAATTGCAAACAAAGGCTACTGTACCAAATATTAACATTGATTTTCACAGGTGTTTAAATACTTATTTGCAGCAGTAACACACAAATAAATTATTTTAAAAATCATACATTGTGATTTCCGGATTTTGTTTTTTTAGATTGTGTCTCACAGTGGACATGCACCTAAGATGAAAATTTCAGACCCCTCCATGATTTCTAAGTGGGAGAACTTGCAAAGTCGCAGGGTGTTCAAATACTTATTTTCTTCACTGTATATATATCTATCTCTATATCTCTCTATCTCTATATCTCTATCTCTATCTATCTATCTATCTCTATCTCTCTGACAAAAAAGTGGTCTGACAAAACCCAGCCTTTTGAAAACACTGACCTCATGATGTTAATCTGCTCATGACTGTTGCTGACTAACAACTGGATGTACTTTTAAATTACACAGAACAGAATGCCTGTCTAATCAGGAGTGTGTTTTTGCATTCTCATGAGAATAGAGAGAGAAAGTTTTGCCTTCAGAAATATTTGGATGTGTGTGGAGGTGGCCTTTGTAATATGCTATGTCTTGTCTTAGATAAGAGTTACCCACAGCCTGTGGTGAAGCCTGAGAACTTGGTGGTGCTGAAGAATGAAGAGGCCCATTTCCATTGCCAGTTCACAGCTGAGCCTCAGCCGACCGTAGAATGGTACCATGAGAACGAGCTTATCACCAACAAGAGCCGGTATGTGTTAAAAGGAGATATGTTCTTCATTGGTCTGCCTTTTTTCGAACCTGCTTTTGAAACTGATCATGTTTTCACAGCGTGTTCCTACTGAGCAATGGTTCAGTCTTCATCAGCCAGGTCAGGCAGCGTAATACTGGCCGCTACAGGTGTGTGGCTCAGGGGCCCCGCGGCCCTCCTGTTTCATTGGAAGCCTATCTAAGGCTAGCTGGTAAGATTAAAATGCATTGTATATGTATATGGTGGCATGCAAAAAATTGGGTGCCCTGTCAACTTCTGTTATTGTAAATAATGAAGGGAGTAAAAGATGACCATTTTAAAAAGACAAATGTAAAGATAATCAACTTCTTTAATATTATAAGCAGGATTACATCTTTTTTCTGTAACAAATTAAAAGGAAAGCAAACTTTTAGACACACTGTATGGACAGTATTTAGTAACCCTCCCTTTGGCAAGCATTACAGCGCCCCTTGAAGGACTCGTTGGCTGCATGATTGTTAATGTGATATTGATTTTTTTTTTTTTTAGCTGAATTCTCTCTCACTCTTGCTCACCTGCACCCTTCTTCCCTTTTGCTTTTTTTCTGTTAGAAATTGATGATATGATTGAACATCAGTCTCGCGTTTTCACTGCGGATTCCCTGGAGCGGGTGTCATGCCGCCCGCCCCGCGGGCACCCGGAGCCAGAAGTGTGGTGGGAGAGGGAGGGTGAGCGTGTTCCTGTTGAGGGACGGGTCTATCAGGATGGGCTGGACTTGATCTTTAGTCCCACTCGTGGAGAGGATTCGGGCACCTACTTCTGCTTTGCTCAAAACAAGGCTGGTCAGAGGAAGCAAGAACTGACCATCACAGTTGCCAGTGAGTGCAGCAGCACCCGTGTTCTGCTAACCATACAAGCAACACAGCTCTGTGTTGTGAGATGTAACTGCATTAGCATTTATTCTGCATTCCTAAACTAATGCTGTTTTTCGTTGCCAGCTGCACCTGAATGGATTCAAATGCCAAAGGACAGCCAGCTGGAAGAGGGGCATGCTGGATATTTACACTGTCACACCCGTGCTGCACCTGATCCTGAGGTCATTTGGTATCGTGCTAGTCAGCCAATCAACAGCGAGGTAAACAAGAGGATGAGAGTAACTCTTTCTTCCTTATCCTTGCCATGCTTAGAGAGTGATTCTGTAGATCTATAAATGAACAACTGCTGTCTTTCCATGCATTTTACCCCTTGCTTCTGTTTCAAAACATACAGCAGACCTGATGTGGACTTTCAGATCAGGTCTCAGGGCACACACTCACATACATGTCTTTTTAACAGGATGTGCGCTTTAAGCAGTTTCCCAATGGAACCCTGCGCATCAACAGTGTGGAAGTTTATGATGGCCACAAGTACCACTGCGAGAGTAAAAATGAAGCTGGCAGTATAAATGCCCATGCAAAGGTCACTGTTTTAGGTAAGGTGTGTGTGTGTGATTTTAAAATAATGAAGTGAATGAAGGATTTTTTTTGTTGGGTCATGTGACCACTTCTGAATGTGTTGTCTGAAAAAGATGCCCTGCTGTCTGTGCACCTTTATGTAGTCTCCTCTGTGAGGTGTGTCTGTGTGTTTGTGCTGTCAAACTTTATTCAAACAGTCTTATCTCTGCGTTACCCCCCCCAGAACGGTTAAAATTCACCCCAACGCCACAGTCGCTGCAATGTCTGGAGCTGGATAAGGAAGGTAGTTTGCAGTGTTCTGCCAAGGGCCGAATGACTCCCATCATCCGTTGGTCCAAAACTGGTATGTATGATGTTAAATGTACTGTTCCATCATTACTAGAATTACTATAGTGGTCATTTTAACTTTTTTTTTTTTTTTTTTTTTTTCAATCAAACTATTTACAATGGATACAGAGCTGTTTGTTTATTTATTTGAAAGAAGGGGGGTTCTTGTGTGCAGGAGGATTGAATTGTAAAATGTTAATTATCTATAAATCCAGCTGAGAGCTGTTCGTTTTAAACACTACTAAGTGTAGATGTTTCATGTGTAAGGGCCCCAATATAGAATATTTCAGTGTTGAATGTGCGCGTTTGCTGCCCCTTGCAGATGGCCGGGAGATTCCAGCTAGGGTGGAACAGAATGGAGGCATGTTGCACTTTTCCAAAGTGACACGGGCCGATGCAGGAAACTACACTTGCCTTGCTTCCAACAGCCTGCAAGGAGAGATCCGAGCTGTAGTTCAGCTCAATGTAGCAGGTAAAACACCACCCCACATGCAGAGAACCAGGTCATGTCTGATGACTTGGAAGTGCTGTTATTAGTTATTTAATTATATTCGTGCTGAATGCTATTATCTATGTTTCCCTCTCTCCGTTAGTGTATGTGGTTTTTAAGCTGAAGCCGGAAAACACTACTGTGTATCAAGGTCACGCTGCCATACTTCACTGCCAGGCCACTGGAGATCCTTTTCCCATCATCCAGTGGAAAAAGAAGGACAAGTTTTTTGAGGCCAATAAGAGCAGGTAAAACATTGCATTACATTCTGCACAACAGGCTTACAGTTGTTGTTACTGTACATTGTACAGTACTGGCAAATTAGAAATTTCGTATTCAATCAAGTCCAAATGTGTCCTTTTCTGAGCATCATATGGATCTTGTCTGGACCTAAAGAATGAAGACCAACTACCTGTTTAATTAAAAAGAGCACATTTCTTTGGCCTTGGTGCAGTTCAGTGTGTGAATCATTAATTAATAGGGATTTTTTTTTATTGTCTGTTCTGATTGAAATATGATCTATGCTTTCAAGTCACATGATATTTTATGTTTACCCTTAATTATAACTGTCAATTCTCTTGACTGCATGTCTAGGTTTCAGATGATGCCCAATGGTTCTCTGGTTATCCATGATGTTGTAACGGACGACACTGGCAGCTACACCTGTATTGCTGGGAACAGCTGCAACATTGCACACACGTCTGCAGAGCTCTATGTTGTAGGTGAGGTATCACTGAACTGAACAGAACACTAAATATATGGTGTAAAAGGCTTGAGTTCCAATTAATCTGGTGATTTAGAGAATTAAAGTGTTAAGGAACCCATGCTGATCAAGCACAGCAGCACCCTTCTCACCCTGTACCTGTTCCTTTAAATGATAATAGGCCACTGCTCACCCCCCCTACACTTACAATTTCTATTTCTATTTATTTTCATGTGAATTTGAAAAAAGTTTTTCCATTAGAATTTAGTTCATACGTTCACTGAGCACTTTATTTATCATGATCAGTAATATTTCATTTGCCATTCATTTAAAATGTAATAATCCATTGTTTTAGTATCTCTGTGTACACTAGATTGATGGGACATAAGATTTTGGAAAGATTTCTTGATCAATGTTGACATAGTGTCACGCAGTTCCTGCAGGTTTTTCAGGTACACTGCGAATGCTGTGAATCTTCCATAGGTGGCATTAGTAGTTGGGTACATTTTGTGGCCATGAAGGGATGCATGTAGTCAGCAACAGTACTCACTTCAAATGATGATCAATTTGTATCAATCTCCGATTGAAAAATCATGAGTCAATGAGTCATTAACCCAGACTGAGCATGTCCCCACTGTAGCATCATTGTGTTGTTTATTTTGAGATGCTTTTCTACTCACCACAGTTGTACAGAGTGGTTATGAGTTATTCAAGCCTTTCTCTCAACTTGAAGGTGTCTGCTTGTTCTCTGCTGACCTCTCTTATTAAGGCATATCCATCAGCAGAACTGTTGCTCATCAGATTGTTATTTATTATCCCATTCTAAGGAAAAATACTCGAATCAGTCTGTCTGGCATTAACGTACCTTGTTCTGTACTGTGTGACTCTGTTCTTAAGACATCTGACTTCAGAAAGTAAAAGTAAATTGGCTAGGATCGTCGGGGTGGCAAAGAAGAGTGGGAATGGCAAGTTGCCAGCAAAAAATATGATTGTATGAAAAGGTGTACAAAGGATCCGTGGTTCCTAAGTCTATGATACTGATCTGATATAATAAAAACTAATAAATACTGAAGTAAAATCACTATCAAGTAACAGTGTTTTAGATGAGGCATTCTGGACTGATTGATTTTGTTTAGTAGAGATCTTTCTTTAAAAAGTCTATTTTTAATATCTTATAATCCAATCTGACTCGCCTCCCTGACCATTCAGCTCTCCATTCCTTTAAAACACTGCAGTCAAGTCAGTTTGTGTGTGTGCATGTGTGTTGTGGCACACACTCTGAAATGTCTGTTTGTCTACTACTGATGTGAAATAACTGTAAAGTGAATGTGCTATGATTTTGCTTTCTATAGTGGGTGCACATTAGCATTAGCAAAGAAAGCAGCATGGTTCTCCTGTCGGCACTGCAGACTCTAAATTCCCTCTGAGAACGTCCTTACTGCTCTGGGCTGGGCTTTAATGGCGCCATGTGGATACCAGGTGGCGAACACCATGGTTAAAACAAAGACTCTGAACTGGATTGGGATTAAAATAGCCGATACCGGATTCATTAAAATATGTCTGCATCGATGACATCACATACTAAAAATTGCATTAATTTGTATTAAGGTTATTGTATACTATGTGTAGGTTATTTATATTTATGTTTTAATGGTTTAACTTAAGGCAAATTCCCTGATTTGGTGGGACAACAAAGCTCTTGTTTCTGTCCTGTTCTAACTCTGCATATTGTTTGTGTGTACAGAGAAGCCAGTGCAGCACTCCATGGCAGATGACGAGAAGGCTCCCTATAAGATGATCCAGACAATTGGCCTATCAGTGGGGGCGGCTGTTGCTTACATGATCGTTGTGCTTGGCCTCATGTTCTACTGCAAACAGAGGCGCAAAGCCAAAAGATTACAGAAAGGTGGAGAGGAGCCTGAAATGGAGTGTCTTAATGGTATGTGTGTGTGTTGGATAAACTTATGTGCCTGTCTTGAGACGAAAGATAATATAAAAGATATATTTTCTAATTAACAGTTGCTTATATTTGTATTTGTAATTGCTTGTTGGCTGATGCACCATGCTAATGCAGTTTCCCGTTTTATCCTAAAGGAGGTGCCGTGCAGCAGAATGGCCAGACAACAGCAGAGATTCAAGAGGAGATGGCTCTAACTAACATGGTGTCCACTGGGAACAAACGCCACAGCACTCATGACAAACTATACTTCCCGCGCACTAGCCTCCACCCCATCACAACTCTGGGTACTGTCATAATGCCACTTATACTCTCTGTAGTATTATCTATTTGATCAATATTAAACTGTTGGTTTTCATTGACTGGATCTAGTGCAGGTATGACGGTCATAATCATAATATCCAGTGTTCAGAATGTAGCCACATCAAACTCTATATTACTCAAAGCCTTTATTATATACATGAGGGAATGCATTTTTAATTATATGTACTCTTGACAATAGAATAAACCACAAAGCTGAACTCCCAATCATGCAATACCACCCAGTCCTAACTGGATTTGATTTGAAGTGTGTGTGTGTGTGGGTGTGTGTGTGTGTGTGTGCTCACTCAGGTAAGGGAGAGTTTGGGGAAGTGTTCCTGGCCAAGGCAAAGACCAGTGAAGATGTGGAGGAGACAGTGGTTCTAGTGAAGAGTCTGCAGACAAGGGATGAGCAATTGCAGATGGATTACCGACGCGAGAGTGACATGTTTGCTAAGCTTGGTCATCCTAACATTACTCGTTTGTTGGGCATGTGCAGAGAGGCAGAGCCATATTACATGATTCTGGAATATGCTGATATGGTAACGCATGCCCTTTTTTTCAGTCCCCGTCTTCCAGTATTAATAAATCATTGTTCGAACATGAATATGTGGGATGTAATGCTTAGTTTGGACTACTATTTAATTAAGACTAATACATTTTTTACTTTAGATGCAATTCTTTTTGATTCCCACACAATTTCATATCAATTATTATTATTATTATTTCATATGTCCTTTTCCAACCATAAATGAAAGTGTGTACATTCAAGAATACATTAAGCTCAGTGTTTTGCTTCTTTTCCCAGGGTGATCTTAAGCAGTACTTGAAAATGTCCAAGAGTAAAGATGAGAAAGTCAAAGAC
Source organism: Salminus brasiliensis (assembly GCF_030463535.1). Classification (NCBI taxonomy): domain Eukaryota; kingdom Metazoa; phylum Chordata; class Actinopteri; order Characiformes; family Bryconidae; genus Salminus; species Salminus brasiliensis. The sequence goes on along the minus strand of NC_132894.1, from coordinate 17,331,622 downwards.
CGGCCACTTGGCACCAAGCAAAAGGTAAACTGTTGTCCAACAGACTAATGGTGTAGTTCAAATATTCAGATCAATGCAGTCAGCCAATCTGATACTGGTTTGCTTGTTTAAACAATTTCTTGCATATACAGTGCATGCAAAAGGTGGAGTACACCACCTGGTTCATGTGAATAGCTAAGCAAGTAAGGTGATGTCCAAAAATCTAACAATTGGGCACCTGCACAGCCAGTGTGTCAGAACACCCTGTTTTACCAGGATCACAACTTTCTGCAGATCTTTCCGTTCTTGGATGGAGGTGTTTTAGCCATTCCACTTTGCAAAAGGCTTCTAGTTCTGAGAGGTTCTTGAGCAGTCTTGCATGCACTGTTCGTTTGATGTTTATCTACAGACATTCAGTGATGTTTAGGTTGGGGGCTGAAGGCCATGGCAAAACCTCCAGCTTGCGCTTTTTGAGGTAGTCTCATTATATTTTGTGGTGTTTGGGATCATTACCCTGCTGTAGAAGCCATCCTCCTTTCACATTCAGCTTTTTACAACCTATGTGACCTATGAAGCAGTCCTTCAAGCAGTTCTCAATGAAGGTTTTTGTAATCTTCCAGACCTGGTTAATGTCTTATTAATTACAGTGCAAACTGAGGAAACCACTACCTAAAAACACCCCATCATCTTATAGACTTCTCCTGCTTTGTGGAGATCTGCAGCTGCTTAGTGGTGCCCATGGTTGCAGATTGACATGCTTTGAGTAATGTATAAAACTTTAGCATCACCTGATAAACAAGCCCCTTACAAGCTAATCTTTTGCATGGTGCCCATTTTCTTTTTGTCACACTAAAATTGTACAAAACAAAAATAACACAATCTTCCTTAAAATGTTGAAAATAATCTATTATCATCTATTAACCTTATGCCTTTAGACGATCAGTCTTCTGCTCATTTATCCATTCACGATAGCGGACATTTTGAGCAGGGGTGGCCAGAGTTTTGCATGCCGCTGTGTTCAGTTTTGTGCATGCGTGCGTACAAAACCACAATGTCTCTTGTCTTGTTTCTCTTCCCAGGTGTCTGTGTGTCTTCAGGTTGCTCGGGGAATGGAACACCTCTCCAATCAGCGCTTTGTCCATAGGGACCTAGCTGCACGCAACTGCCTCATTAGTGCCAAGCGCCAGGTCAAAGTATCTTCTCTGGGCCTCAGCAAAGATGTATACAACAGGTTGGTTAAATTAAAAGGAATTTTGGTGGATCGTTTATATATATAAAATATTTAACATGATTTTTTGTTTTGTTTTGTGTGTAGTGAGTATTACAATTATCGCCAGGCCTGGATCCCCCTGCGTTGGCTTCCATCTGAGTCAGTGTTTGAGGATGACTTCTCCACTAAGACAGACGTGTGGTCATTTGGAGTGCTCATGTGGGAGGTCTTTAGTTTTGGAGAGCTACCGCATGCTGATCTGGCTGATGAAAATGTGGTGGAAGGTAAGACACAGCATCACTGTATTTTCCATGTTTGTTTTTTTTCCACCGCTCTTAAGGGCATCATGTCCTTGGCAATAAAATATGCTACAACATTATACAATTCTTTGGCTTGTTTAGATGAGGGATCTAACTTTGGAAATGACTTTTATGTAAGTATAACTATTAAAAAATATTTAATATCTGAGAAACTGAGCCTGGGTCAGTGTCTAAACAACTACTGTTGTAATGTTTTACTGATAAGTTAGTGGAAAACAACCATACTGCAGACAGAGGGGATTATTTCTAACACAATCCTCATAATAGAGATTTTTCTTTTAAGGCTTTCACACCGAGCGTTATTTTAACGGATGAAAAATAGGCACAGCAAATTTTGAAAATGAATGCACATAACGTACCGGTGCCTTTCACATTGGGTTTGGAAAATTTCAAATTGGTGTGAAAGGGCCTTAACACGGCCACGTGCATCCAGCACGGTACATGCTTCACGGCTAGCGAACAAGATTTCCAGCACCAGTGCGCCTATACGTTCGAATAACTCTTAGCTTTTACTGGTGCTTACCGCGAGGTTTGAGCACAAAGACACAACAAAAGGGATGGGTTTAATAAGTCACAATTTTACACCTTTCTGTTAAGGACCTAATTATTAACAGGACACCTACTATGATCTGGACAAGAGGGATGGTGTTCTCAGGGGTATTCCCTCCTTTAGCTGCCACTTTACGTCTACATTGTTTGCAAATGGGATAACCATCATCGCGTCCGTTTTGGAGGACCAGATGTAGTCCCACACTGCGGGTTTTTAGTTGACATTTTAGGAGGATAAAGACTGTGTGCTTGAATGTGGCGCCAGTGGCCAAAGTGTGGCCATGGCGGTGCAGAGCTACTAGATTCTCAGCTGGCATAACCATGCCTTTAAATACTGTAAAACTGGTTACAGCTGCAACCCCAGTTCCAAGATGTGTCAAATGAACCACTGAGTGAAGCACCAAGTGTGGTACATGATCTTTAATTTGTGACACAGCCAACTTTGTATCTCCAGAGCAGCTTTATTATATAATTAATGGGCCAAATGTATACACAGAGACAGTCTGTTGTCAGGGCTCTTATCTGTTCTGCATATTTAGAAGGCCTTAGTACAGTTAAAAGTTTCAACATTTGCTGCTTATAAATATTCAGAAGTTTATCCTGATTGCTCCTTACAGTCAGGTCAGTTGTGCTCGGGGTGGGTGCTCTGGAACTTTCTCTAATGGCAACGATCTTTGGCTCCCTATTCCCTTTAGGGCTTCAGGAGGGGAAACTGAAGCTGCACCCCCCACAGGGCTGTCCCTCTCGCATCTACAAGCTTATGCTGCGCTGCTGGGCCGCCAGTCCCAAGGACCGAGTCTCATTCAGCGACGTTGTTCTGGCTCTCAGCGAACTTCCCTCTGACAGCAAGGTGTGAAGGAGAGGGAGGAATGATTTTGGGTTGGACCAAGGGACACCGAACAAAAGAACATAAGAACATGAGCCGGTCTGCTAAGACTATGAAAGCTTCTCAAAAAGGGCTGGATCGTGTGTTTGGTTTTTTTTTTTTAGTGTGTTCTTGTGAGAAAAGTTATTTTGTATCTTGGTACAAACCAAACAAAAAAATGCTGGAATTAAGACCTTGGTTCTTAAAAAGGTTTTTTCAAATAATTGTTCTGTCAGACCTGCTACGTCGTGACTTCGTTAGAAGAAAAGGAAGAGAAGTGTTCACTCCGAGTGCAGAGTACATTTGTTGTTTAAAACATGCACTGATCAGTTTTACGTTTGTATTATAGAAGGATCGTTTCAGGAGTTTTAAATGTCCTGTTTTTCCCCCCATGTCTTTACTGTACAAAAATGTACTGTTTTATATTTCTCATTTTTTTAAGATTTTTGTTTAGAGTCTTAAATCATTGATTTGAAAGTTTTGCTTTAAGTGCCTGTAAAATGAAGGATATGCTGTATTTGTTAATGCCTTGACCTTTTTATTTGAAATGTTTTATACTATATCTTTTTATTTGTTAGATAAATGCACATTGATTTTTGATATGCTTAAAAAAAGAACCCAGTAATGCATTCTTTGGATGCAATAAAGCTACATATTTTACAAAAAGAGATTTATTTTGTATTTATTTATATATACAGACTTTTTCCTTCCTGTTCAATTCAGAATGCTGCTCAGCTGAATAAAACCTGGCACTTTGAGGTTCACCCTAAGACTCTCTTAATCGACTGAAAGGATCCGTGTAAAACCTCAGTGCTGGGTCGTGTCGCTAGAGGGCGATGTTCTGCGAAAGGCTTGAACTGCACAGACTGTTCAGATAATTTAATTAATGTTATAAGTATTAAATCTGTTTCCCTTTTAAAACACAATCGACACTCCTCAAGCATCGATGTGGGTTTATAATCCCACATTATTAGTAACCCATCGCTGCTGTTGTGTGTGTTTTGGGGGGTGTTGAGGGGATAAGGGAAAATATTGTTATTCTATTACATATCCATTACACATGCTGCACACTCACTGTAGTGTAATGTATATTATATTAAGACCTCGATGACATTTAAATCTCCCCGCAAAAATCACACCCCCTCCTCCACCACCTCTCTCTGGTTAGTTACGGAAGACTGAATGCGTCTTCATCCCAGTCTGTTCAGGGTGGATCCGGGCTGGAGTCTAAAGCCCATCCGCTCCTCTCCTCCTCTCCAGATCATCTACCTAGCTAGCAGCTCCACGCCTGCTCGTCCAGAGGAGTCACCTGGAAACGCATCTTCTGCGCAGACGGAAGGGTCACTGCCTCCGGCCCATGTCGGCTCAGTCGGGGATATGTCGTCTGCTCGGGACTAGGACTACGCTTTCATCAGTTAGGCTGGGAATGCCGGTCTGAAGGGCTGGGAATTTGCGATCTTCCTTTCGTAGCGTTTGTTCCTTTGCTGCCCAGCTTGGCGCTTTGCTAAGCGGCCTAAACGAACAAAATGTCGACCAGGACGCCGTTACCAACGGTTAATGAGCGGGACACGGAGAATGTGAGTATCCGTGGCCAGCCCGCTTGTGTTTTGTGCGATTTACGTGTTTATTTGCCCTGACTTCGTGTGCAGGGATGCAGTTTCACATCAGCCAACACATCAAGCTCGCTAGCTAGCCTAGCCTAGCCTGCTAATGTCCTAAGAATGTGGAGAGTCCTTGTCGCTTGTCCTGCTAATACAGCTTGTGTTGAGTCACAACAGCAACATGTTTAAGCCCATAACTTGCTGATAGTGGCTAAATCTTGTGCTCCGTTAGCTGGCTAGCTTTAGTATTCTGGTTAAACGGACTGTGTTCGCGTCAATATAGAGACACATTGTCCCGAATCAAGCTTTTAAGCCAGCTACTAGCTAACTAGCTAGCTAGCAAGCTAACGATGGCTGGCTCCAGTGCATAGCGATGCGCTGTGTCGTGCCAGTGCACGGTTAGCTATATGGCCATTTAACGTTAGCCGGCTAGCGTTGGTGAGCAGTCTGGGAACAATGAGTTATTGCAGGGGAAATAAATAAATAATGAATTAATGAATTAATTAATTTACACTAGCGGCAGTGTCATCTATTCCTGATTCCTGATCACATTGTCTCCAATCCTACCAAGCAGAATATTGTATGCCGTTTGAGCTAGCTAATGTCTTAAAAGCCATGTTTAGCTAGTGCTGTAATGTCTAAACGAATCCATATGAAGCCCCGGATTATGCTAGCTACAATATTCCTCTCTAATTATTTAATTATTTTATAGCAAACCAAATGCACATGTCCACTGACATGCTGTGCCATGCATCAATCAAATTAAAATGAATGTAAAAACTAATGTTTATTAATAGCAAGAGTCTGGATGCCAGTTCAGCTCCTCCCAATGTCTTTCTGTCCAGAGCCAGAATCAGCATCAGACCTGATCTGCTTCACAGTAAATAAAAATCATCTGCAAAATGTGCAACACACCATTTGTTAACCACTGCTCCTGCATATCGGTCAGCGATAGTGTTTGATTTGTAGCTGACCTTCTGAAACCGCCGAGGTCTAGACCTCATGGGTTTGTGATGTGATGTGATGGACAGGATTTACTGAAATCTCATCAAATCTAATCTCATGTTGCATCTAGAATAAGACACAGTACTGCAGCCGCCTTATTTGAATGCTCTGTAGCGTGCCTTCCTTTCTGTTCACACACAATCCTGCCATTTCATCAGTCTTTGTGAGGCACCTGTGTCCGCTCGCAGAGTTGAAGTTGTACAAGGTGACTGAAACCTGCTGAGCCAATGAGTCGTACTGTCAAATGCCACAGCCTGAAACCACTACTCTGCTTACGATGCTCCCTCTTAGTTACTGGCATCGGAAGTTTAAAGTGGACTTTTCTGCAATCAGGAAACTCAGGATCTCTCGTGGTGAAGTACAGGTGCTTTATGGGAATCGAGACCGTGTACAAGCAATGCGATACATCAGTAAATCTGCATACATCAGCAGAAAGCCTCCTGCTGAGTACCACCCCTGGGAAAGTGATGGAATCACCACTCTTGGAGGAAGATCTTTCAGTTGTTTCATTTCGTAGAAAAGAAGTTAATCATAAAGACATGGCCCAACCTTTTGTTTCCAAAATTCCCACCTTCTGGCATTAAGAAAACCTTAAAAAAAAGAAAGCAATATAATAGTTGTAGTCAGCCACAACTGTGTTTTTAGATCAAGTAAAGGGAAAAAAAAAGTGGAATCAGTGAATTCTGAGGAAAATATTATGGAATCGCTCTGTAATTTGCAGCAAACACCTGCATCAGATTCAATCTGCTAATCAGTCTTCAGTTTAAAAAGAGTGCTCACACCTTGGAGGGCTGTTGCACAAAGTGGATTGACATAATTCATGGCTCCAACACAAGAGCGGTCAGTAGAAACGTCTTCAAGAAGGTAAATCATCACAGAGTGATGCAAGAGATGGTTGGTTGTTCTCAGTCAGCTGTGTCTAAACACGGGAAGCGTACAAGTGGACCAAGGAAAACATCGAGAGGTCAAAACCTAAAGCAATATGTCTTAAAAACAGAAAATGCAAAACAAAAGAGAAACAAGTGGGAGAAAACGGGAGTCAGTGTCTGTGACCGAACTGGAAGAAGTGGGATTTTGGGAAAAGCCAAATGAAAGCCATCATTAAGACGTAAACAGAAAAGAACAAGGTTACAGAGGGCTAAAGTAAAGCAATCACGGACTGTGGATGACTGGACGAAAGTAATCTTCAGTGATGAGTCACGAATCTGCATTGGGCAAGGTGATGATGCCGGTCCAATAAAATTTATAAGGGTGACTGGCTAAAGAAAACAACATGGAAATTTCCACAGTCATTGACGATCTGGGGCTGCATGTCAGGTCAAGGCACAGGGAGGATGACTGTCATTACATCTTTAAAAATGGTCAATGACAAGACTCCAACCTGCAAAGCTGATCTGGCAACAGCAATAACAGACCATTGGAGACGGATTAATGAAAAAAACTGTTGGAGGTTAGTTAAGACCATGCCTCGGAGAACTCTGAGAGCTCGGTGCAGTGTGTTTCTCATGATTCCATAATTTTATCCTCAGAATTCAGTCACTCCATATTTGTTTTTCCTAAAAACACAATTGTGACTGACCACAACAATTATACTGATTGTTGTTTTCTTAATGCTAAAAGGTTTTATATTTTATATTTTGTGGCATGTCTCTGTGATTTAACTTTTTTTCTACCAAATTAAACAATTGAAAGAGTTGTGATTCTATCATTTTTGCTATGGATTTTTATAAAGGGCTGTTTATTGTACTTTGACTGAAAAGTTGATGCCTACATATGAAACGAATGTCTAATGTTACCCTATAAGAAACACATCTTAAACACTTTACTAACTGTGAAGTGCTCAGGACCTGGAGAAAGAGAGGACAGAATAGCTAGCAAAGCATGTTTCAATGAACCTGAGAGTGAGCGTGTTAAAAGAATTGCTCAGTGGAGCTCAGCGTATCATTACTTTGGCTTTCATAGCACAAGAATTGAAGAAGGCCAAAAAATGAGGAAGGCTGCAAGGCAAGGTGAGCCTAACTGAGTGTGTTGCGCATGCAGTGGGGGAAAGGGGAGTTTGTGTCTTAGCAGTGTGTTCAAGAATCGTCATGGTAGGTTATCAATGTACAAACCGGATTCCAAAAAAGTTGGGACACTAAACAAATTGTGAATAAAAACTGAATGCAATGATGTGGAGATGGCAAATGTCAATATTTTATTCGTAATAGAACATAGATGACAGATCAAAAGTTGTTCTAGAACCTGAACATAGTTCTCTGCATTAATGGTGCCTTTCCAGACATGCAAGCTGCCCACGCCACAAGCACTCATGCAACCCCATACCATCAGTGATGCAGGCTTCTGAACGGAGCGTTATGAGGCTTCTGAACTTGGGTTATCCTTGTCCTCTCTGGTCCGGATGACATGGCGTCCCAGTGTTCCATAAAGAACTTCAAATCGTGACTCATCTGACCACAGAACAGTCTTCCATTTTGCCACACCCCAATTTAAAAGACCCCTGGCCCAGTGCAAACGTCTGAGCTTGTAGAGCCTGCTTAGAAATGGCTTCCTCTTTGCACTGTAGAGTTTCAGCTGGCAACGGCGGATGGCACTGTGGATTGTGTTCACTGACAATGATTTCTGGAAGTATTCCTGAGCCCATTCTGTTATTTCCTTGACAGTGGCATTCCTGTTTGAGGTGCAGTGACGTTTAAGGGCCCGGAGATCACGAGCATCCAGTAGAGTTTTACGGCCTTGACCCTTATGCACAGCGATTGTTCCAGATTCTCTGAATCTTTTGATGATGTTAAGCACAGTTGATGATGATAACTTAAAAGTCTTTGCTATTTTACACTGGGTAACACCATTCTGGTATTGCTGCACTATCTTTCTGCGCAACAATGGTGGAATTGGTGATCATCTTACCATCTTGGCTTCAGAGAGACACTGACACTCTGAGAAGCTCTTTTTATACCCAATCATGTTGTCAATTGACCTAATTAGTGTTAATTGGTCTTCCAGCTGTTCGTTATATGCTCAATTTCCTTTTTCCAGCCACTTATTGCTACTTGTCCCAACTTTTTTGGGATTTGTTGACACTGTGAAATTTTGAATCAACATATTTCTCCTTTAAAATGTTACATTTACTCAGATTAAGCTTTTGATCTGTCATCAATGTTCTATTATGAATAAAATATTGACATTTGCCATCTCCACATCATTGCATTCAGTTTTTATTCACAATTTGTTTAGTGTCCCAACTTTTTTGGAATCCGGTTTGTACATGAAGGTGTAGAAACGGCCCTCTTACTCTTTCTAGCTCTCGTTGTCTCTCGCCCGCTCACCAAGTGTTTTTCTTGTGGACTCCCAGCAGTGATTGTGGCATCACATTGATCAAACCGGCTGTGGCATTATGATAGGCCTAGCACTTAGATAGCTGCACCACCTGGGGAGGCATGATAAATTAAAGGAAACCCCAAATTAAGCATTGGCTCACCACACTTTACTAAGCCCTTGTGCCCTATGAATGTGAAGAGATCCTTAACATCAGGATGGAAATATTTCAGTTATCAGTTATAGTAAGTTTGTATTGATTTGCAATGAGTCAACCTCCCACAGCACAACAGGGCCTTTCTTGTTGCTCACTGTAATCAGAAGGTCAAAAAAAAACTGAAATGTTTCTCACAATCTGCAATCTATTTCTTTATTTTTTTTTTTTAAAAGGCAATTTATCATAAGGCTAGGATATACATTTCTACTGAAACTTTTTGGCATACGTGTCAAACTGGTAACTGAACATCATTTAATGAGTTCTGATAATTTGAAACCTCACTGAGTCGTCTTGTGCCTTGCATGTTGACAGTACACAAAAATAATGGTTCAGTTCACACAGGTTGTTGGTACAGCCTGTAGTTAGGTATCGGATAATTAGGCCAATCCATGGAATCAATCCTTTCACTTAAATTTGTTGGTGTGAGACTGCACTAAATGTTTACGTTTGCCATTTTTGGTTGATTCCTTATTTTTTATATATATATATATATATATATATATATATATATATATATATATATATATCCTTTAAGAAGTTTAAAAAAAAATAGCATTTAAGTACATTTATATCTATGTATTACTGTAATATTTTGTTATGATATTTTGTAATATTTAAGTCAATCCTGATGCCTTAAGTGTCTCCCACTTTATTAATTCAACAATGGTTTAGGATCTGTATCGGGTATCGACCGATATGCAAAGTGTATGTATCTGTATCGGTATCAGAACTGAAAAAGCCAGATCGGTGCATCCCTACATGTAGTTACCATGTTCAATGTGTTTAACTGTAAAACAGCACTGACACAGTCCCTGTCTAATGTAGCATAATTTAATGATTTAAAACTAAAATAGAAAAGGGCCAGAATGTCTGTAAACTATATATTACAATTTTAATACAATACTTTATACAATTTTAACAGTGAGCAATAAAGATAAAGAAAGGGGGGAAAATACAACCCATCCTCTCTACATGCAGGGGTGCTAGAGAGACAGTTATATTACCATTAAGGGGGAAAAAAGTCCTACCTAGAATACCATAAATAAAATAAAAAATGTTTTTAAAGCTGCTTAAAGCTTAATGTTTCCACATGGTACTTGGGTTTGTAAAAGCTGATTGTATTCATGGGTCTTCATCCACTGAAGTTGTGAGGTAGCGCCTTCATGGATCGGATTCAGTTGAAGTCAATAGCTTGTTGTTGCTGTGTTCCTCAAATCATTGTTGAACCATTTTTGCAGTGTGACAGGGCACAATATCCTGCTAAAATAAGCCACTGCCATCAGGAAATACTGTTACTATGAAGGGGTGTATTTGGTCAGCAACAGTGTTTGGGTAGGTGGTATGTAGTAACATCCACATGAATGACAGGACACAAGGGTTCCTAGCAGAGCATTGCCTTAAGCATCACACAGCCACATGCTTGCCTTGTTCCCATAGTGCATCCTGGTGGAAAACAATGCACATGCCTCCAGTGAGCCACGTGATGTAAAAGAAAATGTGATTCGTTGGACCTGGCCGTTTTCTTCCATTGGTCCTTGGTCCAGTTCTGATTTTCACATGCCAATTGTAGTCGCTTTTGGCGGTAGACACTATCTGTGGCTACACAACTAACAAAAACTATCTGTGTTCGAACACCTGCATGAACCTTTTCAGCTATTTAAGCTGCAGTAGCTCTTCTTTCACATCGGACAACATGGGCCAGCCTTCGCTCACCACATGCATCTGTGAGCCATGGCTTTCCCATCACCCTGTTCCTTGTTTTCCCTTCATGGACCACTTTTGTAAGGTCCTGGCCATTGCAAATCTGGAGCATCCCACAAGAGCTACAGTTTAAGAGCTAGCCATCACAATTTGGCGCTGGTCAAAGTCACTCATATCAGTGTTTTCAACTTCTGCCAACAGAGACAAAAGACAAATTTATCCCACCTGCTGCCAGGTGCCATTGCAACGAGATAATCCGTGTTCTTGACTTTGGCTAGATCAGTGTATGTTGTTATGATATTAGCAATAACTCATATTGTTCTTTTTTTTTAATGGAGATATATGATAAGATAATCCTTTATTAGTACCGCAGTGGGGAAATTCTCAATCAAATATAGCATTTGATTTGATTACAGCTGAGGTGTATGAGGGGAGTACCAGCTCGTTTTTTGTTTCCACTTCAAGCACTGAATATTCTTCACTCCTCTAAGAAGCTGCCTTGCACCCTAAATATTAAATACACTCCTGATCAAAATCTTAAGACCACTTAAAAAATTGCATGAATTTGCATTTTGCTCTATTGGATCTGAAGAATGTGAGCGAGAGACAAAATATTTTGATCGGACAGTTTATTAAAAACCATCATTCCTGTTGATCACTTAAAAAAATCGTTTTTTTGGCATGATTGCTGCAAGTGTTTCCAGGAGGCTGGTGGAAACGTTGCTCCAAGTCAAGCTCAAGTTTTGATCAGAAAAAAGGCCATTCTCCAAATTGCACTAATTACTAATTCACAAAAAGCCCAATTATGTGACTTCTGCAGTTTCTAAATTATTCAACCTCTTTATGGTGAGCATCCTTAGCCCTAGCCCCAGAGCATCACCAAGCCACTGCCATGCTTCATGCTGTTCTTTTCAACATAGGCTTCATTCTTTCTCCTCCTAATGCTGATTCAAACATGCCCAAATAATTCCACACAGAGGTTTTGTGATTCTTTTCTGTGGAGTAATGAAACTTTTAGGGCCTGTGGATCAGTGATTTGTCCAGTGATGAATGAAGCGTACGCTGAAACGCAGACTCTGTCTACAGTGAAGCATGGCAGTGGCTTGGTGATGCTCTGGGACTGATTTGCTTCCACTGGCACTGGTAAACCTAACCTAAAAAGGTTTGTGCACTAGATGCCTTTGCCCATTAGGAACGCTGCCAGAAGCTGGGGTCACCTTTTTGCAGCAGGTTATAACAGCAAAAGGCTGCTCTGTCAAGTAGTAAATATGCTCATCATTAAGGGGTTGAAAGGTTCTGAAGCTGTAGTAGATAAAAGTTGCATTTTGTGTGAAAATGGCAAATTGGAGATTAGACTAACAGACTACACATTTAGTACAATTTTGCTACAGTTTAGTCGGCAGTCAGGTTTCTTGCGCTGGGCCCAAACATGAGTATCATATAATTATAATTAATTCATTAAATTATTTATAATTATTTATAATAAATAATGGGCAGTGGCCAGTGATCAAAGAACAGCAATGTGACACATGGGCTGCTGCATGACATCCTGACAAAGTTCAATATTTAATTTTTTATTATTATTTTATATTTTTATTTATTTTTAATCATCCACCTAGTCTGACAGTCCTACAACATGTTTCTTGACCAATAGGAGGACAGAATGTTCTCTGGCACACGTGTGTAAACATGGTAAAGAGAAAGAATGATGGTGGATAACAATGTTAATGCTCTGTTACCTTACATTCTCTTATGAAGGCTAGACTGTCCTCTTTGTGTCACCCAGAAAGGATCCACAGTCAGTTTCTTTTCAAAACACTTCTGTAGCCATGATTGACAGTTTCCTGACCTTCGTCCCCAGCGACCTATGGAATCATGTATCTTAATCAAGACACAGCCCAAATTAATAGCACAATGGGTGGGCCTGTTATGATAATTATCAAATTAACGCATAATTAATGGATGTGACCTCAATAATTTTTGCTGAGCTCCATATTGCCTGTTGTGTTGAATTGCGTGTATTTTAGCCAGTCGTGCTCTTCTGTCAGAGGCGAGCATGAGTCTGTGAGCAGAGAGCAACTTCTATTGTGTAAGGTAGAAGTGTGTTGTGCCCAGTGAACAGTACAGCAATAATGACGCCACCATACATGTTTTTAAGCCATATCTGACTTAAACTCAGACAAACGTACTGTACAGTGTGTGAAACTAACAAGCCTCTTAGGGGAGGCAGAGTGAAGACTTAACACTACTAACACACTGAGTGTACATCACTCAGCATAGTATTAAAACGCAGCCACTAACACGGCACAAAAGGCAATTGGTTCATATTTATACGGCCTCTCACACGCTCACTCTGGTGTTTCAGTGGAGAGCAGAGTTTGTCCCCCTTTATTTATGTTTTGCTGAACCAAAAAATGATCTGATCCACGTCGCAAAAATACGTTACCCATTCTAAACCGTGTGTTTTGTGATCCTGTATACCCCTAGCGGCAGGTAAAGACATGTCATTCAAAGCCCCTTCCGCCCAAAAAAAGGATAATTCCAGCTAGAACATTTGGAAATGTATGTACAAGTGAACTACAGAGCCCATGACATGAACAAGCTAGTATGTCTATCTTGTTTAAAAAAGGTGTTTTTATTATTTTTTAATTTTTTTTATTGCTCTTTATTATTATGCATTTTGTCATTATCTCAGGGTCATTGTCATTTTATTACTATGCTATTATTATTTCCATGGCAAAAAATGGTCCTAAAATGACAACATTGTTCATCACAATTATGAAACAACTATTTTTGGGGACAATTTATCATTCAAAAAATATTCATTAGGTCTGATAATGAGTGCCTAATCTGACATAATGAACATTGTGAAAGTCAAAAACATTGTGTATTCTGATCCTGGCATAAGAGTATACCTTGTACTGACAGTAGGCTTGTTAATTAGCCATCAGTGTTAAACAGAGACGGCAACAAAATCTGAAAAGCAGGGATACTCCACTTTTTTGTATCCTTTCAGGTACACTTGCTGTCTTGAGTTAGTTAATGACAGAAGATAAATCCACTCTGCACTTGGAACCTTTGAGCTGCGGAGCAGTGGAACTGTGCTCTCTGGAATGATTGTGCTCGATCCAGTACTTTGGGGATGAGTTGGGGATGAGGTAGGGTGATGATTATTCAACATCCTGCCCTCACCAATGTTCTTTCTGCTGAATGCAATCAAATCTTCACAGCAATTCTTCTAAATATAGTACAGATTTGCTTAACCATGGTCCTGGATGCACCCTGCCTTGCACATTTTATTGGACTCTGATCTACTAGAAAGCCTTCCCTAGTAGAGAACAGTTAGTCAATCTCACCTAACAGTTGTGAAGAGGCGTAGCAGGTGTTGTCCTTCCTATTTAAAATGGATGTTAGATAGGAATGACTCTCCACATTGTTCCTCTAGAATCCATACCGCACCTACTGGAAGTTAACAGAGGCTTAGAGCTTCAGTGGAAATTATCATTTATACCAGCGTGAATGTTGGTAAACATTTTGGTACTTGGTAAAGTTCTTTTTTACTGCCTAAAGAAGCTGTATTGTGTAAAATTTACTATTTATTTGGTGGCTTTCTTTCTTTTCTTGCAGCATACATCTGTAGATGGTTATCCTGACCCCCCAGCACCTCCAGCTAAATCCTCAAGTCGACAGAGTCTCCCACGATGTCGAAACTCTGTGGCATCCATCACAGATGAACAGCCTCACGTCGGCAACTACAGGTTGCTGAAAACCATCGGCAAGGGCAACTTTGCCAAAGTCAAACTTGCACGCCATGTTTTAACAGGACGTGAGGTAATGCGGTCAAGTATGGTTTTGTACAATATTCCTCTGCAGCCTTTTTTTATGATGTCAGTTATATATATTTAGTCATATATATATATATATATATATATATATATATATATATATATATATATATATATATATATATATATATATTTATTTCAGAACATTGTTGATGTAATAGGTGTTTGAAGTAGTGTAATTGAATTGGTAGACAAGCCTGCATGAACCTAACGCTGCTTGAGATATTGCTATGAGTTTTAAAAGGAAAGGAGAAATGCAGGCATCTACGTAGAGTTGGAAACGCAATCTATTATTGATTCTATGTACGTCAGAGGAGTCCTCCACAGACGCGCCAGGGTATTGCATAACCCATGAGACAGTTATGTCCTCACGCCAGGATGGCTGATGACATCCAAGCCCTAAAGCCGTATAGATCTTACTGTGCATATTTCACCCACACACAAGCTTTTTTGTCATAAGCAAAGAGACCGGAAGAGTGGGCCCGATCCTGAACATAAACAGCTGTCGGGGACAGTGGTGGTTAGAGCACCAGGCTATTAATCGCAGCATATATTTGATACCCGATTCACTAAGCTACCACTGTTGAGCACTTGAGCAAGGTAGGCACTTTAACCCCCTCTGCTCCATGGGTGCCATACTATGGCTGACCTTGCGTTCTAGGACTGGTTTGCATCAGTTTTGTACATGTTTATTATTTAGTTGGTGTGTTAAACATATATAAACATATTGAAATATTTGCATATATTTGTGTGTTTGTCTTGCAGTTCCCTCGCAACAACTGAACGAGTAATGAGTTCAAAATAACAGCGCCAGTAATTGCAGCATCAGCCAAGAAAGTGAACAGAAAATTAGTAGATTAGTAGAATTTGGTTGCTATATTATAAGAGTTATTATTCATACAAATAGGTCCTGGGATGGCTTTGTGTTATCAGAAATAGGGTTGGGCGAAAATAAAATAACGTGCAAATAGTCAGTCGCTAAAAAAGACTGAAAAACTTTGGAAATATATATATATATATTTTTCTTAAAGATTCTCTCAAAAGCAAAAATAAAATAAAACCACTGTACAGAACAGTTCTTTTTCAGATCAGCAAAAAAACAATTTTTTTTGCTGCAGTGTTCCGATATTCACTATTTTTCTACATGATATTCGTTGCTGTCTGCCGGGTTGAACAAACTTCAGAATTCAATGGCTATTCTTGAATTTGAATTGAGATTGCAAACAGGAAGGGGAATTGCAATTCTGATTGTGAACGCAAAGTAGCTTTGGAGGCAGGGGTCTGGGCACAGCATTACAGAGTGGCAGAGAATTAAAAAAAAAACAAAAAAAAAAAACTTGCTGACACTTTTATCCAAAGCATGAACAGTCTCTAAACTGGAAGAATATTCATAGATTTTCCTGCTAACCCTGAAATCTTGCTGGAGTCTGTGTCGAGGAGTGGCACGAGACAACCAATTCAACCAAGTCATCCTCCAACTTCAACATCATCAACCAATAGACATTAAGTGGCTCTGACTGACAGTATTGTTACATTCATTTCAAATGGTCTCCCTCCCCTCTCTGCTGTTAAAAATAAGAATTTACATTTACATTTAAGGCATTTAGCAGATGCTCTAATCCAGAGCGACTTACACAAGTGCTTTACTGTTTACTCAAGAAAAACCTCAGCTAGTTTAAATAGACTAATAATTCATAGATACCTCTAAGCTTAGACACTACTAAACACAAGTCAATAAGGAGACCACTCTGCTATTCGCCAAGTATTCTCGGAAGAGGTGGGTCTTTAGTCTGCATTTGAAGACAGCGAGGGACTCTGCCGTTCGGACACCCAGGGGAAGCTCGTTCCACCACTTTGGTGCAGGACAGAAAAAAGCCTGGACGCTTGTCTTTCGTGGATTTTGAGGGATGGCGGGTCGAGCCGAGCCGTACTTGAAACTCGAAGGGCTCTTGGTGCAGACCGGCTTTTGACCATTGCCATCAAGTACGGAGGGGCTGGTCCTTTCTGGGCTTTGTAGGCCAGCGCAGCAGTGGAGTGACATGGCTCAATTTAGGAACGTTGCCGCTGCATTCTGGATAAGTTGCAGGGTCCTGATGGTGCGCAGAGGGAGACCAACCAGAAGAGAGTTGCAGTAGTCAAGTCTTGAAGTGACGAGAGACTGAACGAGCACCTGGGCGGCCTCTCAAGAGAGGAAGGGTCGAATTCTCCGGAATTTCGTCTTTTTAACTGGCTCAACCCTCATTCACAATGCCTACTATGAAGAACTCTCAGAGAGCCTTATTCCACAACCCTCTGATTCTGTAAAAGCACATCTAGCTAATCTGATGGCAAAAGCTGGCCATATTTGCCTGACCATCGATTTATGATCAGATTGATCAATGAAGTCCTTTTATGGAATGACGGGCCATTTCCTGGTTGATTTCAATTTGCAGAGCATGTTTAGAGCCAGGTCTTTGATGATGATGATGATCTGGGCAATAACAATATTCAAAACAAGGTGTCATTCATTGTAACTGACAATGCATCCATATGATCAAGGCATTTACTCTGTTTCCACCAGTTCATGTTCCAACAGTGAGGATGAGGAGGATGACACCTGTGATCTAGAAGTGGTCCATGTAGAAGAGAAGATTATGTACTTTCCTCCAGAGAGACGTGATGGTAGTGCGTGATGCAGGCTCAATGAAAAAGCCTCCTGGACAAGGGAGGATGCTGTCAGATCAAGCTTTGTTATTCCTTGTGTTAGAAGACTGAGACATGCCATCAAAGACGCAAAGGTGACTGGGAACAAGACGTTGTGTCCACCTTACAAACCTGGAGAGACGACAGAGAAGAATCATAACTTGCAGCGAGGAGATTTTTGATTGAGTCCAAAAGTCACCTCTGACATTAGTATTCAAACAAGGGAACTCCCCAGACTCTCTTCCTACATGGAGATTCCAACAACTGCTACACAAACTCACATGAGCTCTCAGTTTACTTGAGCGCACCATGCTTGGCAGAGGATGCTGATCCTATATTGTTCTGGAAAAAAGGCCAACACAGTTTCCCAAACCTAGCTGTACTGGCATGTAGATATCTGACCATACCTGCGTCCTCTGCACCTGTTGCAGGCAAGATCAGACCAGAACGATGCGGCCTGAATGACAGAACGGTTGAGGAACTGTTGACCATTCGATGCAACAACGTTACCCTGTAAAGTACTTTAATAGATGCTAATTGCATTTACCAAAACTTGGTTTCATTTGAAATAAAGATATTGCTAATTATTCAACATTAAGGGAATGTATGCTTAATCATAATGTAATTCAACATCCTTTAGGGTGGATTAAATTAAACTGTTAATTGAATTCAATTCTGAATTTTGCTCACAGGCAGTATCGAGGTCAGCAAAAATGTTGAGATCATGTCCGTATGTTTCACAATAAGTTGATAACGTAATTATTGTGACGGGCCTAAATTCAAGCTGTAGTAGTGCTCTGTTACTCTACTATTGTGCTCGTCTTTCTGAATGGATGTCTGTCTCTGTGTGGATTCGATAGTTGTATGCATTTCTCTAGATGATCCTCATACTCCAATTATGATGACATATTACATATACATATTAATTTACTTGCCCGAATCCCACTCAGTAACATCACTTTGTCTTTCAGGTTGCTGTGAAGATTATTGATAAGACCCAATTAAACCCCACTAGTTTACAAAAGGTAAGCTCTTTCTTGAAGTGATTCTCAGTGCTTGCCAAGTTGGTCCTTGGAAAGTAACTTTTGAAATAAGAGGAGGGTTGAAGGCTGTCTGTCCATGTTTTAAGGCAGGTGATCTAACTGATCTAACTTCTGTGGGTTTGTTTTGTAGTTTGCAAGCTAAGAACAGCAAGGCTGCTTCACTGATCTGTCTAATTATATTTATGTCTGAATGAGATAAGGCTGTTCTTTTGTCTCTAGAGCTGATTAGTTAGCTGGAGGTGTGAGCATTAGTAAAGAGGATTTCAAGATAAGAACACACAAAGTGTAGCTACTGGAACAAGCATGTAAGAACTGTGTAGTTTATTTGAGGTTTCCTTATTTTATATTGGATGTTTTCTCAAACTCTTAATGGGGTGAGCTCGTTCCATGACATGTAAACATGCAACAGGCACATAGAATCTTCTCAGATGAAGTAGGAGTATGCTGGACTCTCAGTCATCTTTGCATCATAGAAATGCTAACATCTCTAGGGGATGCTTCAGTTGGCCTTAAGTCTAAACAAAGAAGCAAGACCTGAGTTCATAAATTAAGTTCTGCAGAAAGTGAGAGGATACATCTTTTTTGCTTATTTCGCACGGCGGTAGATTTTATTCTTTGTATTATTTTTCAGTTATTCAAGAGATTTCAAACCATGTTGAGGTTGTTCTACAAGGTTACTTGCGAATGCAGAATTTTTTTTCAGAATTAGTATATTTAAGTAGTGTCTAAGTAATGATATTCACACTGTCCCAGTTCTCAGCTTTAGTAGTCAGGTGTACTTTAATGAGAGTGTTGATTTTTGGTTGTTTAGTATACCACAATACTGAACACCCCTGGTACTTTTATCATAGGCACTTTGATATACCATCCTGAACGTATGCATTTGTGATGGGTGGAGCACATACAGGAAGAGTGAGGTGGCTATATAACTAGATTTAATAATGTGTTGGTGATTTTTATTGCATCTTGTTTTAGTGTCTGCCTGCCCAGGGATTATAGATGGAGGTTAGCTAGTTAGCTTTCTCTAGTGCAAAGTGGCTTAATTGTTTGAAAACAATTTAAAAAATGATTTTTTTAGCGAGCCCTAAAACTGTATTTTAAGGTGTTATGATTATGATGTTAGTGTGACTCAAATTGTCACTCAACATGTGGTTATCGTGCTCTCTCTGTAATGTCGCCGCTGGAAGCAGCTGTTTCAATGTTTCTGTGCGATCTTCAGTGCAGTGTCATTTTCCTCTTTTTAAATGGCTCTTCATTCATCGCACTATGGGTGAGTGTATTCAAATCTGGAGAAACAGTCAAACTCATCCCATGTGCTAAGGTCAAGTCTGTGTGAGACAGATAAGCTAATGAATGGATCGGAGAAGTTACTTACTGGTCAGTGTCCGACTGGAATGCAATTGCATTGCTGTTGGTTCATGGTAGAAATATCTTCTAAAAATAGACACTCGGATGTGCAGCCGCAGCCCACAAAGCACATTTTTTTCTTTACTAATGCTCTAAGCTCTACTTTGCTCTTTCTTTTTTGTGCCATTTCTGAAGAGAGTTTCGTTTAGACAAAGAAGGCATTTTTCTGTCAACAGCTAAGGATCAGAGGCCAGAGCATAGGCGAGCATTTCCAAACTCCAAGCTAGTGCTGAGTGAAACTGATAATTTTCCAATTTACCAATCTAATAAGTATTGTGGTATTGGATAAAGTTTGCATGAATAAAATTCCAGTTCTGTTTGCTTTGTATGAAATCACACCAAAGGGAGCCTCATTCTACACAATAAATAGACAGAAGCCACAGTTCCAGTAAGGAAGCTTACATACTTTTTTTTCCCCCAGAGTAATGGAATCACCCAGCAAAAATCATACACTGGCCCACCAGGACATCAGATAATTGATACATTTGCATATAAATGCATAAAAACTAAAAAGGAAGCATGTGTGTGTTGTGGTCTACTGGTGTAGACAATACAGCAGACTCCAGAATATACAAATTATTATTTTTCTGGTGCTGTCATTGTGGAATATATGCAAATTGTGCAATATAGAATTGGGGGAAATTGTGTGTGTGGATAAATATTGATTAACAAAGAATTTGATGTGTTAAATATATTAAGGTTTAAACTGAATTTGGAAAACATATTTTAAAGCTGTGTTCTCACATAAGGCTGTTTAGACTTTCCCAGTTTCTGACAAATGCAGAGCATCTGAAGAGTTTCTGCAGCAGTTTTGTCATGTGATGATCAATAGATCTGTCAGAGGGTATTGTTGGATTTTTGTGGTCTGCAGTTGATGTAGTTGATTGAACATTCCATCCGCTCATTTATGTTGGTGTTGGTCCTATGGCAATACGCTCCTTGTGTAGTAGATGGAGGCAAAATATATATAAAAAAACTGCTTTCCAAATACTCTCCCATACTGAGTAACGTGAATTTTACTTCAAAAATGCTTTACTCTATTTAATTAAATAAGACTAAGACTAAATAAGACAAAGATTACACTCTTTGTAATGAAATGTGCAGTTAATCAGTATTCTTTAAGCACTGACGATATTCACAATACACTCACAAAGGCATTTTGTGTGCCACGATAACAAAAGTTATCCCAATAGGATAAAATATTGAAATAAAATATTCCTTTCTAGTACATTTGAGCATTGACTGAAAAATCACTGGTACACCGGTCAGTCACTGCTCCAAAACCAGTCATGTCAGAGGCCAGCCAAGTTCCTGCCCATCGGACAAAATGGCAAACTAAGGGTTCTTCATTCAATCACTATTCATTCACAGAAAATACCTGTTGCTCTGGCTATAAAAGAAACCCTTTATTTAGGCATTTTCTAAGTTTGTGTTTTAATTTCTTAAATCTCTATGGATGTGTTTTCTCTGGGGAAGAAAAAGAAGCTCAGGAGAAGGCTGGTCAGGCTGCAGTGGGGTTGTTGAGTGTTTAACACTGAGGTTGAGAGAGAAGTGCAAGCTCTCAGCCACACAACACAGGCATTTAGAGACCCGCAGATAGACGTAACTGTGCTAAAATGTAACTGTGGTACAGACACTGGATTTTGTGACACCCTCAACATTTTTACAGTACATGGATGTGGCACTTCTGCAACATGAACACCTGCTCTATTGATAAGTGGTCTGCTTTTCTGTGTGTTTCTCAACAGCTTTTTCGTGAAGTACGGATTATGAAGATTTTGAATCACCCTAATATAGGTAACATGTTTGTGTCGTGTGTGTGTGTGTGTGTGTGTGTGTGTTTGTGTTTGTTTACATTATTGTGACTTCTATGCAGTACAGTTATTTGCAAACGTCTTGGCACACTGTACTAAAGTACACATCAATAATCCATGCTTTTTGGTAATCCTTTGCCCTTTTATTCTTTTAAGCACTTGTCTGCTACACTGAGAAGATGCCTATTGCTTCTCTAGAAGTACTTGTGTGCATGTTCCTGTGACTCTGGGTTACCCTTGTTGCTGCAGGAGGCCACTCTGTTCTTTATTTCCTTCATGACACTGCATTTTTATTTTATTTTATTTTGGCCACTGAATCTGACTCTACATTCTGATCAGATTTCAACAGGATTTTGTATGTTCCTATTGGACCATGTTGTAAGATAACCATGCGTGACCATGCGCACTCTTCCTAAGTAGATTCTTCTCCTTTTTCACAAATGTCACACAAATCCGCCTCCCTCTGACTTCTCTGTGGATTGTGATTAGTGGTCATTCTTTCTGCTTCCATTGGCTCTTGGCATGTAGCCCAGGCTATAGGCATGTGCTGCCTGTGAGATATACCGCTTGGCTGGAACTAGACTGAGTTCGGGATTAATCCGGCTAAAAGCTGTGATTCGCCGCTGCTCTCTCATCTTCCATTTTACAGCTGGTAACATGCAGGCAGACCTCAGCTTTTGTTCATGGATTCTGTATTTTAAATTGGCTCCTTGCTGTACATTTCCGATGCCAAGTGACCCAATTCAACCTTTCTCTCATGGAGCATAGAGCGTCTGACTGGGTTTAGTCTCACTTCTTGACTGATTGAAATTTGAATAGTCTTCCCTTTAGTTCATCTTAAAGAGTAAACATGAACTTGTGTACATGATTACTGTCCATAGTTTTCTTTTGTTTTTTGTTTTTTTGACTAACTCAAAGCACATTCTCTCTGCCGTTCATGTGCTTTCACCCAGAGCTGTATATGTTGTATATGTAAATACTTTTTACTGAATCTGAAAGCAGTGAACATTCAAAAACGATTTACTGTGCTGCAGTGAAGCCACATGTCCTTATGTGTCCTTTTCTTCGCTAATGTCTCCCTGTTCTCTTCTTTTGCCAGTTAAGTTATTTGAAGTCATTGAAACAGAGAAGACACTTTATCTGATAATGGAGTATGCCAGTGGCGGTGAGTTTTTATACTGTTGGTCCTCAGTAAGGATTAGTTGTTGTCACAGTGTGAGCTGTTTGACTTCTGTGTGTCTCTTTCTTTCTTTCTTTCTCTCTCTCTCAGGTGAAGTATTTGACTACTTAGTTGCACATGGAAGAATGAAGGAGAAGGAAGCCAGGGCCAAGTTTCGACAGGTGAGAGGACGAAGCAAAATCTTCCACTTTCATGGCGGGAACAAAATATGCATATTCTTCTGCTCCTGTTTGAGAATTAATTCATGCTGTGTGAAGAACACTGATGGGTGAGAGAGGTGGGTTATTGATTTACATGATTGTGGGATCGATACCTAGGTTCACTAAGCTGCTACTGTTGAGCATATGAGCGAGACTCTGCTCCAGGGACAGTGAAGCATGGCTAACCCCCCGCCAGGTTCTAAGAGACAGAACGGCATTGTACGCTAGAAGTTCAAATGACAACACAGGCACATTGCACGATTAACAGGACCCAAAGTGCTGCAGGATGTTTTCTGATTAGTGGTGATCTACGCTCTCTTTCTACTCTATGCTTCGGGTGTAATGGTATGGCTATTCGTATTAAGCCGTCATGGCAAGTAGGTTGGCGTGTCTGTGTTGGACTACTAATGTTGACACGTTTACAGTTTTACTGCTTAAATCAATACAAGCAATAACGGCTAACTCAGTGGGCATTATAAAATGCTAGGTTAAATTGTAACTTGCCTGACTATTCAGAATCAATAAAAAGAAACCTGGGTTAGTCTTTTTGTTGTTATTGTTGTAATATTGTTGTGGGTTTTTTTGTTTGTTAGTTTGTTTTGTGCTTGACCAAACTGGTGAACTGAACCATGACTTTTGTGTACCATTCTACCACTTCTCTTTTCATCTGTCTGTATCTGTTTGTTTCAGATTGTGTCTGCAGTGCAATATTGCCATCAGAAAAGGATAGTCCACAGGGATCTCAAAGTGAGTTGTTTCAAATGTGTCAATGTGTCTTTTCCTTTCTACATCAACTCTTGACCTGTTTCTATACTAAGACTTGTTTTTCCTGCAGGCTGAGAACTTGCTCCTGGATGCTGACATGAACATAAAGATAGCAGACTTTGGCTTTAGTAATGAATTCACCATCGGGAGCAAGTTGGACACATTCTGTGGCAGCCCACCTTATGCAGCGCCTGAGCTCTTTCAGGGCAAAAAGTATGATGGTCCTGAGGTGGATGTATGGAGCTTGGGGGTTATTCTCTATACACTGGTCAGTGGATCGCTGCCCTTTGATGGACAGAACTTAAAGGTCAGTTGTTAATTCTCAGTCTAAAATTATATTCAGGTTTAAATTAATTACACATCCAAAAAGCTCATCCAGATTAGTGGCTACAGTGTGAGTGTGTTATGATGATTACCCTGCACCCAAGTTATAGTACCTTACCTTCACCTGTCTTATCTGTCTTATGTTGAACTTGTGTGCACGTGTTCTTGCTAGAACATGAATGGCAAAAACTAATCTACTAAAAGGAACTGCCATTATGACCAGTAGATCAATTGTTTAAATCCCAGGCCATCCAGCCTGCCATCAGCAGCTGGACCCTGAAAGAAACACAGTTGGTCTTGTTCTCTCTGGATGGGTAGATGACTGTCTCTCTCCCCACATCACTTCAGTGGATGGGTGTGCATGTGTCAGAGGAGGCGTGACAGCCCTCACCCTTCCAGTGTCAGGTGCCTTACATATGATTGGGTACTAAAATTAGGGAGGGGGACATAAAGGAAAGTAAAATACTCTTACTGTAGTATTTTGGGAAGGATCTTCAGGCTCATGAATTCAGTGGGTGGTCATTTTCTATGTTTCAGAGTGCAGTGCTGTGTAATTGACCACTTTCAATGTCCTCTTAACAGGAGCTGAGAGAACGAGTGCTAAGAGGGAAGTATCGCATTCCATTCTATATGTCCACAGACTGTGAAAATCTACTGAAGAAACTGCTGGTGCTCAACCCTGGCAAACGTGGCAGTCTGGAGGTCAGTGTCTCTGGTATTTCATGGTATCTTAACCTGTTATGAGGTTCTACTCACCCACGGCACTCACCTTTTAAGACTAATATATGGGATGACCCTCAACATGCTTTTAGTAATGTTTTAAAAGTTTTGGGACAGAATTTTAGTGCAGGCTATTATATATAAGATTCTCAACAAACTACACTTTCAGAACGTTAAGGATCCAAAATCTGCATGGTGGGGGAGAATGGATATGGATACAACCAGCCATCATTAGTGCATGTGTGCATAACCCCAAGAAGATTAAAGAGTACACAATCACAGTCACACAATGGTTTGTTTCTTTCTCAAACATGTTAAGATGTACTCAAAACATTTGATTTTTCTTGGCCACATGAGGGGGAAAAAATCAGTTCCACTGAATTAGTAAATTATAAGACGTTTTTAATGGTTTGGCCATGGCAATGGTTTTAATGGCATACCACCATGTATTTTATAGATGATCCATAATTGGTTTGTGTGTGTGTGTGTGTGTGTGTGTGTGTGTGTGTGTGTGTGTGTGTGTGTGTTTTATATGTATTTATGTATGTATGTGTATACATGTTTATATGTGTATCGCTCTTCCACAGCAAATTATGAAGGATCGTTGGATGAATGTGGGCCATGAGGAGGAGGAGCTCAAACCGTACACAGAGCCAGAGCATGACTTCAGTGACACCAAACGAATAGGTACACTCACATACAGTGTTCTAGTCTCATCACAGAGGGCTCCCACAAATGCATAACTGATCTATAACTGTGTTAATCTTTTTAAATCTCTCAGGTGTTTGTTTCTCCCTCTTCATCTCTCTTTTCCCACAGACCTGATGATCACAATGGGTTTTCCCAAAGATGAGATCACAGATTCTTTAGTGGGTCAGAAGTATGATGAGATCATGGCTACCTACTTGCTTTTGGGAAGAAAAACCCCTGAGGCAAGTACCCCACACAGAGACCACTATTAGAAAAGTCTTTACATTGATGTGATATTTATGTTGTGCCGTTGCCTGGTTTTGGCAGTTTGAAGGGAGCGAGTCGCTGTCCACTACAAATCTGTGTCAGAGGCCACGACCCAGCAGTGACCTGAACAACAGTTCTTCACAGTCTCCAGCTCACTCTAAAGTGCAACGCAGTATTTCTGCCACTCAGAAACAGCGCCGCTATAGTGACCACGGTCAGCCACACACTCAGTTACACACACCTAATTACCTAATTAAAGACTGTACCTGAAGCCCAACAGGGCAGATTGTAATGTGTAATATGACTGTGTGTGACCTGGCAGTTGCCCCCTCCATCCCACCATCTGTATCCTACACCAAACGCGTGCAGGCCAACAGTGTGGAGGGAGAGAAGAAGGAAGAGTGGGAAGTGGCACGCAAACTTCCTGCCTCCAACTCAAAGGGAGATATGGCTGTGTCTCCACTAACTGCACAGGAGCATAGAAAATCTTCTACAGCCTCAGGGGTGAGAAAGCAGCTCCTTGTACATGTATCAGGTTTGCACATCTGCCAAGTCGTCTTAGCCTACATAGTGTTCCATAGCAATTCACCTAGCCAGATCACAACACAGATTTCCATAGACAAATTTAAACAAAAACTTTAAACAATTCATTCAATATTTAAACTTATCATTATGTTATAAATACTAAATCTTACATTCAACCATACAAAAAGAAACACAGAAATAACTACATTTAAAAAAAAAAAAAAAAAAAAAAAAAGGATTATTTTATTAAAGGATGGATGTTTGGCAGAACTACAAATTTTTTCTTCTATATAACTAGAATAAATCAGCTCTACCAATAAGAAGAAATATACCTTTTTATGTGTGTTAAACCAACAGAACAGTGCAGCTGGAGGGATGACGAGGAGGAACACATATGTGTGTGAGCGTGCCAGCACAGATCGTTATTCGGCCATCCCCAATGGAAGGGACAACAGGTGAGATGGTTTACATGAAGATGCCCTGGGATTAATGTCGTGACAATGGATATTGCTATAAATATGGATTAGTTAGTATGGATTAGATAGTATATGCACCCTTTTGTTTTTTCTTTCTCTCAGTCTGACGGAGATGTCTGCGTCTGGAAGTGGCTCCTCAGTGTCTCCAGGAGCTTCATCTGCGTTGGCCTCAGCTAGACCTCGTCATGTGAAGTCTATGTCCGCCTCAGGCCACCCAAACAAGTCCCCACTTCCCCCTATTGAAGACAACACTGAGTTTAAGGGGTGAGAGGACTAATACTCTAATCGCAATTGGATAGAGGCTACACATCAAGTTAATCTCTCTCATTTCGTTTCAAATGATTAATGACCGATCCGGTTGTCAGGGAAGCGGCATGCTTGAGACTTTTTTCCCCCCTCTGAGACTCTGAGTTTTTCCCCTTTAACATGCTTGATTTTGTTGGTTTACATTGTGGCCGCTTTCTCTCTCTCCAGCTCACGGGCTCCTACCGCATCTCCGTCAGCCCACAGCATTAGCAGCACAACCCCAGACCGGACACGTTTCCCTCGGGGCAGTTCTAGCCGCAGCACTTTCCACGGAGCTCAGCTTCGAGACCGGCGCAGTGCCACCTATAATGGTCCTCCGGCCTCGCCCACACTCTCCCATGACACAGGGGCTTTGGCCCAGGCTCGCAGGGGCACCTCCACAGGAATCATCAGCAAGATTACGTCCAAGTTTGTTCGTAGGTGAGTATGTTGCACTGCTTCTTTCCGTCAAACACCCCTTGGTTTTCATAGGTGTTCATTCTGTTTAAATATACTGTGTGTGTGTATGTATACAGCCTTTGTGAAAGTGGATTGCATTAATATTCTATTAATACCAATAGAAAAAGTGATTTTTATTTTCAGAGATTGTGAGATTGTGGGAATTTGTCATTTGTTGTCTTGCCATCCCTTTCCTTAAATCCAGAGCCATACTGGGGCACAGTGCTTCGAATTGGCCTTGTCTATGGAGAAACTGTTGTAGTTAGCAACTTTACTGCCATGATGGAAAAAAACTGTGGTTGATGAAGTATTAGTGGGAGAATGTGTGACTTTCAAAAGTGCATATTTTTCTTAAATTTTTCTTCAATATATAGAACCCACACCACATTGCCGGTCCTTTGGTCTGATTAATAGTTTTTACTGAGATGCACAAATGTTTGTCCATGAGTTGTTGTGTAGTGTAGTGCATTTTATTCTTTGTTTTTTAAAAGCAATACCCTACCTAAAAATGTTAAAACACTCCAAATTTGCTCAAAATAGTTTTTTATTGACATTTAAGTCCATTGAATAACTTTTTAGCAATTGTACCAAAAAGTAATGTGACCTCAAATAGTACAAATAGCAGACTGCTGGGGATTTTGAGTAAACTGAACCATTTTAGGGAAATTAACAACATGCTAGTCTGTTGTAATGGAAGTACATTAAGCTTTGACTGCTAATGCAATAATTGTATAATTTACAACCCATTCATCAGTGTAGGAACTGTTCCAGCACTCTGTATCACAGTATTTCAAGGTCATTGTGCATTCAGATTCCTATTAAGATGTCTCGAAGAAGACGCTTAATAAAGGAAGGCATATCAACCAACCTCCTAAAATTGTTTCTCTGTCCTTTGAGAAATTATAAATTAAGACACAATGTTGTGAGTTTCTTACACTCAAAAGCTCTTTAAAACTAGAGCAAACTAAAGAGTTCTGGCACAGGAAGAGGTCTGACTGACTCAAAACCTCATCTCACAACCTCATCAGAAGACAAGTTTTCAGAAGACAAGTGATTGGCAGCCCAGATGAAAATACCTGGTAGCTCACCTTAACACTGGGCCAGGTCTCAGTTTCAACTGTGAAGAGGAGACTTGGAGCTGCAGGTTTGAAAGGTGGGGTGGTAGTAAGAAAGTCAACGCTAGAATGGAAAAACAAGCGAAGCAGGCTTGCATGGGCCATGAAATACTGACAGTGGACTACTGAAAAAAATGGAGGGTGTCCTAAAACTTTTGACCAATAGTGTATATAATGAGGATTACCTTTTAAAACGAATCCTCCAACACACTCGTACCACGCACTAGTTTTGAAAATGCTGTATGTTTCTTCTTTTCTAGAACTCTGTCTTTCAGGGCCTTTCAGAGGTAGGATTGTCGTAGCTCAGTGCCTTTTCTGAGATTTAACCTTTAATCTGACATGCAGTTTCCCCATTCGCCCCTATATTGGTACTTTTTGCAGTTGCCTGATATGTAGATCCCAGCATGGTATAACACTAGAGACCTGCCCTCCTCCCTTATAAATACGTGCATGACTAGCTGATTGCGTCACCACTGGCAGGTCAGTGGAAATGTAAAGCTTTAGTGTGCTTCACTATGTGTCCTCAAAAATGAATGTTTAGGGCAAAAGTAAGTAGTCTGGAGTAATGTGTGTGTGTGTGTGTGTGTGTACAATCTCTGTGTAGGCCATGGCCAGTGTGTGGAATGCTGAATGTACCTAGTAGGCCCACATGTTGATCCTTTTGTCATACAGTGTTAATAAAAGGAAAGCCTAAAGACAAAAACACTTTAATATATCTTTAAGATCTGGATCAGTGATTCAAATCCGTGTCCTTCTTTTCATGTCTGTTTTCTACTGGAGGTATTTAGTTGTGTGGCTTTGGTTGTTCCATCCCCTGATCTGAGAGTGCAGTAGTCTTTTTTTTCCCCCTCCACCCCCCCCTTTTTAATGGCTGATCCTCAATCTAAACTGTTGCTGTTTTCAAGGCTACCCAGTGAAGGAGAGGCCAGGGGCAGAACATACAGCTTGAGGTGAGAGACTGTTGGTTGTCATTGAAGCAGTATCTGTACAGTCAGGATCAATTTTGCGCCCTGGAAATGTGTAGATGCATGTCTGGGTTGTTTGAGAATGCAGTGCTGCAGCAAGAATATTTTATGTGTAGCTGTAGGACTTTGTAAAAGCTTATTAAGACTGTTATTTGTAAAGTAATTGTCCATTTAAGTTTGTTTCATTCTTATGTTGATTGACCTCTGTGTTCTGAATGTGTCTATGCTTTAAAAAAAGGAAGAAAAATAGAAAGTGAACATCATTAAAATTCTCTATAAATCCAATTTGATCTTTTCATTTTCATTTCAAATAAATTGATCTGAATATTTGGATTCATTTGAACTCAATAAATGATTGTGATGGGTGTTTTGTTTGTCCTCAGGAGTGGCTCAGGGGAACCTAAAGAGGACGTTCGAGACTCGAAGCCACGATCGCTGCGCTTCACGTGGAGCATGAAGACCACATCGTCCATGGAGCCCGGAGACATGATGCGGGAGATCCGCAAGGTGTTGGATGCCAACAACTGCGACTATGAGCAGCGTGAGCGCTTCCTGCTTTTCTGTGTTCACGGTGATGCCCACCAAGACAGCCTCGTCCAATGGGAGATGGAAGTATGCAAGTTGCCCCGCCTCTCTCTGAACGGTGTACGTTTTAAGCGTATCTCGGGCACCTCCATCGCCTTTAAAAACATCGCGTCCAAAGTCGCCAATGAGCTGAAGCTGTGATTGGCCTTGGAAGTAAGCAACTGCTACGACAGCTCTGTGTGCTACAGCGATATCACATTTACTGCTTTCTGAAGCTACTGCTGTATTGTTTGGCCAACAGAGGGGTAAAAAATAAATAAATAAATAAATGAAAAACTTCCTTGTACCCAATCCCACCCTGCTATCAAATCCCACATATACTACACAAGGTTAGGAAAACCATCTTTGCAATAATATGAAAAACCCTTTCTGGGTCAGCAGTTTGAAGTTCCTTTGGCAGAACTACCTTTGTAGGGGAAACAGAGACTTACGATGCTACTTTTTCCACATGTACAGTTACGATACATAATGTTTTGTTTTCAATTGTTCATAGAGTTGTACAATACAAGACTCTTTCAGCCTGAGTATTTAAAGGTGTTGTATAGGCTTGTTTTCTGTACAGAAAATTTGTTAAATGTCTTACTGTAATGATTTTGTTAGCTTTTTGCTCTCCTCGTACAGTTTTAGATTCTTTTTTTTTCTTTTCTTTTTTTTACTTTTTATGTGACATTTGAATGATTATTTTATATTACCAGAGTTTGTTTTTTGTTGGTTTCAACTTTTCAGAAGGTTCTAGACCTAGTCATAACATTGGCAGGTTACTAAAAACAGTATTTCATCGAGCAGACTGTGCACATCCCAAAGTTTCAATATTTTGAATCCACAAATCATGACATTTTTCTTCCCTCCCACCAAGAAAAGACGTCATTGACTTGTGGTGTTAGTGAGTGTGGCACTTAACTCTGTTGGTCTGTGTATGATAAAAAGGGTTGTTATGATATTTGAAGTGGACGATAACGCTATGTGCTGTAGTAGATGTAGATAATAACACGAACAGGAGCAGACCTTGTGTGGTCAAAGAACACTTGAGATTTTCCTCCCAACAGTTCATTTCTTTTGGAGTTGAGTTCATCTTATTTTTCCTGAAAAAAAGATTTGAGTTTATTTATTTCACCATTTTATGCCTTTAATGTGCTGCTTTATCTTCCTTAGAATGTCACCCATATGTGAAGGAAGTAGGATGTAACTTTAGCTTCTGAAAATATACCTTAAATTTGTTTTTGTTTTTTTGTTTTTTTGTAATTTGTGATGATGGCGGCAATGATGTGTAAGAAGTGTAAGACCACTTGTGCTGGAACAGATGTTTGTTCTTTTGTACTGAGGTAATGAGGGTTGAATGTGCAATGCGTTACATTTATGTGCATACAGACAGTATAAAGGTCCCCGACTGCATGTTTTTAAGGAAAGGGTTTGTTTTGTTTTGTTTTGTTTTTTGTTCTTAATTTTATTTTATTATTATAATTTTTTTTAACTATAAGTTTTAAAGAAAATAGCTGAAGCTGTGATTAGACTTTGGGAAACATTGCGTTCCATGTTGTAGCGGTACATAACCTGAGCAGGCTGATTATGCTGCCTTAGAGGACAGGGCTGCTTGGAGGTGGTTGGAACGACGACAGAAGAATTACCTAAAATGCAAATAACCTTCCTACGCCCACCATCTTTCTCCATTCACTTCATCCTACTGAACCCGTAACCCTTACTCTCTATGTAGTACTGTACATTTCTCAAACGTCTGATGGGTCAAGATTCAGTCTCACTGGTGCACATTAAAGCTTACTTGAAAGGAGTTTTGGAGCCAAAGAATGTTGTCTGCTTCTTTATTGGTTACATTTATAACCAAAAACGTGTGATGTTGAGGTGACTGGTTCACCGACAATAGGCTATGTACATTGTTCATTCTGCAATCCGTTTTTGCAGGCATGTTTTGTGTTTGCATTTGTAAACATGCTTCCATGCAAAGGCTTAAAGAAATTCTGAAAGTATTCAGCAACCTGCGCATGAAGATCAACAATATGGTCTCTAACTGAGAACAGTGAAAGACGTTTTTTTTTTTTTTTTTTACAAAATACAACTGAGGCCTTCAATGAAAGATTTAATCGCTATTTTCAGCTTTGAAATGTATGTATGTATATATGTAGGTTATTTATTTTTTATATTTTTTTAATAATCTCTAGATGTTTTTCTGTGGGCAGAAGCAAAGAAATGAACACCGGATTAAGTACCATAATGGACGCTACTTCTGTGCTGGCACCAAGTCATCAATGCCCCCGTTGTTTTCCAGTCTCTTCTCGATTCTGATGAGAAGCTTGACCCCATCCACCACTAACTGGGTAAGCTCAACTTCAGTGAGGCCGATGGTTTGTTGATTGCTTATTTTGTGCATTCCGGACAGATCTGTGTAAAAAGGACATACAGCTTTCACCAACTGTTTCACAAAATGCTTACATTTATCCAGTACCAAGGCAGTGCTCTATCCTGATCCTAGAGTACCTCTGCACTTCACATGTCAATAACGCATTTATTTAGTTTATTGACTGGTTGACCTTCTTCTTTTGAGTACAGTTTCTCCAGGTCCATTTGAAAACCATATGTGTAAATTAGGGGTGCACACTCTTATCCACTCTTATTATTGCGGTCCAAACAAGTACAAGCTCCCCTAATTCCACTCGTTTAGTCAGTTAGTTTCACTTCTAAAAATGACCCTTGTAGCCGTGCTAGTCTTTTATGGCTAGTACACCTCATAGTGGGAAGAGACCAGAGCTCCTGCTGGCTGAAGTAATCTTTTGTCTTTTGTTTCCATGTAAACAAACTCTTATGCAAGGTGTTGCACAGAAGCTCAGTATTACATACGATTTATCTCCATGCGAAGCCGCAGTCTGTCCAAGATGTCGTCCAGGCGTTTGTGTGTGACCAGATGGACTAACTTGACTGTGACGCTTGCCTTCAGCCCGGTCCCAACCTCTGCAGGTGAGCTCACCACCCAGCCCAAGTGGGGTTTCCAGATGAATGGGTGTCTCAGCTTCTTATACAGTGCTTCTATCTGTAGGGAGGTGATTGAGTAAGAATGTCATGTTATTTATCTAATGCAGCAGTACCTGAAGGGGGTCGGAATTTAGCCTTACCTTTAGTAAGCCATTACAAATGATTGCAAATGCCTCTTGGATATTGCCATCATTTCTGGAAGACACCAGTCTAAGATGGTCCTCCATGTTAACCCAAACTGCCAGGGTCCCATCCTCACTCACCCTGTGAAATGAATAGTGCAGCAGGCAAAAACACTGTTATCAGTGCCTGGCCTAGATCGTAATTTTGCTTCAGTGCATCAGCATGTAGCCTTTTTGCTTTGGTTCAGTGGGTATACCAAAATACTGCATGAACAGTTCAGAATCATGTTCTATGTAGTTCCCTCATTTCCACACACTCAAAAGTAACAATGATTTATTCATTATAAATGCCTTTTCACTGTACAGTGTATGTGTATGCAGTTATAAACCTAACTAGGTATGTTCAGAATTCAGTGAAAACCTCTGGAACATGTGTAAATGTGGTGGACCTCCAGGACCAGAGTTTGACGCTAATGTTCAAGGACATTCATTTTTGAATGTCTTTGGTTTTACCACAGGGCCCGTGCATCAGGCCAATCGCGACCCACACCGATCTTTATTAAGGAGGCAGGTGGAGCATCCATAATGATCTCTTGATCCTTCATTTCTTGGTTGAGATCATCTATAGAATAAAACCTTCCTGGGAACTCTTCACCAAGTTGATCCAGAACTGGAAAGACAATAATTACTGAGATTAAAATTTAGCATTTATCAAGTTCAGGTTTTCCTCCAAAAACTGGCCATGTTGAAATTGCAGTTCATATAAATTCAAGATTCAAGATCTAACCAGTAGGAAATGGTGTCACAGGCTGAAATTGAGTTCTTGCATTCATAAATAAATGTTGGAATTTTTACTAGTAAATATTTGATGTTAACATAAAACCTTTACTTGCCTTATGTGAAATGTTCTGAATTATTATAACTGAATCATAATTATACAGTGCTTGTATGCCATGTGACCCCATAGCAACTGCTTAGCAGCACCGTAGCAACCACCTAGGATGCCATAGCGGGGACTATGGTTGCAAATGTGGTTGCTATGGCATCCTAGGTGGTTGCTATGGTGCTTAGCAGCATGCCATAGGATGCCATAGCAACCACATTTGCAACCATAGTCCCCACTAGCAACCCCATAGCAACTCCATAGAAACCCCTAGAATGCCATAACATCCACTTGAGACCCAAGTAACCACCTAGCAACCCGCTAGCGTCCACCTAAGATGTTACAGCGACGCTGTAGCAAACACCCAGCAATCCCAGCATAGCAACTATACGGCATAAACATAGCCAAGCTCACATTTCACTTCCTACTTGCCACATTTCAAGCACTGTTGTAGTTTCTTCAGGAAATGCAAATCTAGTTATATTTTGAGCTCCTCTTTGAAAGACGCCTGTTAGTATACAGGTATGAACATGTTCTTGCACGGTACACTATAATACATGGTTCCTATCACCGGATTGTGATGTTGAAATTCAATGTTCAAAATAGCAAATTTATGGAAATATTATTATTTTCATATATAACATTTTACTGAAAGGACTTTTACATAGGGCCTGCCTTCCATTGCCTGTACTTATGATGAACTGGAGAATGAGCTTAGAGAAGTACCTTTTTTGGCCAGCATGAGGAGCTGTCTCCGCTCGCCTCTGCTGCAGTGTGTGGGGAAGCAGTAGTCCTCCACACAGCGGGTCACACTCACTTCACAGCTCACAGCATACGCTCGGTCAAAGTCATCACCTCCCTACACAAATGCACTCATGAAATCTCTCATCTTTTGACCCTCATCATTTGCGTCTCCCACGGCAATCAGACACTGAACTTTGGTTCTAATGTGAATATGTTTAATTAAAAAATATAATAAGAAGAAAAAGACACTCACCTTCAGATTGTCATAATTGAAGTCACTGACTTGGGTAATGTCACTGACAACTTTGTAGCTGTGGTAGGCTTCAATGATGCGGTCAAAAAAATCACAGAAAAGAATGTAGGATTGGGCATCACCAGCCAAACAGCCTACTGTCTTGGGTCCTGTGCGTGTTCCTGGATCACAGACAAGACAGAGATACATGAGAGGGAATGTGTTTTAAAGCACTTCCTCATTCTGTGTTTTGTACCTGCTTGCTAATGGTCAGTCGGAGAGGATGAGGCGTTCACTCTACATAGGATGACGTAATCTACTTGTGGACTCATGGGCTACGTCCAGAATAGCTGTGGGTCTAGTCCTGGCCTTGTGATTTACTGTGAATGTCTCCAAGGGGTAGTGCTGGATCAAGGGAGATTGGTTACTGATCATGCTCATTGACCAGTTAATTGATGCTTTTTTAACACCAGCAGGACAGTCAGGTCCACAGGTATATGGGAAGGGATGTTTTTGTAATATTGAGTCATTTTAATACTTGGATGCGAATGCTTTGCAGTCAATGACTTTCTAGAAACCAAACACCATCAAACACCATCTTTTGTGTTTTTCTTTAATGTTTTTGTATGTTTTACGTGATAACCCGTACATAGTGTGAAGCATTTTCTCAGTTTGTAACTACATTTGAGTTGAAAGCATACCTCTACACTTTAAAATTCATCCTGCTACATCTGTCAGTAGTAATTTCAACAAACAGCACTGACCCAGTTTCAATTAAGAGCCGTATATACCCATGCCGTAACGGTGCCGCCATCACATGTTGACAGATGATTGGGTATGCTTTGGATCGTGGGTCCTTCCTTCTCCATACTCAAGTTAACTCCGGATTAACAAACATGGTTCCAGAGCTAGGCCGGCTTTTTCAAAATCCAGACCTTTTGGTTCTTGAGTGATACCAGTGGTTTGCATTTTGAAGTAAACCCTCTAAATTTACATTTGTAATGATGATTGAAATGATATGCCTACTTTCTCAAGAGTGCTCTTGATTTGAGTAGCTTTTGTGAAGGGGGGTTTTATTCACCAATAAATAAACATCGCAATCAACTGCTTTTATTTTATGTCTGCCATGGTCTTCCAGGCATTTTGGTGTTGCTGAGCTCAACAGTACAGCATGTCTCTCTTCATCATCTCCCATTTGTATGTTTTGTCATGAATTTTGCAATATTTTTGTTAAAGCCTGTGTCTATTGGTTTTAAACATCTAAACAACTACTTAAAAAAGTAATACTAAAGATGGGCAACAGAATAAGCAATTTACCAATGTCACATTCAATATATAGATTCCTGTGTTCATGCAGTTTAATTGTATTTGAATGCTCTTAAAAAACGAAAGCTGCAGCCCACTCAGAACTGCAAGGGTGTCCCATTGCAGAATGATCGGCAGTTTCATTAAATTAGCAATCACCCCAGTCAGAACATTCTGCCTCTCATATGTATGCTAGCATCATACACTGTGGAAC
This sequence comes from Salminus brasiliensis, assembly GCF_030463535.1. Classification (NCBI taxonomy): domain Eukaryota; kingdom Metazoa; phylum Chordata; class Actinopteri; order Characiformes; family Bryconidae; genus Salminus; species Salminus brasiliensis. The sequence goes on along the minus strand of NC_132894.1, from coordinate 17,295,034 downwards.
GGAAAATTCCAGTATGCATAACTGAGACAGAATGTGTGTGGTTGAGCATGTCTAAAATCTAAACAGCAAGTGTTGATTTACATTGATTGACAGTATTTTAGGGACTGCTGAAATCAAGTGAACTAGTGGAATTGCCAAGTGGAATTCGAGGTAGGGGACGTAAAAATATATCTAGGTCTGATTTGTTTTGTTTGTTTGTTTTTTTAGTTGGCAGATCTGACATCAGATAGGCCAAATTCAGTCCCACCCAACTTAAACCCATCATGAAAATGAGCAGACGGGCTTTAAACGTATTAAATTAAGGCTAAAAGTCTACATTTGTTTTTAATAACTGGCTTTACCTGAGAACATGATTGAGAACATGATAAAGAATGCAGTAATTAGAAAGTAACTATAACAGTAATTGTGCTACGCTAGATGTGAGTCATCCTTCCACACTATATGCGTCTTTTGAACTTCTGCAGAAGTGTGACGTTTCCGACGCCTCCATATGCCGGTGTGCTGTGTGATATATATATATCAACCAAAGAAGTGGTTTTGAGGAAGAAACCTGCACTGTTACGCCGTTTAGAAGGTTGATCTAGCACATGGTTTGGGTTCTGTAAAATGAAAATAACAAGCCAGCAATCTTGTGCAAAAGTGTTTTGATTGGTGGATGCACATATTATTATCCAGTTGTTCATTGAGACATGGAAATTTCCTTCCGCAAATCATTTTAGCATGCGTTTACTTACGAGTAGAAATCATACGTCTGAGTGCTTAACAGAAATGACTATGTCTCACCAGGATCCTCAAGGCCTGGACGAATTATGTCATCAAAAATGACTCCACTGTCTGTGGCTCGGTTGAACTGTCGGGTGTACATGTGCAGATCCAGGACCTGGGCCATATACGTGTAGTTCCCATCCAGACTGGGGAACTCCTCTCTGGGGGAGCCTCTCTTCAGTTTAAGCTTGGTCATGGGATCTGGTGGGACCAGGCTCTGAGATGAACAGAGTACAGTCAAAAGGCAGGCACGTGTATATATTAATATTACAACATATTCCAAAATATACAGATCGAGTGTTGTGGGACCCTTCTTGCTTTTGGTTTTGTCCACAGTAACTGAAACTCCTCTTATTTCACAGTGTAAATGTGGAAATACCTCAAGCAAAGGTCTGTACTTTGCCTCTAATGGGTGTTCAGCAGGAGCTAAAAGAAATACTTCATGTTAGTTGTGCATGATTACAGCGCAATACCAGTTATTTTACATTTTCAGGCTTTGTTTATTGGCTTTAGTATATTTTGGAGCCAGTAAGTGTATTTATCATTCTTTATCAAGCTATTGCATATACATTATAATATACAAGTACCTTAATATTTGTTGTTTTGGCTTCGTCAAAGCACATTGCCTCTGAGTTTGACTGGTGGAATGGATTCAGTTTCACTCATTGTCTACAGCCTGCAACCTATAAATATCGCCAGCATGACGTAGATCTGCCTTAGGTCTGCCTTTTTCTGTTTCTACTTCCTTTAGGTCCTTTCCACCACCAGTATTGTCTTTATATAAATATACACACACACACACACACACACACACACACATTGATCATCCAAAACATTAACAACACATCCTTGTTTCTACACTCATTGCCACTAGTAGAGCCAGGCATTTTAAACATCTGGACCAGGACCACCCAAAAAACATTTCCAGTGTATGAGGAGGGTTGTGGAGAGTTGCAGTGCTTTACTAAGTATAAGTTACTAGAAATATATTAAAAGAACGTTGATTTACAGTTTTTTGTTAATTTATTAATAGGCTTTGGCTAAGTTTCCAGATCACATACTGTTAATTGTTTTTTTTAATTAATTTTAGAACTCAAGTTTGCTTAACTTTAGTATCAGCAAAGCAACTAACATGACTTATCAGCTTGTTCTGGCTCATGCGCTTGCATAGATCATAACTAGAGTGTTGGACGTCTTTTGCTCACCACGTAACCAGCAAGCTGTTTTTTTTGTTTGTTTGTTTGTTTGTTTTTTTTTATAGGGCAAGACTTTATCTGTTAACGGGAGCTAAGATGAGGGCTACAGGAATATATTCTAGCCAGTGGCTGGACTCCACATTTGTAAGGTCTCTGATGACACGCAACACAACTCTCGTGACAGGACAGAAAAAAAAATCTGGGCTCGAACCCCATAAGCCACTCCTCTGCCTATGCTGTGTTCACTCGCTGTCCACTCTCTTAGACACTCCTACCTAGTTGGCCCACCTTGTAGATGTAGTCAGAGACAGAAGCTCATCTGCTGCTGCACAGATTGTGGTGTTCACCCTCTAGTTCTTCATCAGTGCTCACAGAACGCTGCCCACAGGAGTCTGTTGGCTGGATATTTCTGGTTGGTGGACTGTTCTCAGTCTAGCAGTGATGCCGAGGTGTTTAAGAACTCCAGCAGCACTGCTGTGTCTGATCCACTCGTACCAGCACAACACACTACTAGCACACCACCACCATGTGTCAGTGTCACTGCAGTGCTGAAAATGCTATTGACCATTGACAAACAGAGTGGAAGGAAGCGAACGAAGTACGCAGAGAAACAGATGGACTGCAGCCTGTAATTCTACAGCTCTACAAAAAGTGGAGCTAATTAAATGGACAAGGTTGTGATTCCTGTAAGGTCTATGTCTATAATTCAGCACTCTAACATCAGTCGTTGTTGAGTCATTTGAAACTTTACAAGTGACTTGATTTCCAGTGCTGCCAGCGCAATACAGAGCCAAAACAACAAGCACTGTGCAGTTACATACAGTCTGCACTATAGGTCTACTAAAAGATTACATAGAAAATGCAGAGGCATGCAGCGGATACCTACGTTTGATCAGCCAAACTTTCTTTCGATTCCACATGATGTTCCTCTTGCTGGAGCAACCAGTTAACTGTGTAGGTATCTGGAGTGTACTATACATGGAAGGACTGTGGCTTGTGACAACTGGCCATAATGTTGAACAAAAGATCTATGAATAGACTGAGGGTCTTGTCATCTGAGCGCTTTGTACAAAGTCATGGCCCAGTGTCATGTTTCTTGGGTGAGTGTTGTCATTTTTTTCTGACGGGAAGGGACACACCATTGGCTCCAATCTGTACGAATAAACAATTTCTCAAGCTAATGGAAGTGCCCTCAATCTAGATTGATTGAGTCAATGAAGGCGCATGTATTTGTGTGCTGAATGTGTGTGTTCTAAGGTTTCTAGTTTTGTGTTTTGTCACGGCTACGAATCTAGAACAAGAAAACCTACTACTGAGCGCACCAGATACACACTGCTGAAGATGTGCTTGTTCTTTATTTGGAAAGACACAAAAATAAAACCTACAGCAAAAAAATAAAAAAATAACACTTAGGGCTACAGTGCCCTAAACGCTCCATCAGCGCATTTAAAATCCTCTGACATGTCTGAACTTGGCAAATGAATCACATAAATAACTTCTGCTCCTTCTAGACCCTTTACGAAACTACAAATCCTCCAACCCTGTTGTGTCCACCTTGACTTTGATAAACAGTGTGTCATCTCGTACGTAAACTGCATTCCTGGAAGCCTCCAGGTCACAATGGGATATAAAACGAGGAAAGCCTAAAGCCGCATTGGCTTCAGAGGTTGGCCGGCGAAAATTGTCGCTGGTCATGTCTGGGGTAAAGCTAAGGTTGACGTGGTTGCGATTGCCGCTCTGGTCCAACACAGTCAAGGTGACGTTCTGCCGGAAGGGCCACGGCAGCAGAGAGTCAAAGTCCCCCCTCATCAGCATCACATACAGGGACAGATGAGTGCCCCGGGCCGTGCCCTCTCCGCCAGGATACACCCTCGCACTCAACTTGTATCCACTATGGCTGGTGTAGAAAGGTGGGGAGTTAAGAGGCGTACCCGCTTCTTTCTTGCGATGGTAATCATGCACCTTCCATATGAGCTTGCCGTCATATGAGGTGGATTCCAACTGGCGAAAACGCTGCTCGTTGCACTGTAACTGCTCCACATGAATGTCCAGCAAGCGGGTATGACGCTGACATGTCTGCCCTAAAGCACCTGCACAATCACACAATCACACACATACAAGAATTTGACCTCCTACAAACTGGCACTTTATACTGATTATATAAACTGCCGTTCAAGAAAAGAGTCGATTAAGTGTGTAAGCATGCTGTGTTTACCTAGGTGTTCTCTGAGACTCTGGGTCACTGCCACCTGCTCTCTGAGGGAGTCCAGTGATGTTCGAAGAGCAACCAGCTCCTCTTTAGCCAGCTCTGCTTCTAAAACGCCCCGCAGGTCTTTCAGCTCACGCTTCACGCTGGATACGTGCTCTCTCTGCTCCTCCACCGATCTCTGCAATACAAATATTCTAGGCCTCAGTTGAGGTTTCTCCTCACCTTTGGCTTCTGAGTTGATATATGCTTTTAAACCCTTCTGAGCCTCAGAATTACTTTCATTTTTTTCATGTTTTGACATCATTTGAATCTAATCTCATCATCAATCTGAATCTGATGTCTAATTCATGATAACTGAACCAATAGAATGCTAAAAATGTTTTTTGTTAAAATTATTTTCAGAAAGACGTTAAGGTTTATCCATATTCCGTAGTTGCAAGTTGCAATTTTGGACCTGCAAGGCTTTTACAAAGATGTGACAGCTTTGATATGTTCATCTGAAAAAACATTTTTAAACATGGACATTTGATCTTTATTTGAACAAAATTGAGTATGTAACTCATTGTGTAATTCATAGAGATGCATTGCACGATTTGTTTGTAAGGAAAAAGTTAGAACACCACATTCATTACTGCTTTAGATGCCTTAAATTAGAATCAGGTGCACCGCATCAGCTGCAGATGATTAGAACATGGTTTAGGGGGGTTTAGAGGAGCCCTTCTCATTTAAACCTCAGACGTTAAGCCTGGTTTACTCTCGATTGTTAAACTGAGTGGTTTTACCATGGCAAGAACCGAAGTTCTCTGAGGCCTGTAGAAAGAAGTTTGTAGATGCAGATAATTCTGGGAAGGGATTTAAAAAGAATGTCTCAAAACCATTCAAAATTAGCTGTTCCACCGTCTGGAAAATAATACACAAGTGAAGAGTATTTAAAACCACTGCCAAAGTGTGGTCGGATCAGGCCACTCTAGCAAGTTCAAGCGCAACGAAGTCTCAAAGAACTTTTTACAGTGGAGACTTCTGGAATGGCCAAGACAAAGCCTGGACCTTAATCCTGTTGAGATGCTGTGGGGTGATTTACATGCAAGAAAGAATGCTTGCTTTTTTTTGCTTTTTTAGTGTTTTTGCTTTTTTTAGTGTTTGCTTTTTTAGATCATGTTGTTATAACATGTTAGCTAATGCTAAAGTTTAGGTTTGGATAGATTTTATAATGCTTGTGCATTGCAAAGCAACTATATTGTTATCTGATTTATATTATTATTATACTTTTTTTCTGCCAAATTTTTCAGCGTGTTTTTTGGCACCTCAGTTTTTGAAACCATTCCAACTCCACATTGTTGTCTTATTGTGTGATGTGGGCTTGTATACAGCTTTTTGACCAAGCTACAAACTCCAAATTTGCGGAGTTTTATACTTTATGCTTCATGAACCAATATGTTGTACAGTTCTCATAAAATAATCATACATTTTTTCCCATAGAAATGAATGTTGAAATGTCCAGAAAGGTAACTCTGATGATGTCACACCATCTTCCTTGCTCTCCAGTACTGTCTGTGCTTGGAAGTGCTTTTAGGTAAAAGATTTGGCACCCCACGTTATGGCCAAACTTTTGTGGACAGAGCTCTGTTAACTCTGTAGCTTTTGGGCAAAATGTTTGGCACCCCACATTACGGGCAAAAATTTGTGAACACTGCTTTACTAGCCAAATGTACTGAAGGAGCTTTTGGACCAACCATCTTTTGGGCAAAAGTTTTGACACCCGACATTTTACCATGCACCTATACCATAGCAACACCATAGCAACCACCTAGCAATGGCTTAGCAACCAACAGCGATATCAGCTATACCACCATAGCAACCAGTGAGCACCACTAGCTGCACAAGTATACATTTCAGGAAATGCCCCTTTCTTTGATTTTGTTTTGGGTTCACATTTTTCAGTTCACAGTTCAGCCAGTGCTACAAACACTTTAATTAAAGTGAGTGGTTTTCCTCGTTTTAGAGATTCCAGTTTATTCCAGTATACAACAAGACACTCTTACATCTCTGACATTTCAATATCTAATTTATAATTGTGATTTTATTTTTCATTTTTTTCTTAAATAGTTGAATTTCAGCATAAAGTTTTAGTTTTGCTTTAGTGAATGAGAAGAGCTCTGTTGAGATGCTTTGTTTTATATTATTTGTATATATATATATATATATATATATATATATATATATATATATATATATAAGCATGTCTCACACGTGTGTGTGTGAGTGTGTTCACTACCAGATGGGTTAAATGCGGAGGACACATTTCGCTGTACACTGTACAGTGACAAATACGTGCACCTTTACCTTTACCCTCTTACTTTACCATGGATTGTAGCATGTAGCATAGCTTAAACATACATTATGGATATTAGCAAACATATCACCACAGAAAAATGGCATGTTTGAACATTAAATCCATATAATTAAATTAAATATAATTCTCCACTCTTACTCTTACCTGTATGGCAGAAAGGGTGTTGTCACACTTGGAGACCTCTCTGTTAAGGTTACTGACCAGCAGGTTCCTCTCTTTCAGCTCCCCCTGCTGGACAGCCAAGTCCTGCTGCAGCTGATCTACCTGAGACACACAGACACTGTAAATCTACTTGTGCTTGCTTTAGTTAAAAGTACGTTTTTCTATTATTATGGGTTGAATTCACTGGAATTATATGTATACCTGTTTAACTAGCTTGCTATTGCTTTCCAATACGAGCAGCACATGATGACTGAATTCTGAGTACTCGTGGACTTTAACTTGGCCTCTTTTATCCTAAAGGTGACAAAAGCCATACGTTTTAGTCAAGGATACTGTTCCGCTGCACTTACACTGGACCACAGGCGAGAGCTTCTCACTGTCAGTCCAGCTCAGCTGCAGCTTCCTAACGTTATAATGCCGAGACACACATAGACACTTACTCTGACTGTGCAGCCATATTTCTTGTAAATGCAGTCTGTTTCCACCTCTGGACACTCATCTGCATGGTCTTTGAGCTGCAAAATGGCAGAACAGAATGACAGAATGACTGAACAGGCACCGAACCTCTGTAACAGAGGCATGACTGTAGGGAACAGAACTGAGGAGAAAACTCACCTTATGCTTTTGAATCATTTGAAGACATTTATTGGGACACTGAACTTCAGCCTCTGGGCATGAAGTCTTTTCGTGGTCCTGTAACAGATAGTTAAGAGAATGGAGTTAGCTAGCTGATTCGTAACCGAGAGGAATCTGACCGCTGAAGTGAAAACAGAAGGCCTCTGACCATAAGCTGGGTAACGGGGTACGGTTTCTTGCAGTAGCGACACAATTCTGTGCGAAAGGGGCAGTGGTGTCTTTGATGGTCTGTCAGATTTTTGCGCAACAGGATATCGGTGCAGCCAGGGTTGGAACATTGCAGGGCTTCATACTGACAAGCTTTTAGGTGGTCCTAGGAGAGGGAGAGAGGGAGAGGGAGAGAGAGAGAAATAGCAGTTTGTTACTCAGGTCTGCACAATGAAAGAATGCAGAGCTTGGCTGGTGTCACTTTGTGTAGTCGTCATCAGTGTGTGTGTGTGTATGTGTGTGTTATGGTTTCAGTCTCAGAGAGCAAAGCTTAAAAGCCCTTGGTCTCTCACCTGCAAATTACCCAGGGTTATCTTCTGTGTACAGGCTGGAGAGTTGGTGCAGAAAACCTCTAGGTTTAGTAGTTCTCTTTTACAGCAGTTGTCTTGGAAAACCTGCACGCAACAAAACATGTACTCACACTCCTCGTTGGTTTTCCGAGCACCTGGAAGTAGCATCATTTGTAGTGTTTATTCATTTGATTTTCTTTTTTTCTTTGAACTTACCTCTTCTGACTTGATCAAACTACCATCAAAGGGGCACTTTGAAGTGTCATTATTCTCACTGGAAAATAATAACAAATAAGGGCAATGTTGCACGTTATTCGCACCACCTCAGCACAAGACCGTATGAGATTGCTGGATGAATTTCTACATTCATAGGACTACTAAGGAAAGACACCTTACATTAATTCTCTGATGCATGGGGCGCAGAAGATATGGCCACAGCCTGTCTGGTGCGGGTTAAAGACTACGCCACCGCAGGCAGGACACACATACTGGTCATCCAGCCTGGTCACGAAGCTGAGCGTGCGGCCAGCCAGGACGGACTCCAGCTCCCAGGACCTCACGGGATCGGAACTCTGCTGAGAGAACTGGAACTTTGGGCATTCGTTCTCCTCCGCAGCCATGCCACCACAGGCCCCCTCAGACTAGAGAGATGAGATTGAATGGGGAATTATAATGCAGCCATATACTGAAAGTGTCCCATGTGCTGCAACATTTGACACATGGGATATTTTAAAGCTTCAGCTCTTGCTAGAGAGAGAGAGAGAGAGAGAGAGAGAGAGAGAGAGAGAGAGAGAGAGAGAAACCCAACAGTGTTGTACATCAGGGTTCGCCTTGTACTTGGAAAGTAACGGAAGAGATAGAGCCCAGCATTTAAGCTACTGCCCCTACGTACTGCGTGATGGTAGGAACTAGCTAGCTATATTCCTATAGTGCAGATATTCGACCTCGTTAGTTTCTTAAGACCACACGGAAAGCTAACTAAAAAAAAAAAAGCTCAGCCCTCAGGAAAAGATAGAAAAGCACCCAACGCTGAGCGTGTGGTCAATTTCACTGCGCGCAAAACGTGGGGAATCCCCAGCGCGAGCAAGTTATACAGAAATCCACGGCTGTGAACCGAAGAGCTCAGAACAGATACTTTAGGCATATTCATACACTCACCATATCTAGAGGGTAAAAGGGGGCATTTAGGGCTCCACGCGTCTCTTCGTCGTATGTTAAGAATTTAAACGTTTGCTTTCGCTTTGCTTGCCCCTCGAGAAGGAAACTAACCGATGAGGAAACGTGCGTTTGAGCGTCACTGTGCACAAGCTACGTACCTCGGCGCTGGCGGCCTCGGGTGCTCTCGCCTCTGCAGGATTGAAGGTGTGTATGATGTGTGTGTGTGTGTGTGTGTGTGTGTGAGAGAGAGAGAGAGAGAGAGAGCTCTTCAGACAGAGTGAGGTAAAGAAGCTCTGACAGGAAGGATCACTCCGCGCGCGCAGCGGTGCACAAACGCGCACCGTTACGTCACAGTCGGAAATGGCGCGCGGCCAAGCACGTTAACCGATTGCCGTTCAGAGAAAGACGAGAGTCAACGGCGGAGGACCGGCGCGGCTTCCTCCTTATCGTGTTCATTCAAACCCACTCTGGAATTTACTCATTCCGGATAAATGGCTTATTTGTAACGTGCTGTGTATTACAGCAGAAGGCAGAGACTTCTTAAAGTGGAAGCAGTTATTGTAGATTTTACTGTAATGATATGATGATTATTATTATTATTATTATTGTAGTATTTAGATGATAGAAGCCCTAAAGGTCATTTTCTCGATTTTCCTGAATTATTAATTCTGTTTTATCAAAATCTCAATCTCGTCTCACTGTCAATGTGCAGTGTGAAGCACATATCCTCATATCTCTGGAAAACCGGGATTTCTAATAATAATTAATAATTATTAATAATTAAAGATCTAAAAAAAAACGCAACAAAAATGATTAAGTTACTACGAAAAAAACGCAGTCAACAAAATATGCTAATTCACAGCACTCAATGTTTTGTCTTTTTGTTTTCCAGTCGAATTTCAAAGCGAAGAGCTCATTTGCTCATTTTGTTATCCACTGACTTTTCAAAAGGTTGTATTTATTAAAGGAATAGAGGTATTTAGCTGTTAATGACTGGAAAATATGTTTAACATGACCATTCAGTTCCTACAAACACTAACTTTCATCATGGCACATTACATGTGTAATAGATAGAAATACTCCTCAAATGTATGTCACATGTGACCATAGGTATTTAATGGTTGCACTCCCTCCATAATGCCTACAACAGCAGTTGCAGTAACCTCAAAGGAGTGTTAAAAGAACTGAAATCAAAGAAGAAGACAGTTTTTACATAATTCATAAGTGCTACAATTAATTTACAAATATCAGGAGGGGGTTCGGCTAAAGAGGAATACAATTTTTTACAGAAAAACATTAGAATAAGGAGACAGAGCAATGGTAACTCAGACCACATGAGACAAAAACAATGAAAAATCCCCAAAAACTCAAAACCTAGTGAACTTGATTCAACAACTGTAATACAAAACTCAATAGCTTTACCAACTGACTGAACAAAACAGTGAAACACTGACAATGATTACTATTATAAGTACACAGTCAAATGAAGATCATGGCATGCATGAATGGAGCAGATGAACATATCATACAGTGTCACTATAAAAAGGTACATAATTAAATGATACATGCTATGATATGAACACAGGACTTTTGGTTGTTATAGGGCAGCAAACAGTATCAAACTTAGGCACATACCAAGTCAAAAGCTTAATATCTGCTTAATGTCTTATACTTCCTATGGATTAAAAAAAAAACCCAAAACATCAGTCAACAGATATTTTTACAGAGTAAAAACAACACAAAAAACAAGCTATTTTAGTGTTCATAGCTAACGGGGTCATAAAAAAGCCATTTATTATTCATCTCTAGAAGAAAAATGGCATATTATGAGAAATGTAGTACACATTAGAAATACTAATGTGGTGAATTCAAAATGACATCTAAAAAACAAAAATCTTTTCAGGAATTTCTAATACCGGATTTCCAGTTTGAAATGAACACGACGGTCTCTTTGATTTTAAGAGCACTTCCATGGTGAGAAATAATCTAAACAATAGGTTGAGCTATGTGGAGTCCTTAGCACCAAGTATAAAAATAAATAATGCTTATTTACATACATACATACATACATACAAACAAACAAACAAGTCACAAACATTGTATATGCAGGTAGGACGCATATTACAGTGAAAGAATATTTAACAAAAAACACTGACTAACTTCTTTCATTTTAAAAAGGATTCTGCATTTAAAAAACACTTACAAAAATTTGCAGAATAAAGTTATCATCACTTGTACATGGTCGTAGGAGCGGCATCATATACTTAAAATGGCAAAAGATCTTAATGAGTCAGTAACACAAGTATTTCCAAATAAATAGACGTAAACATCTAATCTAACATACACATCTTTAAAACTCAGTCCTAGCCTAATATTCACAAATACAAAATAAAACATCAACCCTTCTACTACAAGCAATAACAGAGCATTGATCAATAGAAAAATATCACAAATTCAGTAACTGACAGCATTTGTGACCCACACTTCACTCTTTCTCACCCTAGGAATGCTTAGTGCAGAGAGGAGGAGGGGTTTTCAGGCTGGATGCCCACCAGAGTGGGTGGCTGCTGGCCCAAGGTAGGGCTGGGTGTGACGGCAGCAGGGGCTGAAGGTCGTGGATTGAGACGTGGAGGGTGGGGATTGGAGGGTCGAATGAGGGGGGGAGGCTGGTGGAGAGCTGGTCGAGGTTGCAGGAAACGAGCTTGCTGCTGGAGAGGTGGAGGCTGTCGGTGCAGGGCGGGTGTTGCAGGCAGAGAGGGGCGGAGCAGAGGGGGGGGTTGGTTCAAGGAGGTGCTGCCACTCACTGCTGCTATACCCGAAGCAGCTACGGCAACAGGGGATGGTCCAGAGGCAGGGGTTGTCAAAGCCTAGGAGAAAGGGATCTCATTACTGACACAGAACTAATGAATGGCACAAAATATACAGGTCCACAAGCATCTGATCAACATTCGAATGTTGCTTTTTCTTCCTTTTTGAAATGTATAAGGCCATTAACCTACCTCCTCCTCTTCTTCATCTGTGCTCTTTCCTGAAGGCGTGTTAGAACTGTTCTTCCCCTCTTCACCAGAGGTGGCACTATCTCCATTAGGGGCACGAGTTCCCTGCTCTGCCTCCCACTCCTGGAGCACCTCTTCAAGGTTAAAGCGTCGGCGATAATTCACAAAGAAGTTTTTAACCTGCCCCACTGTTTTATTACCAATAACATCTGCGATGGCCTGGAAATCTTTGCCATACTTGCGGACACCTGCAAAATGAAAAGACCATAAATTACGTAGGACAGGGCAAATTTAACAAGGATTAAATGTGACCAAAAAGCTTTTATCTACCTTGCACGGCAAGTAGTTGTTCATCTGTAGTCCAGCGGGCATTTACTTTTTGGTTGCTCTGAAATACAGAAAAAAATATTTATATTCTGTTATGCTCTGATCGCTCAGGAATGTGCACCAAAAACCATTTTATAAGATCAGAAATAAGAACAAAGACAAAATAAAGAACAAATGCCTATAAGACCACCTTTTTCCAGAGGAAATGTTTTGTGAAAATCTGTATTTACCTCAGGTAGTCGGTATTCATCAATGCCAGAGTCTATTCTCTGTTTAAGACCACTGTTCAGTTGCTTGGCATTTTGAACCTGGGGTAAAGAAAATGAACACAATGTGTTTAGTTGCCTGACAGTAAAAAAACAAACAAACAAAAAAAAGTCGGGATTCTTTATTGTTAAACTTTACTATTCATATGTTCTGAGCCCCTAAATAACTTTTACAGAGGTCTCAGATTACATTGTTAGGGCTATGAGATAGTAATCATTCAGAAAGGCCAGGTGATGCAAATTTTAAAGCTTCACAACCAAATGATAAGTGGCCAAGCAGCTGCCTAGCACTCTGAAAATTATTAAATGAAATAATCACTGCTTATGCAAAAATAGGCTTATGCTACAAGACGATTGCGAAACATTTTCAAGTAGCGGTTCCTCAGTTTATAATGTAAGTTAGAAACATCAGTTAACAAGAATGTCAAGTGGAGATCTGGAAGACCAAGATAACATTAGGAGAGAAATGCTTGTATGATTGCTAGAAAATGAAAATCACTGTTTGACTGCAAAAGACTTTCAGGAAGATTGAACACTTTAAAAGTGGCGGTACAATGTTCCACACAAAATCCACATGTGACGAACTCAAAAAATGGCCCTAACAGCCCCTCAACCTAAAATCATTAAAAATCTGTAGACAGACCTCAAAAGAACAGTGCATGCACAACACCCCTTTGCAAGGAAGAATGAATGAAAATTCCCCAAAACAAGAATAGCAAGACTGTTAGCTGGATGCAAAAAGCGTTTACAAGCTGGGACACTTGTCAAAGCCCAAACTTTAGCTTTGGGCCCTTTGTTATTTTGAAACTGTAAAAGAGAGAAAAATAAAAAAGTAATATTTCTTATAATATTAAAGAAATATATAAATTAACTTTTAACTTCATGCCATTTGAAAGCCATGTCACTTTTCCCAAGGACAAACCAAAAAACAAATAAGTGACTTGTTATACAGGCATTGATTATTACCACTTGTGATGTAATTTGTAGAGGTTCTCATAGCAGCAACAGTTACCTGTCTTTTAAGGGATACCAGTTCCATGTCCAGCTGGCGGAGGACAGAGGTAGCTGCACTGGAACTGCAGGAGACTGCTACTACGTCCTCCTGTGTAAGGTACATGCCTTTGGGTGGGCGGCACTTAGAGCGCTGCGAGTGGTGACGATGCTGTAAGGTCTGGTGATCCCGTCGGCCCATGCTTATCTTGGAGCTCATAGTCTGTGGCTCGGTGTGGACCTGGGGATTGATCATACAGAGAAAAAAAATGTAATGAAAGAACAATATTATGCTAAAAGAATCAAAATATTATTCAACAACAAAATGTGGGTGTGCAGGTAAAGAAACAACAAAACAAACAAACAAAAAACATTGGTTGAGAAGATTTTGGAGGAGCCATCTTATTTAAACTTCAGATGTTTATTATGGTTTGCTCTTGACTTGTTGAAATATCATGGTATAAGCCAAATAACTCTCTGAAGCCTTCAGAAAGAAAAATGTACATGCATCGTATTCTGGTAAGTAGGGGTTTAACGTATCATGAAACACACATTTCAGATCAGATCACAGTTTTTAAGTCATGGATGAGATCAGTTTTTGTACATCTGTAGAAAAAAAAGATTGCTCTCCACAGACACATCACAGTGATGTGGCCATGCTCAATGTATCATCCTTTTTATACAAAGAGATAGGCCTGTTATAATATTTGTGTTTGGGTCCCAGAAATGCATAAACAACAATACGATAAACAATATTATTGTAATTTTAATAATATCGATAAAGAGCAATAAACTTTTAATAACTGAACTAAAATAAAATAAAACCACTGTTCAGGATATAGCTTTCTCTGATCAGGAAAAAAAAGATAGATAGGCCGATCACCTTTTGTGCTGTAAGTTATGTTCTGCTACTTGTTGTACTGGGCTGACTAATGGACTCATTAGTGTTACAAGTCTTTACTCTGCTTATCCTCAAGGCTTGTTAGCTTTACACATTTTACAGTCTGTTTGGCTGAGTTTGAGTCATGGTGGCTCCACAAAAAAACTGACAGACTGATGGCATGTTATCTATTGAAGCGTGTAGCATAATCCAACTCAAGGTCAAGAACAGCACACATGACGGTCTAGAACCTTTCCCAAAGACTTATTGTTTTTCAGCGGACGCAACACACCCGTGTTGCGAGACGAAAGTGATCCCTGTTTGTCTTGCACTGTCTACAAATGTCTCATCTTTGCCTCCTCAGACAGAGAGCAAGGCTAAAACCAAGGTCTTTGCTAAAATTTACACATGTAAGCACAATGGGCAATATCGAGATCCATATATATTGTACAATAAGTCAATAACATAATTATGACAGGCTTACAATCATCTTTCGTGTGGTGTTAGCAGGCTGTGCTAGATCTGCTTGACACTAATTGTACTGGAGTGAGTGAAGTGCTCTCAGTGGGTATCAGGTAAGTGGTGTTAAGTCAGACTTTTTTTCTGTCCTGGCACCGAAGTGGTGAAACAAACTTCCCCTGGGTGTCCAAACAGCAGAGAGACTGAAGAACCACCTCATCCAAGAGTAATTGGGCGAAATGTTTTGTGTTTAGTATTATGGTCTCCATATTGACATGTGTTTAATAGTGTCTAAGCTTAAATGCATCTTTGAATTCTAGTCTATTCAAACTGACTAAGGTTATTTTTGAGAAAAACTAGCAGACTGACAATGTTTTCTAACGAATTCACAGCAAAATACAACACAGCGGTTCTGCAGCCGTGACTCAATATTGTAGATTAACTCTGATCCCCTACACCACTACTGGGAAGGGGATTTTAAAAACAATTAGAAATCAGTCATTCCGCTGTCTGGAAAACAATTTACAAGCAGACAAAGGAATGCAAACATGGCAAGGTCAGGCAGTTCTAGCAAGTTCAGCCCAAGAGCAGTGCTTTTGTCCTAACATTCAGCAAATCACCCCAGCAAGATTAAGATCCAGGCTTTGGCTTGGCCATTCCAGAACTCTCCATTTCTTTATTTCTAAGGACCCTAGTCCTTAATGGATTTACTGAAACGTGTTGGGTCATTGTCATGTTGCATGATCTGCCTTCGCCGCTGCTTCAGTATTTGTACAGACGGTCTCACATTTACCTTAAGCACCCTCTGATACAATAAATAATTCACAGCAGTTCTTTACAGCAAAGTTTCCTCCTTGAATATATCTCTTGTGGAAATTAAACCTCTACAGTCTCTTTGTGATGACAGATGCATGTACTTTGATAACTTCTGGCAAAAGCTACTTGTAGGTCCACTGATGGCATTTTATTAGTGTTGGTGACTTATTTCCTGCTCTTGAACCAACCTCGCTAGGGCAATCTATGGCCATGTTTGCAGTTGTTTTAAATGTTCTCTTTTTGTAAATTGTTTTTTTTAACTGTTTTGGTTCCTCCAAAATCCTCTCCAACAATGTTCTAATGATTTGCAGCTAATGTGGTGCACTTGATTCTAATTTAAGCCATTTTAAGTACTAAATAAGTAATAAATGTGTGATAAATCTCACCATTTTAACATCCTGAAATGTGTCATTTTATATATTCATTACACATAAAATGAATTTGTCTTCGCAAATTACTGCAATATTTTGTAAGATCAAACAGAACTGACACACAATACAGAAATGTCCAAATTCTAAACATTTCCCCATTTTTTTCCCCTTGACAATACGCCATAGATTCTCCATGGGATTTAGGTTAGGAGAGTTTGCTGGCCAATCAAGCACAGCAATACCATGGTCAAAATCCATTTGGTAGTAGCTTTGGCACTGTAGGCAGGTGCTAAGTCCTATTGGACATGAAAATTGTCATTTCCATAAAGCTCATAACCAGATGGAAGCACGAAGTGCTCCAAAATATCCTGGTAGACAGCTGTGACAGCAGACCAACACCAGCAGATGACAGGTCACTCTAAACCTTCACAGATTGCAGAAACGTCACAACGGACTTCAGACACCTTGGATTCTGTGGCTCTCCCCTCTTGCTCCTCTTCTAGGACCTTGAATTCCAAATGAAATGCAAAATTTACTTTCATCTTAAAAGAGGGCTTTGTACCACTGAGCAACAGTCCAGTTCTTTTTCTCCTTAGCTCAGGTAAGGCGCTTCTGACGTTGTCTCTGGTTTGATACCAACGTCAAGTTCCTGAATCAATTTGTATTTACAATCCTCTCAAGGCTGTGGTCATACGTGTAGCTCTTGCACCTTTTCTTACCACTTTTCCACCGTCCACACAACTTTTAATTAATATGCGTTGATACAGCACTGTGTGAAAAACCAGCCTTTTCAGCAACAACCTTCCATGGCTAATCCTCTTTGTGCAGACAGTTTGTGCATATAGTGCTGTGAATTCCCTCCTGAGGTAGTTAATACAGCCTGTATTAATTAGGCAATAGGCTAAATTGTAAATGTTAGCATTTGTTTTATACATTTCCTAACACAAAAAAAGGCGAAACATTGTCCTTGTCCAACCCACCCTGATCTTAAAATGTGCATATGGGTCACTGTCTCTACACGTGACAGTGAGAGAGACAAGAGAGCAGGAAGTGGAGCGGAGGGGACAAACAAGACGACGGTTACTATTACAATACTTCTAAACTAATCCCACAATAACATGCAAATTTAAGGTGCTCCACTTTAAGGTTTCCGGATGGCGCACGCATTTGCAAAATTACTGTTAATTGTCTAATAGAATAGACTGTATATTCTCTGTGCAACTGCTTGCAACAAACCATGACCTCTGTACCATGACAGTTCAGTATGAAGGCATTTACACATATGTATTCATCTCTCTTTGATATATATATTTAAACACACACCACACACAATATATATAGGCCATCACTAAACATACCTCTTTTTTGGTGTCTTTAGTAGGGTCGTAATCACTGTCATTCCCTTCAATAGGGTTGGCTTCCTCCATTTCTTCATCACTGGACAAAAAAATAAGACAGCATGCAAGAATATAAATGCCTGTGTTTTTACACAAATAAATAAATAAATAAATGCTATTCAGTAAACTGCACACCTTTCATCTTGATTATTTCGATTAGCCAGCTTTCTCGCCTGTCTATCCATCAAGCTTGTTCTGGATCTGGTCTTCTTCCAGGAATAGTAATACTTCACAAGGCTTGATATAGATTTGTCTGGCAACTGGCAAGAAAGTAGTAATGTCTGTAATGCAATTTGTGAGATGGCGTATTCTTCCAAAACATTAAACTGCACTAACTAGGGATTTGCCAGGAAGAAGATCATTTTATATACATACAACACAGGATCACAACAACAGGCTTATAACTTTTAATAACAGTACATTGTAATGCAATCTTTAAACAAATATGAAACATGTCAGTCCAAAATATCAATTACTAACTAACCATCTGCTGGATCCTGTGAAAGCTCTTCCCATGGAAGCTGAAGGCTTGCTCAAACAGCACTTTGTCCTCCACTGTCCACTCATCTGGGAAAGGAGTAAAGTTGGGCAGGTCAGCCAGGGACTTCTCAATGTTGTGCTTGTGCCAGAAGAGCATGCCAAGAGCCTGTTGGGCACAGACAGTTGCATCATCCATCCCAAAGAGACTTGTGACTGCTGAGTTGAGACCGGAGGCGATATGTCCCACATTTTGCAAGTGCTTGGTGCTACCAATTGGTAACTTTTTTATTTTTATTACACACAAGTAAATATGATGCAAGATCAGTACAATTATTCATGAAAAATAACTAGGGGTTTACTTTTTGTTAAGGGCAGCACAGATAACTCCAAAACACTGCAACATATTGTTGATCTGCTTATACAGAAGTCCTACCTGCTCAACATTGTATCCATGCTTTTCTTTTGCAATGGCAATGTATTCATCCACTGTCAGCAGAAACACTGAAATGTTAGTCACTCAGCACAATCTGAACTTATTTCCAAAAATTATAAATGCATAGACAGATGAAATGGCTGTACTTACATTTTGTATCCACAATTGTATGATGTGGAGACCACACCAACATACCACCGCTGTCTTTATCATTGTACTTTGTAGAACCTACAGTATTACAATAAACACAAATGCAGCTATGAGGCCAAGTAGTTGATTAAAAATAGGTTAAATCACAAAAAATAATAGGTAATAACATTTAGGTTATAATTCATTAATGTCATACCATCACCGCACAGCTTTGGCGCTCTTAGCTATAGCTAGCTATCTGAAACAGACGCAGCCCATTAAAACAACATCAGCCTTTAAAGTTAGCTAGCTAGTCATATCCAGGGTTTGACAGTTAATGTCCTTGATATTTATCTAATAATAAGCGTTTTTCTGTTTTTGTTATTAAAAACAGCGCCGTGCCCTTAGCGCCAGCTGGACTTCGCTGCAAGTTTCAGTGTTGACTAGCTACCGTTAAACACAGCAGGCTGGCTGGCTGGCTAACCAGGGAAGCTAGCTAACGTACACATTACTGTTTGACTTGGAAAACATGTCCACTGAAACAGCAAAACATTGAAATCAAAAAGCATGAGGTTGTCTAAAAAAAAAACTAATTTCAGTGAACATCCGACAGGTAAATATGAATTACAACAGCTTTGCGGTACACTAGCTAGCACGATACCGAGGCTACCGCCACTTTTCGGTCAGGTTCTTATTGCGAGCAGCAGACAGTAGCTACATGCCTACCGTACCAGGATCGTATTCAGGAATATTAGCTTGATAATCAGATCCCACTCGCATTCCAACATCTGCTAGAAAAAGGGGGAAACATGCAGAAGTTGATCAGGTTTCATCCGAATGAGAAAAACACAAACAAATAAGAATCAAATGCAAAAAAAAATGTGTGTTCGAGGCTATACCGTGCTCGTCGTCACTGCCACTCTCCTCAGAAAAATGGCCATTGGAAGCATTTGATGGGCTTTTCGTCCCGTTAGAGCGACCTTTTCCCAGATATTCCGACCCTTTATCCATCATTCCTGGCATCCTAATGATATATGCAGTTTTCTAACTAAAAGTTAAAATTATATGCATTCAATTCACAATTTATGTAGCCTGTCCCTTGCAATAACTCCCTGCGCAGCTATGCCACAGTGCGCCTTACAAGTATCCCTCCGCCATCATGTTGTACACTTTCTTTCCACGCAATATTTACACTCTAATCCATAATTGGTCCTTTATAATATTTTGATGATATAATCCAAGTAAGTATTTCCGTCAGTAAATATTGCATTTGCATCGTTTAACTGAGTGCACTGTCCTGGCAAACGCACTAACTTCTTCAGCGGAAGGAATTGTTGGACATATAAAATGAGCCAAAGTGCGGTTCTTGTGCGCCAGAGTTGTTTATGCGTGCAGTTCAGTTATAGGCGATGCCAATGTAAAGCTCACGTTGACCATTTCTGAAAAAGAAAAAATGTAGACGGCCAGATTTACTCGCTTATAATACGTCTATCATTAGGTAAGTGTATACCTTGAGCAACTGTTAACGACTAAGTCTGGACACGTTTGTTACAATGTGTTGTAACAGCAAAATAAACAGAATAACGGGACATGTACTAACCACTAATAACGTGTACTAAGCACCCCCATTTCTGTAATAGCTCTAATAATCTAACAACCTTACAATATTACAATCGTATCAAATATGCATTTACGTGTGTGTGTGTGTGTGTGTGTGTGAGTAGTAGTCAGCTGTCCGGCTGTCTGGAAATCTAGGGGGGGTATTGATATAACACACTGCTTTTTTGCTCTTTTCTAAAATCGGATAAACAGCAGGTGTGTCAGTTAGCACTTTACAATGAGCTGTTTAATATATTTAATATTATATTATTAATTTATAATATTAATTTACAGAAAAGAAACGTTTCTGTAGGTTGTGCAATTTCTTAGATCACCAGCAGGTGGCGACGTCACGCCGCTTTAGGCTATTACAGTGAAAGTGGGTGGCACCGACCTGGGGCAGTAGCTAATTCCTTACTGGAGGTTTTTCGTGCGGCTCTCTAAAGCTATACTCGCATACAAAGGGAGCTTCAGGATGGAGGACGCTTAAAGTGCACAATGCTCACGGTCTCGCCTCTCCGTGATCAGGTCGTTTTTAACTATGTAGTCTATAAGCAGGGATTTGGCTGTCGTCCTGCGGATACTTCAGATCTCTACCGTACTGAGTCCGCCTCATCCTCACTGAATGAGGAGCCGGGATGGCAGGAGGACGTAGAGGACTTGTAGCCCCTCAGAATACTTTTCTTGAGAATATTGTCAGAAGGTCCAACGGTAAGGCAGCGTAGGGGCTTTTTTTTTTTTTACACACTTGGGAGGGTATGCTGATATAGCTGATATTGCTCTGGTTCATTTTTAGAAGTATTAAACAATATTCAGTGTTCCGTTTCATTGATCGATTTCTCTTCTTTTGCTCATGCTGTGCTTTCTGATGGTTCTGTTTTTATTTGATGTATTTTATTTATTTAATTATTGTGTATTATCATTTTTTACTTAGTCCACGGCTGCACTTTCAACAGCCCAGTGGAGGGAAATGGCTTTAGCTGGAGATCACTTTGCTGATGGAGCAAACGGATTCGTGACCGATCAATGTAGCTATATAGCACTAAAAGCTGCTAGGCTCGAGAACTTAAGGGCTTCTTGGGTTGGCTATCCCAGTCCACTGCGATCCACTGTGTTCCTCTGTTTTCTCTGCTTGAAACGATGCTTTTCTCTTAATTGCTTTAACCATCTTTCTTTTCAACTTTTCAGTTTGGACATTATCTCATAGACAGACAGGTATAACGCCCTGGAGTGCTGTAATGTGTCCCCTGCGTTTCCCATCCCAGTCGTCCATTTCTGTCGTGGCTTTTCTGTGAATGTAGAAACGCTCTGTGCGAACATGCCTGGTGTAGATCTAGTAGTCAGTGCCACTAAAAGTCACTTTTCACCCCCTTGCATTCATTTGATACCCTGTTATACATTTTTATGCACCTGTTTTATCACCAACCCAAACGAAGGACTATTTCACTAGACATTCCTGTACCCTGATTTTTCTGACATGGCTATTCATTGAAATTAATAGAGCAAAATGTGCATATTTGTACATATATACCTGTTTCTATGGCTTAAATAAGAGAGACGATCTGATTAACTTTTATTTCGTGATCAATCAGTGCCGCTACAATATTCCACTTACCCCTCACCCAGAATGATGTGAGGTTTCCTTTATTTTAGGATCAGTCTTTGTCTTAAAATAACTCTTTATGTTTTTTTTATGGAATTACATCACATTTGTGAACAGCCTGGACCCGTTAGATCCTTCCACACAGCTAACTCTTTTTATTATTTGCCAGACACCAATTTTGTTTTGGGAAATGCCCAGATTGTGGACTGGCCCATTGTCTACAGTAATGATGGATTCTGCAAGCTCTCGGGTTATCATCGAGCGGAGGTCATGCAGAAGAGCAGCACCTGCAGGTTCTTAACCCTTTTGCCTTTCTAAGCTAGATCCCAGATCATCCTCTCTTTCTCTCTCTCTCTCTCACACACACACAAACATTCATTAACATATGCAAACCAGTAACACTGTCACACTGTAGACATGTAACATTTTATAGCTAGGCCAAACCCAGCATGTTTTACCAGTGCTGTGCTGAGCACAGAAATGTGTCAGTATGGTATTGTTTCTACATAGATTAAAAAATTGTTGATTCATTCAACTTGAGTTTGGAAATTCACAAGTTCCCATTTTTTCCCCACTCTCAGCTTCATGTATGGGGAACTTACTGACAAGGAGATGTGTGAGAAAGTACGGCAGACCTTTGAGAACTACGAAATGAATTCCTTTGAAATTCTTATGTACAAAAAGAACCGTAAGTAGAGCACTGTATGTAAGTAATGACATACCAGTGTAAAAATGTCATGTAACCAAATTCCTTTTTTTTTTGACCCCAAACAGGGATGCCTGTGTGGTTTTTTGTTAAGATCGCTCCCATCCGCAATGAGCAGGAAAAGGTTGTGCTTTTTCTGTGCACGTTCAACGACATCACTGCGTTTAAGCAGCCCATTGAGGACGATTCTTCTAAAGGTTTGTGAAGAGACTAAGGAACTAAGAGGCTGAGAAAGGATTTGATAATAAGGGTTAACCACATATTAACATAGGGTCAAAATGATGAAAACAGTCCAAAATAGTAGTACTGAAAGTTCCAAAATGTCCTTAAAACAACAACAAAAAACACTTTGTGCAATCAGGGACTCTCAAGGATGTCAGTGCAGATCTTAGAAGGATGATAGTTCATTGAAACAAGTCAGGAATGTCTCTCAGAGCTATTTCTAAACAGTTATTGGTAGCTTTTTTGCCAAGGTCTGGCATCTTCAGCTGAAAGAAATCTGGTTCAGATAGTCAGGAACAACACAAGGATCACCAAAGATCACCTGCCATGAACTGGAAACTGCTGGAAGACCAGTGTCAGGCAAAGTTTGGCTAAAATCTGCAGCTGACCACATGCAGCAAAGTTGTGTGGTCAGAAGAGGCAAAGATTGAAGAGTTGTTTAGTTACAGTGGCCAGAGGTAGAGTGTTTGGAGTAGTACATTTACATTACATTTACATTTAAGGCATTTAGCAGACGCTGTTATCCAGAGCGACTTACAAAAGTGCTCTGCTATTTACTTAAGAATAACCTCAGCTAGTTTGAATAGGCTAAAATTCAAAGATACCTCCAAGTTAAGACACTACTAGACACAAGTCAATAGGGTGACCACTCTGCTATTCGCCCACATTAGAGTAGTAAAGGTGATGCCTTCAGTACTGTAGTACCTGTGGAAAAGTGGATGGAATAATGAAAGTGAATTGATTACGTAAGAATTCATCAGAGCATAATTTTGACCCTTTGTTGATTTCAGTTCAGAATAAAAAACTGAACTGACAGAACAGTTTAAAGAAATCCTTAAAAGCCCAATATTGCCATCATCATATCCATGATAATTGTATGTAAACCACTACTGTAAATAGTTCTATTTTACTGGGCGTAATTAACTAAGCTTTTAATGAAACCTCCATAAACACTTACATACTCCTAAATTTGTCTTCTTTTTTTCTCCAAAGGATGGGGAAAGTTTGCCCGTCTTACACGTGCTTTGACAAGTAGCCGTGGTGTCCTTCAACAGCTGGCTCCCACTGTTCATAAGGGCGAGAATGTCCACAAGCACTCCCGTTTGGCTGAGGTAATGTATGTGTGTGTGTGTGTGTGTGTGCTTAGCTCTCATCAAAGGGAACAGTCTCACTCTGTCCCTAAGCACTTCTGGCCAAGAGAAGTTGAGTGTGTGCTCCAATCCCCAAAGCTCCTCTGCTTTCTTGAAATAAATCTCCCCCACATTGGAAGCAGCTGCTCACATAACAAAGCTTCATATGAGTAGTTCTATAAGTCAGCCCCCCCCCTCCAGTTTACCTGACAGTATGGAATAAGTGGTGGATCTTTTGGAATTTCCAGTTTCTCCATTTGCAGTTGTTGAAAATCTGGACATGTTCCAAGTGTCCTACCCCCAACACATCCTGTTTCTATGAAAACAGTATAATAGCCGATAACTGTTTTGATGGTGTGATAAGGTGTTTTTGCTTCCTGTGCTTGTGACGTGTCAAGTGTTGATGCTAGGAAGTCATAATGCATTTACAGCCCTTTGCATTTACACCAATCAAAGCTATAAAGTCCTCTGTAAAGTCATCTGTAAACCCGGATTTTCTCATAAACATATACTAATACACATGTATTCCTGTCCAGCAGCTATTATAAGTCTTTTCCTATCTCTTTACCACTCAGGTATTACAACTGGGTTCAGACATCCTCCCTCAGTACAAACAAGAGACACCCAAGACCCCACCACACATTATCTTGCATTACTGCACATTCAAGACCACCTGGGACTGGGTGATTCTCATCCTCACCTTCTACACAGCTATCATGGTGCCGTACAATGTCTCCTTTAAGACCAAGCAGAACAATGTCACCTGGTTAGTGGTGGACAGCATTGTGGATGTGATCTTTCTGGTGGACATTGTGTTAAATTTCCACACAACGTTTGTGGGGCCAGCTGGGGAGGTAATCTCAGACCCAAAACTAATCCGCATGAACTATGTGAAGACCTGGTTTGTAATTGACTTGCTCTCCTGCCTGCCCTATGATGTGATTAATGCCTTTGAGAATGTTGACGAGGTGAGTTATATTCAGATTTAGTAATTATGACGTCTTTCCCCTACACAAATTACATTAGTGTGTCATTGTTGTGAAAAGCTCTCGGTGTTCTCAAGTAGGACTACACAGCACTGAAGATGATTTGTTTTAGGTCACTTATTAAAAAGTTAACACTCCAAAGAATGATCAGTTGATCAGTGATGTGAATTTGTCAAGGAGACCCTGGGTAGCATCTTTAAGAGTGTATGCCTTATGCAGAATTGAAAGAAAGAAGGATCAAAAACAACCCAGATGTGTAGAACAACTGTCACATTAGTTCTAAGTGTGTTTAATCTGTAGTATATTCTACGTAGTATATTTCATAATAATACAAATAATGAAGAAATATCTTTCCACCAGTGGATTCTAAAACGTTGCACCGCCTGATGCACTACCCTGCTAGCATGTGGCTCAAACCTGGCATTTACCACTTGGAATGTTGGCCAAGAAGATGTCCAGATGCGCTTTTTCTGAAGGCCTTTTTTATTCCCTTGATTCACAATAAAATACAATTCTTTCTATACAATATCAGCCATTTAGCATAAATAATGAAATTATATACTTTAAATTATGATAGTGATAAATATTATTATGATTTATTATGATTCTCTTGTCTTCATTGTGTATTTGTAGCCAGGAATACTAATTAATTACTGGACCTTCCAGACAGGTGTTTTTATACTACTACTACTACTCTATACTAATCACTTGAGACACTGCACTCTTAGTTTTACCAATTGTGAGACTACTAGCATTAATTGCCTGGGCAGTCACTTTTTAGGGGGTGAATACTCGAGCAAAAATGAGAAAACTAAGCACTGTACTGTAAAGGCTTACCAATGTAAGGTTCTTCACACTGTACAGTTTAATGTACGTATATATTTTATTGTTTGTGCTAAATGGCTATTTATGTATGTGTAAACAAATTGTCTTTTAATCTAGAAATTGTGAATCAAGGGGATAAGAATTAGATTCCACAGACTGCATCTGTTCACAATTATTGCAGGTGGTATGTGGGCCACAAGTAAATGACGTGATTTGGGCCACAGTAACGTTGCTGTCAGTGTAGAAGTACTTTTAATATTTAAAAAAATACATTTTATATTATTATAAATAATATAATTCCAGGCCCTAATGATGTGTTTATCATAATACAATAAATATACAAATAATCAGCCTTAATACTCCTCTAGCTCACACTTAGATTTGGGCATGGTGACCTTAGGCTCATGTGCAACTGTGAATGTACTGGAGAGCAATTTTTCTATGGAGATTACACTAAATACTATTGCTACTAAATGGGTGCAATTTAAGGTGTCTGGATAACTCTGGATAACTGTATTATAAATATTTTAAGTACTAAATATAAAAAGAAATCTATATTATATATAATAATAATTATATATATATTTAATAACATATAATATATATAATTAAAATAACATGTTATAATAATGTGAAGAATATCATTGTTTAGTTTGACAGAAAGCAGAAATGCTTTGGTTGTGATTTGGTGTAAACTTTATTGGCTGCAAACTGTCAGAAATGTGAGCTTTTGAAAGTGACTACATCAGCACCCGGCACACAATGCTGAAATAATCTTGTTGTTGAATTAGGACTAAATGCCAATGGCTACATTTCGTACAGTAACAGCATTTTTGAAAAGTTTTTTCAAGCACAGCAGGTCATTTTTGACCTGGATGAGTGAAAGTGACAGGTTTTGCTGGCATGTTGCTGAATCACATAGTTCTCTTTAAGATCTTTACACAGACTGACATGTCCTGAGGACCATACGACCTCAAATGCTTAATGCCATGTCATGTTATGCTTAATGCCAATGTCAGTGATCAGCAAAGTTCCTGCAATGTGAGATGTACCACCAGTCTCTAGCACAGCCACTTTACCTGGAAGTCAGTGGATGTAATTCAGCATTACTGTACTAAAATATATATGTGCTGATAAGTGTTTCAGATAACCAAGCCTAGAGTTAAATTTATTAATTATTATTATTATTATTGTTGTTGTTGTTGTCAACTGCAGCTGCAGAGTGTCAGTTGCATAGCGTGAGTGGTGTAACGAAAGATTATAGTACTTACACAGACCTCGTCCGCCAAGCCTCAGAGGCCACTGCTTTTGCTGCTCTTGTCAACACTGGTTGTCCAGCCTATTCAATCTGCTGCAGTGCTGTGAGCAAACTAACAGAGCTCAGCCTATGCCTGCATGCTGCCTGAACAAAAGATTTGCACCCAGTGAGGAAGCTGCTTCAGGGGTCATGCATGATCTTTTTTTAACTGGTAGTCAATATACAGCCGCTGGTTGACTTTTTATGCTTGAATGAAAGAAATACATTATTTGCTAGAGGGTTGTGGTATGGGTCATCAAAATGGACCATTTCAGGGATTTTGGTATGAATATATTTATGAATGCAACCTAATTCTTTCTGTGATGCATCAGATTGTATGTTTCATATGTAATGTCTTTTATTACACGCGTCACACTTTATATAGTACAAAAAGCTCAGTTTACACTGTTTAAACTGTCACATAATCTATGTAAATGTTGTATTGTCATTCCCAGGTGCTCTAGAAAATCTTATGGCAGATTGCTTTTTTTACTCTCTTACATGAGAATATTAACAAGCCATATCTACAGACAGCGTCTGCTGAGAAACAAAGTACATAAATCCAACTCCCCATTTATTTAAACATGCCTAATGCTCAATTAAATTCCCTAACTGTAGTGATTAGCTTAACTGTTGTGCTTTTAAAACAGAAAAAAATGGCCAGAAAAGTCTGTTTTGGTTCTTTGCTCTCATTTCCATAACTCTTTCGGATGTGCAGGGAATCAGCAGTCTGTTCAGCTCTCTGAAGGTAGTTCGGCTGCTGCGACTGGGACGTGTGGCACGTAAGCTGGACCACTATATTGAATATGGAGCTGCTGTGCTGGTCCTGCTCGTCTGTGTGTTTGGCCTGGCTGCCCACTGGCTAGCCTGTATCTGGTACAGCATTGGTGACTACGAGGTCATCGATGAGGAAGCCAACAAGATACGGACCGACAGCTGGCTATATCTGCTTGGTGAAGCAGTGGGCACACCATATCGCTTTAATGCCAGTGGCACAGGCAAGTGGGAGGGTGGCCCTAGCAAGGACTCAGTCTACATCACCTCACTGTACTTCACCATGACCAGCCTGACCAGCATCGGATTTGGAAATATTGCTCCTACCACAGACGGAGAGAAAATATTTGCCGTGGCTATGATGATGATTGGATGTGAGTAAGACTCTTCAACAAGTGCTGTTGTGAACAATGCTTATGTTCAAAATAAAACAGTTATAATAATGCAATTATACAGTTATAATTAAATGTCGCCTAGGAACTTAACCACCTAACCATAACTTTAGAACATACAGATGTTGCACCACCCTTGCAAAAACAATGAAAATGTATCCATCGTTTATTTATTCAAAATAAATGTATACACCATATCCCCTGACAGTTGGCTGAAATAACCTTGGTTATGACATTTACTATAATCGCCTACCAGTACCTGACATTGACTGGGAGACCTTTTTTTCCGACTCCAGTTCTTGCATGCAAATGACAGGAAAATTGTGTTTCTAATAATTACATTTTATACATTATTTTAAAAAGACATTTCTTCTTCATTTGATTTGTTTAGTTATATTACCTCCATCTCTCAGTATTTACAGAATATGTAAACTTGACCTCTTTTAGGCAAAATTCAGTGCTTTAAGTAATGTATATGCCATTCAACCCCCTCTCTCAGCCCATAAATACTAAATACAATATTAAACATCCCACAGATATAGTATTTAATATTTATGGGTCAGTCAGAATTTTGTAATTTTACATAGCCACATTTTGTGACCCTGTAGTTGGGTTTATTTTGTCAGGTTCGTATTTCGAAACAGTTAATATATACTTTTAGTCTGAAGTTGATGTAGAACATGCTGATCGAAAGTGGTGATTAATACTCTGGACATGACTTGAGTTTGCATAGTGTTGAACGTAAGTAATTCCACAGCAATTGCCCATATAGTAGTTACAGTGTGCACCAGAATACTCCACAATATTCATTACAGTCACAGAAATGTTCTTCTAGACGATGTACAATGTCTATTGGCTGGTATCCATAGACAAGCTGCATGTTTCAAAGAACACTAAATCATTCCTTGTGTTCTGGAAACAAAGGGATTCTCATCACGTCCTACGTGATACAGTTTAATACAGCAGGTGTGTTCTATGTACCGAGTTTGTGATTAATACACTTTTTTCTGCAAGGGCTTTTGTGGAACATTGCCTCTATATAGAGCCTTGCCGTGATATAGGTTGCATTCTGTTCCAACACAAGCCTAGGGAGCAGCCATGATGGATTACATGGTCTGGTTTTAAGAGTATTTCTTTCCACTTTTCATGAAATTACAGGCACTCCCCTTATGTTGACACTGCTCTCTTGTCTGCATCCTACAGTGTAATGAGACAGGGAAGAGGTCATGCTGAGGGTGACCTTGCAGCTCTGGATTATACTTTAGCTTTATTGGCTTTATTTTGATGGCTTTGATAGTTATTATGCTTACATCCTAATATGACTGCCCCCTTTAATATATATCTATATTTTTTATATTCTGTCTTCAAATTCTGCTTTAATCACATTATCTGTATGGTTGCCTTCACCTAATAGGTTGAAATACCCACATGCATGCACGGTTGGTACACATTGGGTCGTTTTTCTTGTGCTGAGATCGCCTGCCTGGGGTTGACGGAGATGTGGACAGGCAGGAGGGGAGGAGAGACTGACAGGAAGGCAGAGGATCAAGCTGTTACACTGCTGCTGTGCTGTGAAGACAGCGGGCAGGGTCTCAGTCCGTCACCCCTTCTGCTACACATATACAGACAGCTTAGTCATGCAATGTGTGTCAGTGTATCTGTGTGTTAGTTAAGTGCATCAGTATGAAACAATATGAAGATTTTCAAATGCTCTATCTAGTTTCTCTTGACATGTGCACTCATCTGAGCACTTTTTCATGAACTGAATATGCTTATACTGGGTACAGCCTCACTTTGCCCTCAAAACAGCTTTAGGTCTTCATTGCATGAATTCCACAAGTCTTTAAAAACGTTCCCATGCATTTTTCAGAGGCACTTTCTTGCTGTGAATCTCTCATTCTACCACATCCCAAAGGTATTCTGTCAGATTCAAATCCGCCTTCTTCTGTTGTAGCCAGCTGCCTCAAGGTTTGACATGTGCATTTTGAGATACTTTTGTTGCTTACCATAGTTGTACAGAGGGTTTATCTGTGTTACTGTAGCCTTTTTGTCAGCTCAAACCAGTCCAGCCCAGAGACCGTTGACATGAAAATCCTACATCAGCAGCATACTTAAACCAGCCCATCTGGCACCGACAATTACACCATGTCTAAAATGACTGGGATCACATTTTGGCTATTCTGATGGTTGTACGATGGTTATTACCTTTACCTATTAGAAGTATTTGGTGAGTGTATGTTTAATATGCCTCTAAGCGCAGATTTTTTGTCAAACTGGGATATTAAGACTATTCTTGGCTGGCATGTGTATGTGTGTGTAAACACTGCAGCAGTAGGCCAGTAAATGGGAACAGCAGAAGCAGGCCAGCTGAACTTTGTTGAATGTCAGTGACTAAATACAGGCCAAATCCAAAATCTCACCTCCTTCAGGACACTTCAAGCTTGCCTCTGTTTCTGCAAAATGTAAAGCTCATCGTGCCTCTGGTTCGAGTCCCTGTGCTACCTGTTTATTGTGACTTGCCGTCTAGGCCCATCATGAAAAGTACATTATTGACATATTGTACAATATATGGACATGACCTTAATATCGGCCATTGTGTTCACTTGCGTGTTTGTTTACAAAAGAATGAACATCACAGATATTTTAGCCAGTCAAACAATGACCAGGGCATCAATAACGTTGAATAATGTTACTCGAAGCTTATTAATTCTATTGTTGTGGTTATGTAAAATGATATATGATGTTTTATTTAGCTTTTGTTTGTGTCTTTTTATATTTTCTTCTCAAGAGAAGAGACACAGACTTTTGTAATATATGGATTAGATAAATATTGCTTATATATATATATATAACTTTGGATGATCCTTCTCTAGAGACATAAATAATACTTGTCAACTGTACTTAATAATGCTAACAACTAACTCAGGTGGTGAAAGATTAACTCATTGCAACTCAATACAAAGACCTATCACAGCGACAGTGACCAGACTATTCTATATAGAGCAGCAAATCGCTATGAGCTGAATTCTCAGTGTAAATAGGTTTCTTAATTTCACTGTCAGGAGTCTATATGCTAGACCTGTTGAGAGAAAGAAAACAGGTGAGGTCACATGGGTGTCCTGCGGTTAGGGTGTTGTGGCTGGGGGGCTTCTAGGAAGGCCTAAGTTGGAAGTCATGTAGAAGCAATCACTGACATCCCCTTTATTGTTACGAAGTGGGGGGGGGCAGGGTAGTGACGAAACAGCGCTTACTTCTAACTCCACATACACTCTTGAGGTGCCCTTGACTAGAGCAAAGCACTTAGGAGCAAGGCACCTAACCCTCAGTTTCTCCCTGGGCGCTGAGGTGGATGCTTGGACTTTAGCAAGTTTTACCTCCTGAATGAACGGTGTATAAGGTTTAGGTCTTTTACACAGGATGCAGAGAGAGACAGATGGGGAAAGAGGGGAAAGATCTGTTGTTCATCTCTTCTATTTCTTAAAATTCTAAGACAATATTCTGGGAACATTCGAATTTTGATATTTGTTGGTGTTTTTGGGTCAGTGTGCTCTGCCTATAAGCCCGCTTAATGGCACACGCCCTGATGTTTTATCAAATGTAAGGTCATCTTGTTAATTGTTCATCGGGTTCCTCTGGCCTCTAATTCTAATTGCCAGTCAAAGCAGCATCATAGCGCCCCATTATTGCCTCTGGTATCAACCATTCAGTGGGCAGTGGTGGCTGTGGGCAGTGGTGGCTCAGCGGTTAGAGCGCCGGGATATCGATAACAGGGTTGTGGGTTCGATTCCCGGGCTCGGCAAGCTGCCACTGTTGGGCCCTTGAGCAAGGCCCTTTACCCTCTCTGCTCCCCGGGCGCTGGAGTTGGCTGCCCACCGCTCTGGGTGTGTGTGTGTACTCACTGCCCCTAACACGTGTGTGTGTGTGAGTGTGTTCACTACCAGATGGGTTAAATGCGGAGGACACATTTCGCTGTACAGTCCACACTGTACAGTGACGAATACGTGCACCTTTATCCTTTATCCTTTATCCTTTTATCATTCTTTGCTGCACAGTCTGTCATGCAACCGTGTGTATGTCCCCGAGCAGGGGTTCTAAAATGCTGCTAGGCTCAACTCGGCCTATATGATCTAATGTAGACAATCCTCTGTAAAAGTTCACTTTGACAGGGAGCTAGATCCACTATGGGCTGTCTAGTGTAGCTTTTGTGAAAGAGTATGTGAGAGAAGGCTAAAACAAGCAAGGAGACAATTTAATGAAGGTGCATACAGCTTTCCCACTGAACACTAAAAGAGCACATGGGTAAAACTGTGACGAACTGGTGGAACTTTTCTTTTAAATGGATTGTGGGGAGAGATTTGTTTCTGTTGAGTGTATGAGTGTGTGTACTCACTCAGAGCTTGTCAAACTGTCCTTGCAAGATCCTTACAAAACCATCTGTATGGGGTTCTAGTAAGGCTTGGCATTGCCATAGAAACCACCCACCTGGGGCTTTTCAATTAGCACAACTGCAGACAGCAAGGTTATCCAAAACCATCAGGCACTAACACAGACTGCACACAGTATAATCAGAAACAGTTTGGGAGCTTTCTAAACTGCATGTGAAAGAGCATAGCAATGAGTTTGTAGGATGTTTGATCCGTGTACAATAAACCAGCCAATTAAACAGTCAATTCCCTCTGTATTAGTTACACTAAACCCCACTGCAGGGCTTAATACTTGCCATTTTTCGCATGATTATAATTGGAGCCTGTGGTTGTAAAGCCATTGTTGAGTTTCAGCAGATGCCTCTCAGTTCCGCTTACAGCCTGGAACTGAAATGTTCCTCACTTCATCTTTCAGTCACACATGCTTTGTTAAGGGCATGCCTGACAGCTACTGCCTTATGTGAGACTGTACAACATTGGTTAATATTTGAGCAAGGATCAGTCCTACAGACTGATTCTGAATGGTTACTTTGTTATGAATTATTCTTCTCTAGAAAACCCTTCTCTATTCAAAAAGCAGATATCAGGCCAGATTTGAAGCTATTTGTTCAGAAATATTGGGTTTACCACTTAGTTTCAACATATTTACCAACTTATCTCGCTGGGAAATGGACTAATTTAATACATAATCAGGTAATCGGCCTGTAAGATGGAATCAGAAGAAAATGAAACACCATATAAATACAAATCAGTCACTGAGACTTGCAGATCAGTTACGGAGTTGCTTTGCCACAGAGCAAACTTGACTTCAATGTGTAATGGACTGTAGTAATGCAGTCCATGGGGATGCTCTGAGAACTGCTGGAAAAATCCAGCCGTAATCCCATATAGACTGCAGTGCCGACCTGCTCTCAAGTCACAGTCTGTTTAAATAAGACCCCCCCCCCCCCCCCACCCGCTGCCACGTTGAATTTACACAAGTGACTATGGCATTATGATGTGTTACATGACAAGTCCTAAAACACTGATCCTGTGCTGTAAAAAATGTGGCCTGAAACCTTTTTTTTTGCCTTGTTTTCAGATGTTCTGGAAGGTTCCAAATAGAAGAGACAGAATATGGTAGCTTAACCTTGCAGTCCTTGCATCTGTCGCATCCATTATGGTCACTACTTTGGGCAGCATTAAAATGGCAATGTCCTGTGCATTATCATCACAACTGTCCTAATCAGTGTCAGCATGGTACGGCTAATGGTGTTGTTTTTAGTCCATGTCTGCATATGATGAACACCTCATAATTTATGCCATGACAGTTCCTATCCTTTGGCTGTCTACCTGGTGTGTACTTAATGTCCATGTGGAGTTCCATTAATTCCACACTGTGACTAAAACACACAAACACACCCTTGTTGTGAATTACCATTGGCAAGGTTATGTGCTGTCCTCCATAGTAGCTAGGAAGATGCTAGGCCAGGAGTAGCCCAACGATTTGTCCACTGCAGTTAAGCAGGGTAGCCGTAACTCTTCACTTCACTTGGCATTAGATCCGGCAGTGTCATCTGTCATTGGTATTGGCAGAGCTAGAATTGATTTGTATCACCTCTGGTGGGGAGAGGGGCACCTAAAGGGGACAGAAGATGACATGCTTGTGAAAAAGCGCTGACTTGGGGGACTAATTGTCAGGGATGGAATCGATCTGTAAGGCCAATGCTGAATACTCAGGGCAGCTGATGGTAAGGTGAGATGTTACAGAGATCACATTTAGGCACAGAGAAGCATACTGGATAGCTGAGGAGGTTATGAGTCTAACAATTTTCTAATGGCTATCACTGCCTATACTGCCTTTATTGACTAGAAATAGATGCATAATAGCCCTTGCCTTTTTTAAACCAACCAATGTGTCCTAATGGTACTTTTAATGACTTACTGCAGAATCATAGAAATGGCATAAGAATGTAGTTAAGTGTAGTTATTGAGGCCAGTTAAGTGTAGTGTTAGTCACTTACAGCTGTTTACTTTACCCTATAGATCGTCAAATGAGGGCTTTTTAATGTTATCCACTCTAGTCAGTCTAGTCAATTCTAGTATTAATAATATGTGAGAATATTATCTTTGGTAAACATGTGCAGAAGCATATGCATTAATTATTTTCTTTGTTTATGTGCCTCTGCAGCTCTTCTTTACGCCACCATCTTTGGTAACGTGACCACCATCTTCCAGCAGATGTACGCTAACACTAACCGCTACCATGAGATGCTGAACAGTGTGAGAGATTTCCTGAAACTCTACCAGGTCCCTAAAGGCTTGAGCGAGAGAGTCATGGACTACATCGTCTCCACTTGGTCCATGTCCAGGGGAATTGACACAGACAAGGTATCTGGCACTAAGCACAGCTGCAGTTCAGTTGCCCAAAGACATTAATCTGCATGCAAGGAGCCTGTCTTCATTGCTCACTAGAAAAGTCACGTGGGGCCATTCATTTTTTCATTAAAAATAATATTTGTTGTTTGAAAATTGCACTTAGAATGTTGTGTAAGACTTTTCTTTTAGGATGGCTACTATTCTAGCAGATGATTAAGATCTAATTAGGCCGTATGCGTTACTCTGAGTGAGAGAGGCTGACACTTCTGAGGTGAAGGATATGCTTATTTATTCCTTTTTTTTCTCCAGGTGTTACAGATCTGCCCAAAGGATATGCGAGCAGATATTTGTGTCCACCTCAACAGGAAGGTGTTCAAAGAGCATCCTGCATTCCGCTTAGCTAGTGACGGTTGTTTGCGAGCTCTTGCCATGGAGTTCCAAACCATACACAGTGCTCCCGGAGACCTCATCTACCACGCCGGCGAAAGCGTGGATAGCCTCTGCTTCGTGGTCTCTGGCTCTTTAGAGGTCATTCAGGATGATGAGGTGGTCGCCATTTTGGGTGAGATTAATTACTTGAAGTGACTACTCATACAGTTGCATGCAAAAGTTTTAACACCCCTGGTAGAAAATTCTGCTACTGTGAATAGTGAAAAATGAAATGATCTCGAAAAGGCGTAAAGTTAGAGAAAGATTTAGCAGAGTTAGTGTGCATTATTATACTGTGCAGGAGCCCCTGCACAAATACGACCTTCATGGAAGATCATGGAAGGTCATCAGAAAACATTTCTAACTTCAGTGTGAAAAGTTCACAAAGGAACATCTAAAGAAGACGTTTTCAAAAGTGAAATGGTTCAGCTGCTAACTTCAGCAGAAAAAGCTAATTACATCCCTGTTATTTTTCTGCTTTCTTGTACATTGTGAGAAAGTACAGCAATATTTTTGCTTTTTATTATATACCAGATCTACAACATGCAGCAGTAAATATTGTATCTATTATTTAGAATTAGGACAATATTGGATAATACAAATTTGAAGCTGTACACCTTTAAGGTAGAAAAAAAGGAAAAGAACATAATTCATAAATCTGAGCTCTTAGATTACCTTCACCAAGGTCTCATACCATAATTAGCTTCTTAGGGCTATGGCTTGTTCACATCATTAGGAAAGGCCAGGGGAAAAGCTTGTTAGCTTTGTAAATAGCCATATTCTCCTCTACACAGCTGCCTAGCTAAAATTTTAATAATTGATGCCCACCAAGCAGAAGGCTTTAAGAATAGTCAAAGCGCTTAACGTTAACAGTGTAAGGCACGCTGAGGTCTAGGTCTTTAGGAAGCTGTAGCTCCAGAGTGGGGATGCATTGTTCCACTGTGCAGCAACACCTAAACAAATATGATTTTCATTGGAGAGTCATCTGTAGAGAACCTCTCCTGTCTCGTCCCCACAAAATTTAGCATCAGAAGTTTTCAAAGGTGCAAAATTCTGCAACTTCGAATGCAAACATCACGCCATCTGTGAGAAAGCTGAAGATGAAAAGAGGAAGGCTTTTACTGCAGGATAACCTTACTTAACCCTACTACGTCTAAATAAAATTGTAACCTAACCCTCATATGACCATGTGAAATTCTAGTATCTGCAATATGCATCAGTGAATCTTTTATCTATCATTTAGAATAGAGGACAAGATGGGATAATAACATGTTTAAGCTGTAAAAAAAATGGAAAAATGCTCTGTGTTTATGTTATTTAATTGTACATCCCAGTGGTTTTGTGCAGCAGACAGCCTCACACAGCTGAATGAGCTGAGTCTTATTACTGGGTCATTTTGCTTTTTAATTAATCAGACATATATGGTAAAACTTCTCAATGCAGTCCCTTTAGGAGAATAAGTCTCTAGACACATTAGAGAGATTAGATTCAGCTACTATAAGCTGGCCTCTATTACCTGGAGTCAGATTTTTATAATGAGGGATCAGGGGTGGCCCACTTCATGTAAGCAACGCTCTAACAGTACTTCCTGTTGAGTACTGTCTTGTAGATTAGCAGTAGTTTGGCTCACTATCACTGAGATCATGGTCAGATGGGGAAAAGAGCTTATGATACCCTTGAGCCACTGCTAGAATAGTTTTTTCCTTGCCCGATAAGGGGCCGACTTTCAGCCTTTGCATGGAAACAGCTTCCTCACAAAAATGCAAAATGGTGTTTTATTGTTTAATCATTGATTGTTGTTGAAAAAATTGAATGGGATTACAAGTGATGATGAATGCTGCATGCTGGTAAGTGAGATTTAACACAAATGTAAACTTAAACTTAAATGTAAAGCTTCTGTAGATGTGCTGTTGATAAAATTCAATTAGACTCTCACCATAGTGCCAGCTGGGAACACTAAGGAACCAGAGTTTCATTTTCATATGCAGAAAGCGAGGCTCTTAATAATCATGCCATGGGTTTGTGGCAGTGCACCTAATTACTGTGTGGACTATTTACAGCACAATGAGCTCCATGAAGCAAAAAGGGAGCTTGTTGCCAGTTGACATAGGTAATTTCTGGCTCCACAAACCACTGAATGTCATCTAAAGGCCTCTTTTTGTAATGTGGGAAAAGTATAGGCCTATGTATTTTGAGTAATAGCAGGAGGTTGTTAATATTAAAAGGAAAGCGTTCATTTAGTGACAAAGCTGGAGTCACCATTCTAGATGTTTGCAGCCCTGATTTATACTATAAATCCCTGCAGAGATTAGTGTATTATTTTTGTTTTGAAAGCTGAAGCTGAAAAGAGGAAGGCTTTTATTGCAGGATAACCATAACCTACTATGCCTAAACGGAATTGTAACCTAAATGTAGGCTAACCCTAATTCTAACCCTTAACTAAATTCTTTCCGCTATTGTTTTCTCAATACTTCTTCAAGTACATGACATTATTTGACAAAACAGTGCCACCAGTGGATGAGAACACCTTGTAAATATGTATGAAATATTGGAGGGGAGCTTGTGCAAATGTTACAAATTTCTTGAGGTGCATTTTTTATATGTATATATTTTCTTGCAGTTGCCATTAAAGACAGCCCAAAAATCTCAGTTTCCCCAAACATGAATTTTAGCTGGCTACAAGCAGTGATTGCAAGCTGTGATCCTTAACAAAGGGATTCTAAGAAGCGTTACTAAGTACTGGGTATCCAACCTTTTGCTTTAGGCCCTTTTCCTTTATTTTAAAACTGTAAATATATGAATTTTAATATGTTAATATGAAAAAAATGTATGACTTTTAATCTTATGCCATTTGGAAATTAGATATTCTGTCACTTACAGCAAATTTGCCGATTTTAAATCACCACACTGAGTGTTAAATGTTACTCACAGTAACAGAAATATTGACCAGGGATGCCCAAATGTTTGCATGCCGCTGTACAACTATATTTTTAACATTAAATACCTTAAAGAGTAACAGCTGTTTTATTATTTTTTTTAGACAAGTCACATGTTCCAGTACATTTCTTCTCATCTCATTTTTAAACATGAGCAATATATCATTTTGCCTCAACAGGAAAAACATAATCGAAACTGCGCTGAGCTGACCTTTCATCACATTCCGTTTTTTTATTTTTTTTAGTTTCTGAACTATATGGCATTTGTGCTTGTCCATGAAGGATATAACCTCTCTCTCTTTCACACACTTTTTCAGGAAAGGGTGATGTGTTTGGAGATGTTTTCTGGAAGGAAGTGAATTTAGCACAGGCCTGTGCAAATGTCCGGGCGCTAACATACTGCGATCTCCATGTAATCAAGCGTGATGCCTTACAGAAGGTTCTGGAGTTTTACACAGCCTTCTCTAACCACTTCTCACGGAACCTGGTGCTGACTTACAATCTGAGGAAGAGGGTGAGTTCCAGCTATATTGATTTGTGCCTTGTGGAACTGTGCTCTGGTTCATTAGGAGTGATCAGGTCGAATTTCTTTTCCTGTAATTTCCACCACATTTTGTATGGACATATTTTTCTTTAATGGAAGTGTGAAAAGTTGAAGGAGTTGCTTGGTCTTTGGAAACGTGCAAGTAGGCAGTAATTTACGCCTGAGGCTTATTAGCTCTAATCTGGTATACAGTCCAGTCTTACTGAGAACTGAGTTATTGGCCAGTACTGTCCTGCTTTCATAGCAGAACATATGGACAACAAATATTCATTTTTGAATAGGAAGCACCACAGATTATTCCTAGCGCTTTGTCAGCTGTGCTCAGCATCAGAGCTTGTGTCTTATTGGCTACAG
This sequence comes from Salminus brasiliensis, assembly GCF_030463535.1. Taxonomy (NCBI): domain Eukaryota; kingdom Metazoa; phylum Chordata; class Actinopteri; order Characiformes; family Bryconidae; genus Salminus; species Salminus brasiliensis. The sequence continues at coordinate 17,255,935 of NC_132894.1, read as the reverse complement.
CTTAATTGAAATGCATGTCCCCTCTCTCTGTGTAAGCAGTTTTTACTTTTTTTTTTTTTACACCGAGCAGTGCCCACTGAGCCTGAAGATCCATACTTTCATCTGCAGGGGATGAACCCCCCCCCCCCCACACACACACACACACAGTGACTCATCTTAAAGCTCTAGGAGTTCAGTATGAAAATCCTAATGCTTAGAATAGAGAGTGGATCGTGAATTGCTGACCCAACAATCTCATGACCTACAATGTTGACATTACATTACTCAGTAAAATCTAAAACAGAATAGCAGTATCATAAATTTGAGAGCATAATTCATGATTCAGTTTTTGAAATTCTAAAGTCATTAACATTACATCTGGTAAAAAAAAAAAAAAATAAATAAAAAAAGCAGATTGCTCTCAACTGCTGTTTCGGCAATTTACTCACGTCTCAAGGGCATTCTAGTTCACTTAGCCCCTTAATTGCTTTAACAGCTGGTCATCAGTCAAACCTAGACAGGCTCCTCCATATGAAAACGTGCTAGAGGAAAATCACACTAGGTGAATATTCAGTCTTACTGTCCTAAAACATAAAAGGTCATAAAAGCTGTCTTGCTGTTCTTTGTATCTTGTACTTACACTAATACACTTTTTCCTTCCAGTTAGTAAGCAAGTCTTGGATCGCTGGCTGTTGTATCATTGATTGGTTATGTTGTTATTAAGGTAATAGCAGTGTTTGTTTTGGGTAAGGAAAAAGCCTCTCTAAGCCTCTTACCAGAGAACCAGTGGAATTATCCCCTCTACTTTCAAGCTCATCATAGTAAGTTGGTTGTACTTATATTTAAGTCTTAAGGGTGAAAGCCCACTGTGTCGGTCAGAGGTGGAGAGAGGGAGGAAAATAACCCACCACTCACAATATTTTAGAGTGTCTAATGTCTAAAAGCATTGATGTAGTGGGCCTTCCATTTAACTCTAAAGATCAGAACATAACACTTTATATCTACCACCCATCCCCCCATTCCCACCCCCCACATCATTTTAGTGCTATGCTGGCCGGCACAGGCTAGCCGATGCTTCAGAGTTGGGTACCCAGCGAGTTGCATTGGCAGCAGTTCAAAAAGAGTCAGGCCTCACCCTGTCAGTGTCAGGAGCATTACATGTGACAAGTTCTAACAAGTGGGTTGGGTATTTGGCTAAGAATTTGGGTTTAAGAAATCATATGTGCAACTACAGAAAAAAAATGCTAACTATTATAGAATAAAATAATATATAGAGTAGAATTATAGATTTATTTAATGCAAACCATTGCACATTCTGACAACTAAGCTGAACATTTTTACAATTTGGCTGTATTGATATCCTAAATAAATAAAATATTCACTGTACCTGTTTCATTATAATGAACACAATATCATTATTGTTTCATGTAATTATTCTAGGAATTATTTTGTTGAGCTGTTGTGGTTGAATGTGGGTGCTACAGGCAGATAGCATGCTCATTCATAAAACTGCCTATATGGAATAGTGTACATTTTAGCCCACAACACCAGATTTCATACATCAGACTGAACAGTTTTAAGTATCAGGAAAAACGCGAGCAAATCATGTCTCAGCACCTCATATGGTGCTGTTCTTTATTTCTAGAAAAATATGTTGTTCATCCAAATGAAATTTGACAATACACTAAAATAACTTACTTTTTTAAATTGGAGGTTCGTTATGTTTATTTGACAAAGATTAATTGTTTCAAATATCATTTATTACTGGATTATTTAAAACATTGCTGTAAGGATTTCTCTTGTTCGTGGAAGCATCAGCAGGTGTACTAGCACCACAGATAATAATAATAATTTCTTTAATGAATAAACTTATCAGAGCACAAATTAGACCTCTGAGTCTATACCCCAAAGGACATTTATAGAGATAGAAACCACTTGGTTGCTTTGAAAATGAAAAAAAAAAAAAGTCCAGAGAGGAACTAGTGATACCTATTAAAGCAGCTGTGTCATGAGGAACCCTGGTGATTTCACCATGTGCACTAATTCCCCTTATTGAAACTGCAAGTTTCTGTCAAGGTCGCAGAGGAAACAGTTGCAGACAGTTAAATAAACTGTATTGCAATAAGGTGTCCTGGTGATGCTACTTTGCATATTGATTTCCCTAAATAAACCCCAGTGCTTCTCTTTGATTCTCAGCTGCAGGACAAGAAACAGTAGCTATGAATGACCTTCAGAAATCAGCACAGCAGCAGAGATTTGCATAGCACAGAGCAGCATTGATTTTCTGGTTCCCCTGCTGCTGTGAACTATTATGTTACGGCTAGGAAAAAAAAAAAGAAAGAAAGAAACTCCAGCCTTTAACATGCTGCTATGTGGTGGCTTACCACTGTCTGAGACTGATCAGTGCAGTGCATTTGTAAAGCTGGTGTTATCAGCAGTCTTTCATATCATTAATTAACCTGTAATTCTAGATTTTATACAGTCTACCACTCCTCAACGCCATTCTCCCTACTACTTCTTTCTTTCTCCTTGCAGTTACCTTATCTATTTCCATGTCTATCCCTTCACACTCTATCATCCCACTAGCTTGTTTGTTATCGATCTGTGATGTGGACTGCAGTGCGCTTGCGTAGGTGTGGGCCTGCTCCAGGCGTAACCCTGACTGGCCTGTCCAGAGACAGACTAACCAATACAGCATGACTGGGTTTTACTTTACTTGCAGTAACAACAATATGTACTTTAACTTAGGTGCGCTGTTAGGGGTCAGCTTGATTACTATCCACTACGTGGCCAAATGTGGGCACATACTTGTTAAGCAACTTTTTCCGAGCACAACAGGGTTAATATGGAGCCTCGGATCTTTTGGGAAGGCACTCAGCTAGATTTTGGAGCATGGCAGCCTTTCCACCACAACAGCATAAATCAGGCCAGGCGTTGGATGATAGGGATTCGCTTACAGCTGGCATTCCAGTGCATCCCAAAGGTGTTAGATGGGATTGAGGTCATGGTTCTGTTCAAGCCAGTCAAGTTTTTCCATTTATGAACATAGATATTCTGAAGCAGACAAAAGCCTTTCCTTGACAGCTTTCACAAACAGTTCTCTAGAATAATAACAGTCTGTTGTACCTCCACTTAAAGTTCTTCTGCTGATGTTGCTTCACAATATCAGCACTAGACATTGTCTCTTGCACTGCAAATATTTCACAAAGTGACTGGCATTCTATGGATTCATTGGGAAAAGATCTATCTCACTCTGAACGAGGCGTTGGCAATGTCAGTGTCATCGGTATGTGTATGGTATGCGGGAATCTGGCAAATGCTCACTTCTGAAGGGAGTGATTTGCTCTACAACTGCCTACAAATGGTAAAATGGTACAAACTGGAGTTTGAAATTTGTGCTAGGCTTAGGCTATGACTTCAGGAAGCAAAGCACAGACTTCATGTTCAACCCATCATAACAGATAACTTTCTTTGTCTGAGACTTTTACTGTATATAAACAATCTCTTTAAGTTAAAATATTGGCTATATAAAACTATATTGGAGCATTTCAGCTACCACAAAGAAAGTCCATAATGCTAGTAACAATGTGTATATACTCTTTCAGGCTGGATTTGTTGTTGACAGCATTGGAGGAGGAGGAGAGGTTAGGTACACTTGCTGAGTGATAAGTATCCAACAGTTATTGTGTTATGATCACAAACAATACTTCAGCTCATTCCAGTGGTATGTGAGGATACTCCATCATTCCAGAAAATGCAGTTCTATTTATCAACAGCCCAGTCCTTGGGAGCTGTATACCCATCTTGCTCATACTTTGCACCGTCAACATTGTAATCATTTTGTTTTAGACTCCACACACGACTTTGTTTTAGACCAGCTTCAAGAAGAACTAAGCGTGAATAGTAAATAAAACTATGCATATTTCAGAAATGATATTATGCAAATGACAAACAACTGATCATTACAGAAAATATTTGCAAAGTTGTTAGTCTCCGAGTCACACCATTTAAAGCCAAGTTATGCCTCTAAATGACAAAAGAAAAGCATATGATTATTTTTGCTTTTCAGTACTGAAAGCGAAAGAATCATGTGGTCTGTCGCGGTAGGCGTAGGATTTTACATCAATATGACTGTTAGTCAGCGTTGCGTAGTTCCTTCTGTGGTGTTGTGCCTGCCTCACCAGACTTACCTTGTTTGGTAGCAGATGTACCAACTCCACAGTAGCAACGACAGAGAAGTTATATAAAGGTAAAATTGCTATATAATGTTTTTTTCAGGACTGCATTAACATGGCTAGTGACTTTTTAAAAACACATTTAGCAAGTCTGCAAGGCTACCTGTATAATGTGAATGCTATGCTGACTTTTTCCATGTGTGTTTTAATCCTGCAGATAGTCTTCCGCAAGATCAGCGATGTGAAACGAGAGGAAGAGGAGATGCTAAAGAGGAAAGACGAAGCCCCTCTCAATCTTCCTCCAGACCATCCTGTGCGACGCCTTTTTCAACGATTCCGGCAGCAGAAAGAGGCCCGGCTAGCAGCGGAGAGAGCCAGCCAGGGAGAATTGGATGTGGAAAGAGGCTCTGTCCGCCTGGAAAAGACTGTGGTCCATGAGGTCAGTGCTACAACCAGCATTGTGACAGTCACTGAGAGCCCTGCCACACCCCCCGCCTCTTCATCCTCCTCTTCAAGGACCTCAAATCAGGCCAAACTTCATGCTCCCATCGGACCCAGTGGTAATGCAACCGGAAGTAAATCTGCTGAACCTCCCAAGGGCAAAGCCTGGGGACGGTTCAAGGAAGCAACAGGAAAGGTAGATCTCTCCTGGAGTTCAGTTTCCAAAGCAGAGTCCATGGAGACTCTCCCGGACAGGACTAAGTCACAAGATGAACTGTCACTGAAGAAGACAGACTCATGTGACAGCGGAATCACAAAGAGCGACCTAAGACTGGATAACATGGGTGAAGGGACAGCCCGAACCCCTCAGGACCGGAGCCCAACGCAGGCAGAGGGGAGAAGAGTCTTCTACCCCATTCCAGAGCAGAGTCTTCAAGCTTCTTTCCTGGAGCTGAAGCAGGAACTGAGAGGGGACATCTGTTCCCTCAACAACCGTATGGCGGGACTAGAAAGCCAGCTAGCTGAGATGCTAAAACTGCTTAAAGCAAAAAAGACCTCAGGGTCCTCTCGCCTTCTTGAGTTATCACGACCTGAGTCACCAGATTCAGACAAGGATGATGACATGTTCTCTTAACCACCCAATCCGTGAACAGGGTATGGCTTTGAGAGGACATTTCTAATGGGGTGCTGATTAAAGACCACCTGATTCTGTGATTGGGAACATTGAAACAGATCTCTATAGAATTCGAAACAATACGAAAAGAGTTCTTCAGAGGCCTGTGTGATAGTAATCTGCATGACAGAGAGTCATCCTAGAGATTCACTGCAATTAAGTTGTGAGACCCATAGCATATCACTTGCTAACCTTATGTTATAGGTTACTCTAATATATATATATATATATATATAATTTATTTTTTTTAACCTAATTATTTTTCAAAATAATTGTATAGTAGAATAAAGGATCTTTATGGATGTTTACATCCATAAAATGTACAACCACTGTTAATCTTTGATTAACTTTCTTATCCTTTTTTTAGTTACATATCCTCATTTTTCATAAGAGAGGTGCAAAAAACTGTTAACTTATAAGATCTTAAATGCAACGTGAGGGGTGCCTTTGTGGATTCAAGAGTATTGGTTGCATTTTTGACAATCTTATCCCTTTTATTTTATTTTATTTTATTATTATTATTTTTTTAATACCTTGAAAAAAACAGATAAACTTGAATACGTGTTTACCATTTCAAAAGTAATAAAAACTATTAATTGAAGTGACTTTCATAAGGACACCAATAAGATGTATAAGCAATATGGTGAATATAGTTTTTTTAAGAGCATTCTTTGCTGGTATAAGAAACTATGCATGGTTCAGGTATAGCTTAGTCAAAGTAAAGAAGCATGGAATTTGTAATTATGTGCTCTGTCATGTAACACACCAACACCATTAGCATGCCTGGTACACCCTGCGAAAGCCTTTGTCTGTTTAGACATATAGACATTTGATCTTCAATACTGAGAAGCAGCAGTAATAACTAAACAACAAATAAAAGAGGGAAAATAAATAAATAAATCAATATATGCCCCTATGCTCTAATAGCTGATGTATAACCCTTATAACCTCAATTAGACATTTCCTATAATTACCTACCAGTCCCTGACACTGACTGGGAGAAAGATTTAGCCATTTCTCAATGCATAATTTTTCAGATGTGAGATATTTCAGGGGTTTCTGGAATGCAAATCACCACAATATCACAGTATTTCAATAGGATTAAGATCTGGGCTTTGACTTGGCCATTCCAGAACTCCCTATTTTGATCTTCTGAGCCAGTCCTTAGTGAATTTACTGTAATGTTTTGTCAGTGTCATGGTGCATGCAGCAACAAATCAGGACATTCCACCTCCATGCGTCACAGTTGTAGTGGTATGGATACTTGTGCTCAAATGTTGTGCTGGTGTGCACAAAAAGTGTCTTTGGTTGCTGTATGCAAATAACGGGTTCTGATGTTTTGCCCTGATGTTTTGTGCAGTCTCTTTTTAATGATAGATGCATACTTTGAATTTTGACATCAACTATGGCAAGACCTATCTGTACGTGCTGTGATGACATTTTAGGATTGTTAAAGACTTCTTCACGCACCTTGCGGTCTACTCTTAGGCTGAACGGCTAAGGACGTGGCCATGTTGACAATAGTTTTAAATGTTCCCCACTTTTAAATGTTTTTTGCGGACATTTGAGTTCGAATTGTTCTGAGATCTTTTTAAATCCGTTCCGACTCTTTCTGAAGGCCTCAGAGAGCTCTTTTCAATCTTGCATGGTGATATCACGCACTTCAACAATCGAGAGCATACCAAACTAAATGTCTGCGGTTTAAGTAAGACAGGCTCCTTCAAAATAATCTGCAGTTAGTGTGAAGGGCCTGATAAAAATTTTTGGTATTTCAAAAAGTAATAAATGTAAAGGTGTCTTAACTTTTTCTTACAATTACATTTTGTAAAATATTTTTAGAAGACATTTCTTCTATTTCTTTAGTTTGTTTGGTTACATAACTGCTCTGAAATGTCCAAAGGGTTTCACTGAGTGTCATTTCTTGTACATGTCTGTATGTGCGTTCATACAATTCTCTTATTTTATATATCCATAATATATGCATATTTCTGTCTTATCGAATGAAGTTATTATGTATAACTTTGAGCTATTACAAGTTATACTCTGTGGAAAAACTGCAGATTTTGCACTTAAAGTCCATCTGTAGATGGGTTCTCATTTATATGCATCACTGAAATTGGTGTATGCATTAGGATTGTGTGATTGTGAATGAATGTGTGTTCATAGGTTTAAAGAGTTTAGCCATATTTTTGTCTGATATGCATTAGGATATAGACATTGCTGCATTGCCTACATTTATGTTGGAAGAAATAAGTATATTTCAGTTCATCAAATAAATCTCATTTTAATGTAAATTTATTGAGAATGTTTGTATTTGGTCTAAGTGACAGGCGGAAATATCTACAATGACTGAAATGTTGACTGAAACTAATGCAGCATTTTGTAGTTACTACAATTTGTTTTGATATATATATATATATATATATATATATATATATACATGGACAAAATTGTTGGTAATTGTTAATAAAAGAAAAACCCACAATGGTCAAAGAAATAACTTGAATCTGACAAAAGTAATAATAAATAGAAATTTTATGAAAATGAACAAATGAAAATCTGACATTGATTTTGAACCATGCTTCAGTTATTTTAAAAAATAAACTCATTAAACAGGCCTGGACAAAAAGGATGGTACCCTTAACTAAATATTTATTTTTATATTATATTTTATATTAAATATTTTTATACTAAATATTTATTTATTTTACACACTTTAGTAATCTGCCTCTGTAACCAGTCAAACCTAAAAAACACAAAATGTGGCCTGTGCAAATGTTTGGACACCCTTAATATTTTCTTTGACAAGTTACAGTTAACAGTTTTACTGAGGAGCTGTTGGCTGATCAAATTTACAAGTGTGCAATGTTCTTCAAAAGAGCAGTTCAGGGGAACTGGAAAAGCAAGAACTTTTGCTGAAAACACCGGTAGATCTAAACCAGCCTATGGCTGCTAGAAACCTGTAATGCAAGCTTTGCTGAAAATGGTGCATGAGAAATGGAGGAACTTTAGCAATCAAGGAAAAGAACACCTTGCCAACTTCTGAAGCGCAGGGTGGATCCATCATGCTTCATCATGGGGTTGTGTTGCCATCGGTATCATTGGCAATACTGCATGGATGGAGGGAAGACTAGGTATTCCTAGCAAATCATGGATGCAGATGCCAAACCATGGCTTTTTCAACAGGATAAACATCTCAAATATACCTCAGAACAGCCATTGACAACCAGAAGAGACACAAACTGAAGTTTTTGGAATGGCCCTAAGTCACTTGACCTAAACATCATAGAATTCTTTGGTGAATAGACCTTAAAGCTGTGCATGCAAGATTGCAAACTAGACAATGTTTTATCACCATTTGGGCAAAAAAAACCCCAAAAGACTGGAAAACTTCTGTTCTGAAACTGTGGATTAGGATTTGCTGAACATGTTGTGGTTTATTTTTGATTAGCTACAGAAGCTGTGCTTACTACTTCTCAATAAAAAACAATACTAACTGTGTCATTTGGGAACTTTTGCATTAGACAGTTTATGTAAACCCAAAGCACAAGGAAACGACTGTTCACGGAAACCTAAAAATCAAAAATCATTAAATCATAATTCATTTAAACTTTTCTATTTTGGAGTTATCTGGCCCTTTTAATTAAAGTAGCAAGTCATACATCAAATTGCAGACACTTGATATAATTCTATATGCAGTGTGTACACAGTATGACCCTTTTGCCATGGTTGCCATCGGTTGTTTTGGCGTGACTGCCCGCATGGCCTCAGAGTGTGGTAATTAAAGAGCTCTGTTTTCTCTGATGTGTGCTATAATCTGATTAAGACCACAGAGCCAGTTTCATCCTCGGAGCATTCTAGGGCAGGTGTTTGATTAAACCAAGGGTTGATGTGATGCTAATCACCTGTATCTCTCTCTTACAGCTCATTTCATTCAATTCTTGCATAAGTAAGCTAAAATGTCAATCAGTGATTATTACATTGAGATTCCTTTAGTATTAAATTTGGAATTATTTATGTAATAATTATTTGGTTTAATATTTTGGTATTTTGAGTTACCATGCTTTTTCCAAATCAACATCTAAAATGTCTATATGTTAGGCCCAACAGAATGAGCCTGAATTGTGCTTTAGGTCTTGGTGGACACAAAAGGCAAGATGTACACTTTCAGGAGCCACATTTTCTTTTTTGTTACAGTATACCCCTATACAACAGTTAAGTAGTGCACAGAATATTTTTTGTAAGTTAGTGTAATTACTGTGATGTAGAGGAAACCCTAAAGAATGTCAGAGCAGTCAAAACTCCCTCAGTCGCCTAATGTGGCTGACAGTCATTCATTTTCACTTCAGCTTTCTGGGGAAAGAGGCTTATGATTAGCTCCTTAATATATGAAAAATATGAAAAGTATGGCTTTCCCTCCGAGTAAAAAGAGGAAAAGCTTGTAGTTTGTAGTTTGAGGTGCCTGAGCATGTATTGTCATGCATGTGCAGAGCAGCAGTTATAGCAAAACGGAAGATTAGTAGTTCCCCATCTGATTAAGAAGCAAACATTAAAGCACAGGCCTGAATGTTACGTACAAACCAAATACAGCTGCAATGTCAATATAGAAGATTTCCAAATAATCATTACACAGCTACGCCTTGGAATACACACATTTTTATTCTGGGCATTTCAGGGAATCCCCTGCACACTCTCAATCAGTCTCCTCCTCCCTCTGTTCTTATTTGTTGATCTGCAATGCAGTGCTAGGCTTTCCCCATGCCTCTCACCTTCCCCTCCCATTCTCATAGTCTCTCTCCTTCTCTCCCTTTCCTCTGTGGTAAGCCCCAGTGAGTGCTGCAGATTGGAGTATGGCTGTGTTGCCACCCACCAAGCCTCAAGTAGCTCAGCCCTGTGCCTTTGCCTGAAGTACCGTAGTGCCACACCTCCCCCTACAGTGAAAAAAACGACACTACAGCCGATAAATCCCAGAAGTCTTCAACTCCAGCACTCCAAAACAAAGCAAGTGGTGTGTATATTAATACACTGTAGCTTCCGGCACAATAGAAAGACATGACACAATGACAGATGTTATAAAAGGTACATTCACTCTTTAGTTAATGACATAACGTACATCTTATTTGGATCTCTATTTTTCCCTTTTTAGGGAAAACAGTTTGGCTAAACTCTCTTGGCTTTGTCAAAGCGGTGGAACCTTTTATATTGATGTAGTGTCGGATGTCATGGAAACAGGCACCGTGGAACCCTGATTGGTGAAGAGGTTGGGATCATCTGTTCATCATCGCTTGCAGGGAGAAGTGCTGAGTGGACCCTCCTTTTTAAAGTCCCCCCTCCCAGCTCTCCCCCATGGAGTTCATGGCCTCCTATTATCCAGCAGATTTGTTTTTTCCATCCTGGTTGAACTTTCTAGTGTGAGAGTAAAAAACTCCATTAGGATCATATATGTGCCTTTGCAGGGACGCAGGGGGCATAACCTAACAAATGTGTGGGGTCAATTGGTAAGGACTGCTTTCTACTTTCTCTTTCTTACGGAACGTGATAGAAATATACATGTAATTAGTAACAGAAAAAACTAAACAGATGGTTAAGATAAAGTTGAGTTCTGTCTTGGTATGAGGATACAATTAAGGACTGAGTTTGGATAGTGGATGTACATTAGACTGAATGCAGGTTGAGCTGTTAGGAGTGTCGCTGTTTGAGGTAAAGCTGATAACTGGTGAACATTACTGGACTGATTACTGCACATAACCAAGAAATCTATTGTTTCATATATTTTTTAATGTTATGTATTAACTAGATGTTGAAATTGTTCTATTTATGAAAATTCAACATCCTCTTGGGTGATGTTCGTGCTGTCTGGGTGTCAAATATACATGTCTATGCTTCTACTAGAACTCAGAAAACATTCATATTGCTCATCACTGCAAACTCCTTATGTTTTCTAGCTCAACTCCAGGAATTTTAGTCAACAACCTCTGGCAGGATGGTTCTTAACGTCCAGGATAGGAGCGAAAATGTTTTCAAGCAGAGAAAGTACAAAAACAAGTAGCACTGTGATCTTGTTTTTTAATTTGTGATGTTGCATAGGATATATTCTGGCAAAATATTTGGAGATTACAGTTGTGTGTATGTGTATGTGTGTGTGTTTTGAATTGGACAACATCCAAAAAAGGCGTAGACCTGCAGCTAAGAAATAGGTAGGGCAGATTCAAGAGGAAGATGTCATGGAAAGGTCAACAGAAGGTCAACCTTACACTTTGCCACTGTGGAGGATATTATATTGGGCCCACTGTATTCAGCTCAAATCCGACAGGGCAAACAGAGCATAAACACAGCATGGGTGTGCGTTGAAATGTGTCTCAGACATGCACACACCCAACTTCTCCTCTCAAGGAACAAAACAGGTTGCAAAATCTTCCCTGGCCTAAGTCTGACCTCCAATCCCATGACAGGCCATCTCCTGAAAGGTAGAATGGGACAGCTAAACAAACAATGTTGCTCTCGCTACATTTAACATCAAGCCTGCCGGGGACACAACAATGGCTTCAGCAAGGCCCTAGCACGTCTAAACATTGCTAGATCTCTCTCTGGCCAGCTGGGTTGTGCTCGACCAGCAAAAGTTGAACAATTGAAGGTTTTATATTTTCCATTGAGCTCAGCAGTCAGACCTTGGTGGGGCTGGGAGAGATAGGATGTATATGTATAAAAGCAAAGGGCATTATTGGATGCAGAATGTTATCCTCTATCTGCCAGAGTGCGATTACCCCAAAAATGGGAGAGAGCTTGGGGGTCTGAAGGTGCCGCTATTCAGGAGGCTAAAACTGTTGCTATGGTGCTTCGGTGAGGAGTGTTACTGGTTGAGGTACTGTTCTGCCGTTTTTTTGACCATGTAAAAAGGGGTGGAGTCATCTGATATATATATATATTATATATATTTGGGAAGGTACTTCGATGTGGATGTGCCCATTAGAACGAAAAAGTAAATAAATAAATAAATGCTGCATGAAGAAACACATCCCAAGCTAGAGGTACTATGTGATCTGTAACAGAATTCTGGGAAGCTGCCTTTGGTTTACACACCAAATTCTAAAATAAATTATTATTATTATTATATTGGTTGTGCATGAATTCTATACTGCCAGGCTACAATCATCAGTCCATGAGAATGTTGATCATTTGCATAACCTCCTATAGGCTGGTTGAATGGATAAATAGCCAAAAGCAGATGTGATTAGACAGGATGACTAAGCAGCAGAACTATAGTCAAAGGTGTCCACTCTGAACTAGAATCCAATCACTTTACATCACATCATCAGCTTAACAAGAGACAGACCAGAGAGCTGAAAAGACACATTTATGCACTTATGGTGAGGTCTTCTATTATGAAGGATCAGTACATTATTCTATATTATAGTGTAAGATACAAAGTGATATACAGCAAAATAGGCTGCTTAGGACCTAAACAAGCACTTTGGACTCTTAGGAGTCAGATTAGTCAGCCTGGCTTCTGTATGTCTTTTAGACGGACTCCTTGCTGATACTTAAAAGGTGTTCAAATTAATGAAACAAATTAGGCACCTAAAGTAAATCTGTACACATGCATGCAAATACAATGTATTAGTGCTAGAGAAAGCATTGTGAACAGCACACAAGTAAAAGACAGACTACATTTTGCTATAATAGACTAAATCCCAACAAACTAACATGGCTGTCATAACTGATGTCTGCAACATTACACAGAAGACATAAATATGATGAAAAAAGGCAGAACAACTGTTGTCTTCCATATATACATATGTAGAGATCTGGGTGATCTAAAAAGTAAGCTCAAACTCAAGCTCAACCAGTAAATCCATGTAAAAGCAGTAATTTACAGTTCTAGCAACGTGGTGGACTTAGCCAATGTTTTGTGTTTAAGGTTTCCCAAGGGGACGCTACTGAGAAGCTGGCTCACCAAGTCCCGACCCAGACTGCTCCTGCTCATTGCGGGCTTGAAGAGGCCTCAGGTCACCCTAATGAGAAGGAAAAGGATGAAGCGCACAAAAATAGCAAAGGCCACGTAAGCGGTAAATATGGCTTATTATGCATGTAAGGTTAACCTCTTTAAAAACTATGTTTTTTACCCTTTGGAAGTATTGTAAACAGGCTCATGGGGTAAAACCATTCAAGGATGAAGGAGGTTTAGAGTGTTGTTTTTGGCACAAATTACTAACACAAGAAAAACTCACAATTCTGTAAAGAAAAATGTGCCTAATTTATTGTCACAAGATTAAACCAAACTGTATTGTTGGGCTAGTGTTTAATACTGTCTTTCAAGCTTTAGGATAGGATTTTGTATCATTGGCCAGTATTTAAATATATAAATAATAATAATAATAATAATTAAAAAATGACACTGAATCACAAGTTCTTATCCAGTGTAATGACGATACTTCACATATGACCCTTCACATAAAGAAAAACCAAGCTCATCCACAATTTGTATTGCAGAACCTGCAATCGAATGCCACATTTCTCTTGAGTCGTTGAGAGTAACCCTGCCTGCTGTTGAAATGGAAGAAGCCCAAGACGGAAAGGAAATAACTTATCCATTTGTGCCGACTCAACGAACTAAGAGCAAAAGCAAACTGGAGAGAGGATCAGAGTTTGTCGTGAAAGCAAGAGACCCGCCACAGAGGTCCAGGCCCCCCGACTAAAATCTGGGCACACCCTTACCCTACACACAGCCATGTGTACATCCCTCCTCTTTAAAAAATACACATTTGTTATGGTTTATGACACTACACTGAGTGTGACTGTACATTATTTTTCATTTCACTGCCAAATGCTGGGTGAACAGAAGTGCTATTTATTCCCTTGTTCTCTGGTCAGAGTTTTGGATTTTGTTATAAGTGATTGTGTGTGAGTGGATGGATATAAGAAAAAAAGGAAAAAAAAAGATCTCTCTTGTAGTACTTAATGTAGACAGACTTAAGGTTGACAGATGAAGTACCGAAACAATCAAAACAACTACTGTTTGTCTAAATTGCTACTTCAATAAGTAAATAAGCTGTCCATTAAAAAAAATGGCTGAGCATATTCAAAAGTAAATAATCAAAAATCATATTTTAATATTAAATCTCACAAATATAGAATCAACCAAAACAAATACAAAAATATTGTAAAAAAAAAAAAAAAGAAAAAAGTCCATTTAGGACTAATTCACTGGTTTAGACTTAGAAAGCACTGTAAGTTGGAAAAAAAAGGCTTGCACAGTTTGAAAGTTTACATATGAAATCAAAGTTATTTTCTTATTTGAAATTCTGTCCTTTGTGTTCATATTGTCTTTTTTCCCCTCCTCTTAGCTTCTATGTCACCATGACATAGATTTGTTGCAAAAATCTGATACGTTTACTTTTTCATCTTTTCACAGGATTTAAATACTTAATTTTTCATCAAATAAACAAGGTAACACTTTATATTAAGCCGTCCTATTTGTCCTTTGTAAGAAGTATGTTATCACAACATAACAGATTAAGAAGTAAAGCTTCACTAAATCTGAAAATTGTTTTTAATTGTTTATCTTTATATTCTCTATCTTGCAATCAAATGAGCTAGTTAACAAATAGAAAGCATTCTGGATTGTTTTACATATTCCAACAAATATACAAAACATTTGCATAGCAAATTAAAGAAATAATTACAATACATTACCACTTAATATAAAGTGTGACCAAATGTATTATTGAGGTGTGCAAAAAAATTATATACATCTAATTTTGTTAATTAACTGTTTTATACTAAAAGCTTGCAACAGACAAAACTGATTGGATAAATTTGAATGCTACCAGTTATAACGCTCTTTTGGGTTGCAAATATGGTAGCAACTGGCAAACAAATCGCTTACATGCTATTTTGGAGCGAGGACTCCTTTTTGTAGCCTTATCTTCCTGTGGAAGGTCATACCTTAATGCAGTGTGATACATAAGGGAAGAGACAGTAAACATTAGTTCACAAGGAGCATATTAAATATTCCCCCTCATTAAGTTTAGGTTTGGACAACACTTGGATGTTTCAGCACTTGAAACATCCTGTTATTCCAAGCACTTTATTTCCTACTATTGGTAGACGCTTGTTTGCTTGCATAGTATTACGCCAACAAAGGAGCAAAATATTAGCAAAACCCGGGGGGGAAAGGTTCATTTTGGAAAGTGTTTCTTAAATTGCCTGACAATAATGGTAACTCAATAATTCCAAGATCAATGCAGACATCAGTTCAAGTTATCACTTGTGTATAACAATGTATAAAGCGCAGAATGTGGCTTAGTTGAGCTGGTGCATTCCTCACCTCTCCCAGTAACGCACAGACTGAAGTGGTAAGAGAGCGCATGCAGCCAGTTACAGCTGCAATTTCTCTCCTGGGATCAATAAAAGTATTTCTGATTCTGATATTGACCGGTCACATGCAGGAGTGGTTGACTTCAGCCAGGGGTGCCAGTAGTGGTGATGGTATTATTTTGCTGTGAATTTTTGCTGGATGAGTTTGTACTTGTGCAGCTCTTGCTCAGACACAGATGGCTGCAGGACGTCAAGGGCTTGGCTGAAGTCCTCAGCACAGAGCGTGAGCCCATCATTCTCTGACTCCAGACCTGGGCGAGAAGGAAAGAGAAAGCGTGAAATAGAAGGAAAGAGAGAGGAAGAGAGAATGTATTAGAAAAGTGGAAAAAAAATAAAGAATGGATAAGTAGCAAATAATGGCAAATTCTCATGAAGTTTATTAAGATCTGAATGATGATTTTGCATTGCTTTGTATTAAAATGCCTATAATAAGGTATTGCATACATAAAGTATATGCAGACAATATTATATAAAAAAAAAATATATATATAATATATATATATAATATATATAAAAAAAAATTATATATATATATATAATATATATAAAATATATATATATATATATATATATATATATATATATATATATAATATATATATATATATATAATATATATAAAATATATATATATATATATATATATATATATATATATATATATATATATATATATTTTTTTTTTTTTTTTTTTTTTTTTTTTTTTTTTTCAATTTAGTAAACGTTTTTTTAAATATCAGACGAACACTGGTGCCTGCTTTTATTCTTACAAAGAGCCAATTTACAGATAAAATGGTGAGATATGCCCAAAGGGTGACCTCTGCAGGATGAACATCTTCACCTCTGCTGAACCACTGTGGTGGTGGGAAATGACAATTATAACTAGTCCTTTTTGGCTAGTTATATATATACACACACACACACACACACACGCGTAGCTGGAGCTGCTATATGCCTAAAGGCCTGAGTAGACTGTTTATTATATTAATATTGAACAAAACTAAAAAAGCATGCCCACACTGACTGACTAAGGCAATTTTTGATATATCTTTGCTTGATTTAAAGTAAGATTGTGCTGCAGTAGCTGTGTATTTGTAATGGGTTATCTGTAAATGGACCATTGAATATTAATAATTAAGGCATGCAACCTTCACTGATAAGCGAAATCTTCCTCTTAATAGCAGACATCATGGCATCTGAGCACAGTGCATATAGATCAGCTCCTGTGAGTTGAAGAGGACAGCGCCCAACTATGTCGGAGAGGCTGACGTTAGGGTCCACCTTAAACCTGCAGGCAGACAATCACATGGCATTTAAGAAATTTCATTATATATGCCTGGCTTCAGCAAAACCAAGAACTCAAAACTCTATGCGTTACCAACAAAGATGGTAAATAAAAAACATGCATTTAAAGCAGTAGCCAAAGTTTAGAAATTCAATATTAGCAGTCTTTTAATGTCTAATTTCCCACAGAACAAATCTGAAAAGTAGAAATGCTGTAGATTATGTGGAATATCATTCAGGAGGTTTGTTCGGATTTATGACATTGGAAACAAAAGTGACTCACTTTCGTACTATCGCTTTGAGAACCTGGAGCTGTGCCTCCCTGTCTTCACTGATTCCAACATATACTAATTTGTCAAATCTGCAGGGCACAGAATAAAGCACAGAATCAATATTTCATTACAAAAGCAAAACAGTACCGGGAGTCAGTCAGAAACTAACTGGCAAAAGAAGCCGTCAGCGTTCCTACCTGCCAGGCCTAAGCAATGACTGGTCAAGTAAGTCTGGTCGGTTGGTTGCTCCAATTACAAAGACATCACTGGAGGAATGTAGGCCATCAAGCTCAGCCAAGAGCTGAGACACAACCCTACAACAGTAAAGCAGACCTTGTCATTCATCTGCAGCCCTCCCTGCAGAAACCTGTACTTGTGTAATTGTCTTTCAATGGAATAAGGAATCTTTTCCTAGGAGATTAGATCCTCAATGATCGCTACAGCTGATACATTCCTCAACAGATTGCACAATTTTATATTTTCCTTTAGATCTACATATCATGCATGCGTTTTCTCTCTTTATTAATTTCTTTTTCAGATTAAAGAAATGTAACTAATTTACATTTAAAACATTAAAATCAAACCCTTTAGCAGTAACTGTGCCAGTTTTTGCATGTATATGGTATTGTGGAATTGAATAGACAAGGATCAAGCCTAGTCTTGAACTATATTTTCAATTAATACAGAATTTCTAGTCAAAAGACTTGATTTTATTTTCTTAACTATGACTGCATAAACCAGCAGAGCTGTGTAATGAAGAGAAGTGGAGATTTTCAGCCTATGCACTCTTAAAAAGCGACAGACCTGTCCATGACCCCTCCTGAGTCTCCACTGCGACCTCGATTCGGAGCCAAAGAGTCCAGCTCATCAAAGAAGATAATGCAGGGAGCTGCAGCCCTAGCTTTGCTAAACACTTAGAGACACACAGGAAAAGGGTTTCCTTTTATTCAGAGTCTGTTCAAATCTGTTGTTGATCAGTTTGAGGTATTGTAACAGTGCCATGGGGACTTTACCTTCTCTGATATTCTCCTCACTCTGGCCTACGTACATGTTAATGAGCTCTGGACCTTTGACACTGGAATTAAAAGCAACAATCTTAAATGATGTTTCCCTACAGGACTGTGATCAAAATGACATTATGTAATTCAGTTGATCAAGTGTTGCTTTTTTTTTAAAAGGAAAGAAATGTAAACACTAACTACAGCATTGCCTGACATAGGTCTATACATCCTAACCTGGACTTGTTTCCTAATGTAAAAGTGCTTCTACACTGCACCATGTTATATTTATTTTAACACACCAACTCAGTGCCAACCTACAAATTCAAAACCGATGAATTAAGTTAATATGTTTTAAGGGTGAGAGTTCTAATTGTACATCTCGTCACAGTCACTCCACACACAAAAATGACATATTTCCTAAACTGCAACTATACAGGAAAAGGAAAACACAGTTTAACTATCAATGGAAGTCAACAAATAAATAAATAAATGTTACAAGTAATTTTAGAGCTCTCTACCTGAGGAAGGTCAAAGAGCATTCCGTGGCCACAGCTTTAGCCAGCAGGGTCTTGCCAGTGCCTGGTGGCCCATAGAGCAGTAGGCCAGAACGTCGCAGGCCAAGTGGAAGCAATTCTGGGTGCTCCAGAGGAAGCTGGATGGTATCTAGGATCTCCTTCTTCACCTGCTGTAGACCCCCTACATCCTGCCACCTCACTGATGGGATCTGGCATTCACACCGTAGTTATTCATACAAATGTTACAGACAGTGGAAATGATCAGTCAGGCAATAAATGGAAAATCAGCAGAGCTTGAGAGACCAAACATCAAAATAAGCTACACTGCAAAACTACCATAAAATAGAGCACAGCAGTGGTCTCACATACTCATCATCCACTGAATGATCATTTAAAAGCTGCACTTTCCATTTACCTGATGTTATCATATGTTAAAATTAGTTAAATTATCTGAAACATAAAAAATGACAAATATACAAAAATGGGAGAAATTGGGATAAGGGGCAAATGCTTTTTCATACTGCTGTACAGCTGTTTAGGAGAGAATTTGACCATGGTGCTAAGAACCTTTGGTGCTCCAATGGCTTGAGACTGGGCTTCCTGTAGGGAGTCCAACGCTGCTGTGAAGTCAGCAGCCGTGATGGTTACACCACATACACACAGATCCTCCTCCAACTGAGCGTTGGCCTCCTGTGGATAACTACACAAAAGACCAGACAGACTGCTATATGAATCATGTAATTAAAGCAACATTAGGTAGAATTTCACTGACGTGTAACAGAAAAAACATCCCCATCATTGTCATTCGGTTGTAAAATACAGGAAGGCTAAGTTAATGATTTCACTTTGGATAAAATGTTAAGTTAACCTTAACTTTAACACACTTTAACATAATGAATTGGTCAATAACATTGTTTTGACATGAATACTCATGCATACTAATGGCATAGTGCATGTCTTGTATTCTCAATAACCATCCCTTAAGGAGACAAATAAGAACTGAACAACTCACTAAATGTCCAACACCCGTCGGTGAGCTGCTTTTCCAGCTCTAGTGAACAGTGCACAGAAATCTCCCAAGACGAAACCCTACAGACAGAACCAAAAGGGGGTATAGGATGCTTATGTATTGTAATGTTAAATCCAATAACTGAAAAGCTAGATTTGAAAAAAGATGCACTCTTACCGCTGTCTGTTTAGCAACCTTGGCAAGACTGACATCTTTTCCCAGCAAGAGGTTTTCACTGAGACTGGCTAACATGGCCTTTCTCTGTTCCTCAGAGTGACTTTCTATTGCCATCTGGTGCACAAAGGCAGGTATCACATCTGAGGACAATTCCTGCTGGTCATTTACAGAGCCAACCACGATTACGCTGCAAAGGGAAAAACATTGCCATGACATGCCATTGCCAGTTGACAGTGACAACTGAACATCTAACTGAAGAAAAGTGCACTTCTCCATGGATTTTTTTTTTTCTACATTTCTACATTATTGAATCTTTTAGCAGTCTTGCATCTATGTGATAGGCTACAGTCCATATTCTTCATCATCAAAACAACACATTTTGCTTGCTGCATCACTTGACTACACATTAAGCATATCTGAGACCTTGTAAAAAGTTTTACACAACTATATAATGTTTTACTTTACCTTGAATGTGCATCAATCAGGAGTTGGCAAAGAGCAGACACTACTCTAGAGTCCATTTCAGTGCCATCCCGCCGATGGCTAAGCAATTGTAGGTTCCTTAGCAACAGCACACAAGGGTGATGGATCTCAGCTCTGTGGAAGGCTGCCTTCATCTTTGATTCACATGCAGCTGCAGTGTCACCACAGAGGGTCACACAATCCACCTGTAACAACCCAGGTAGTTACTACAGGTAGTGGCTCAGCGGTTAGAGCGCCGGGATATCGATAACAGGGTTGTGGGTTCGATTCCCGGGCTCGGCAAGCTGCCACTGTTGGGCCCTTGAGCAAGGCCCTTTACCCTCTCTGCTCCCCGGGCGCTGGAGTTGGCTGCCCACCGCTCTGGGTGTGTGTGTGTGTACTCACTGCCCCTAACACGTGTGTGTGTGTGAGTGTGTGTTCACTACCAGATGGGTTAAATGCGGAGGACACATTTCGCTGTACAGTCCACACTGTACAGTGACGAATACGTGCACCTTTACCTTTTACCTTTACCTTTTTTTACTATAGTTTATGTGATGTGTTTGAGTACTTATCTAGTGACTTATCTAGACTGAGGGTCCTGGGTACTAGTTTTGGATTGAATGGTTTAAGGCAGGATTTGTCCAATTCTGGTTCCTGGAGGGCTAGTGATTTCCCTGCTTAATCAGCATTGATTTATCTCATTGGTTAACTGCCAGGTTTAGTGGGTGTGTTTGATCAGGGGAAGTGCCAAAATGTGCTGGACACTGGCCCTCCAGGAAGGGAAATGAAGAACCTTGGTTTAGGAAGTATACTGATACCTTGAGCAGATGCAGATGTAGCCTCCTACACGCTGCCTTAATTGCTGTGACTTTGCCACTTCCACGGGGGCCAATGAGAAGAACGGTGCACCCTCGCTTCAAAGGAGCATGCCTTTCACATACAAAGAAAACAGTAAAGGTAAACCAAAAGCCACCAGAATAAATTATTTGAGATAAATTCACAAATAAAACCGTGTTCTTACTTTTACAAATGCTACATGTGGCTTTTATCATCCATAGTGCAAGAATGCTGACCTTTCAGTGAGGTGGGGCAGTATGATGGTGACCAGCTGCTCAACAACGCTGGAGAGACCAGGAGGGGAAAGGCTTGTCCAGAATGATGAATTCACTTCTAAACATGGTGCCAGGCTATGGGTAGAGTCTCTCTGTAGATGACCAAAGACCGTTTGAGTACATCTAAGCACAAATGTGACAAATCCACATTGGAGAGATAAATGATGTGTGTTGCATTCTATTAATTATGTCATCTGAGGTAATTCCACCGAACAACATCGGTTGCAACCAATATAACCTGCAACAGGAGGTTCAGTGTTTCTAGACTTTCAGTTTAGCACTTCAAGATTTTTTATTTTTTTCCAGATGCTGCAATGCTAGAGGGATACGATTCAATCACAATAGCATTAATAAGGTAAAGCATTGATGTAGGGCAGTAAGGTTGGGTTTGTGGTTCATCCCAGTCCATTTGATTGGGCATAGGTTTTGTTTTTGTGCAGATGCTCCAGACTCTAGCCCTCTAACAGTATGTGAAAAGTTGTGTGTGTGTGTGTGTGTGGGGGGGGGGGGGTGGCCTGTAGAAGACCACAGGCCACAAGTAACTGGAAAATTGTTGTTTCTAGGCCAGCTGTGCATCAGTGTCTCGTTAGTTAACAGGAAGTCAAGACTAAATGGTGGCAAGCTCATTCTTACCGCATACAAAGTGGTGTGGTCTGTGTCTGCTAGATATGATGCCACCTCTCCGTTCTCTTCAGAAAAGCCTATTATCTGTTTCACTTTATAATATAAGACAGGCCACCTGCAGAGAACACCACTAGATTACAGACAGGCTTCATGCTTAGCCATAACACAGCTACTTGTAATACGCAAAAAAAAAGGAGATAAGGCGAATAAAAACCTTGTGACTCCATCAGAGCTGCTCTCCACAAGATCTGGGTGTCCTTGGGTTGGGATACTCAAAATCCACCCCTGCTGTACAAGCCTAAAAATACAAACCCAGAAACACAACACAATAACATACATAAATGGACAAAAGAATTGGGACACCATCACAACAACAAAAAAAAGAAGTTTGTTGGAATAACTGTCTCTACCGCCCAGGTAAGGCTTTCTATTAGATTCTTGAGCCTTATGTCGATGAATGCATTCATTAAAAGGGGTGTTCACAAACACACGAACATATAATGTACCTTGGTGTGCTGAAGTGCCTAAAGAGAATGCTATTAAAGTGTCCATGGGAGTTGTAATCCGGCGATACAACAGCTTCAATGTGCAGTTCTTTGGCGTATAAAGGCACAGCAGAACAGCACATGCTGGCAGACAGTTTCATCCCCTGTGTCTGTGTTGGAGCTTTGTTCCATCGCTGCAGAAATCAATTTAAAAACAGTTCACATTAAGAATGTGCGAATCATGTCTGAATATTGACATAAACACCTACGCATCAAATTACTCACTTTTATTTTGATGGCCTTGTTCCCAACGGGTGCTGGTTCACCCTTGGACAAGTTGAACCACTGCACAGGTGAGATGAAACCCACATTATCATTGATCTCCATCTCTGACAGCTTGTCCCCATCAAAGACCATCATTTTCACAAGGTGGACATCCCCTCTGGCCTTGGCAGCAGCCTTAGAGGTGCTTTCGCTCTCTGTTCCTCCAGGACTAGGCACCAGTTCTGTCCTTGAGGGCTTCTTTGCCTTGCCTAAAGGAGGGCCCAATGAAGCCACAACCCATTCCCCATTAAACAAGCCCAACCTTAGTAACAAGTTCTTGCTCACAAAAACTGTGCTGTCAACGTCCACCTTGACGTCCTGCTCTGCTCCCGGGTTAAGTGTACCCTTCCTGTAGAGCCAGGAGGAATCAACAACCTTCACATCAAGCCTACACTCCAGAGCCTGAAGAACACCTGTTAAGCCATTGCTGAGCAGCAACTTATTGTTCAATAATGAGCTGCCTGGACCGAGACTGTTTGCATAGTGGGCAAAGTCAGAGACGAACAGGGAAGAATATGAATATCTGCTCAGCTGGTTGAGGGGAAGGTCCAGCACAGCCGGACTGGGTGGAAGATCTCTGCAGTCAGAGACCACAACGGCAGTGTGGACAGTGATCATTCCCTGGGTGACTGGTGTGCACTCCAATACAACCAAATCGGACAAATACTGATGCACCTGTGCGGTGTCATCACCAAGCAGGGGGTGGTATGGCAAGACTAACATATCTCCTTGTCGAGCGAACAGCGTCTGCTTATGGCAGGACGACAGCACGAGCAGGACACTGGAGAACTTCTCTGAGGACGCCCATTTGAAACTCTGCTTTGTTCGAGCGCCAATAACAATCCTGTGAAGTGGCAGGGGTCGCAGCAGTCGGGCTGTTGCTCTTAAATCTGACGAAAGGTCGTAGTGCAGGAGAAACGTTTTGCTCACAAAAACACTCAGAGCAGTGTCCGACCCGCAGCAGTCAATCTCTTCGTCCGCTGTCACGTGGGCACAGACTAAAATGCCCGCTTTTCTGGGCTGTTGGCTTTCCCGAAGAGATACTAACACGCAGGTGAGTTCACTGCAACTCGGAAAGACCCGAGAGAACTGTGACTTGCTGACAACGACATGCAAAGGGTGCAAATGCGCTGGAAAGTGTTCGAGGCAAAACAGTCTAGTGGGGGACGCCATGTTGAACGCGTGCGCATGCGCATTACAACACACGGACACGGTCTGCAGCGAGAATGGCGACACGAGTTAATATATATATATATTTTTTTAGATTATATTATTAATTCTGAGTCCCTAAAGCATCAATGTAACTTAATTTAGAATGATAATGTTTAGAGATTTCTCGATTTAGGTGTATATAAATATAACGTACCGTTGGTGTGCGAAGCATAGATGTTAAATTTTTAGACGAACACTATATAACAATACCTTTTTAAGTTTTATTCTGAATAAAAAAAATATTATAACAGATATCGAGTAATTTTAACCTTCACTTTAAAATACATTTTATAGAATATTTCTTTTGATGTGTAGGTGTTTTTTTTTTTTTTTTTTTTTTTGCCATGTCTGAAGTACTGCCTGGTTACGATAAAGGATATTTCCAAGTGGTTCAATAACAGAACTTAAAAATAAAAATATGTTAAATATGATTCAGGTACTTCAATTAGTAATTTAGCTATTTTCATAAAAAATATTAAGCTATTTAAACATGTCCAAGTATCCCCTGTCAAGTCAAGACGAGAGGCTTTTATTGTCACATATATTTTATTGTATATATAAAATTGAATTGAATTATAACATCAAACTAAAAAAAAACATTTCAATAAATTCAATAAATTTGACTCATTTCTGAGATGAAGTAGTGTGTATGAGGTGCATAGATAATTAACATGCCATGGCATTATATGCAGACAGCTTATAACGCGCATGAAACACAGCAGGTACTGAGGTAGTAAAGTATAGAATAGAAAGTAGAAAGTATAGAAGTATAAATAAGATAAATAAGATGCAGACAGATTAAAATGCTATGGGTCGTGGGGGGGGTCTGACTGCTTGTGGGACAAAGCTAATGCAGAACCGTGCAGTAACAGCAATTCCCAAACCAGGTGATGATGCACCTGTCCACCCTGTCATCTTGGGATAACCTTTGACATCAGTGACATCAGAACTGCATATTGTTTTATCTTCAGGGCTGAAGTCACTTTCTGTGTGTTTAGTGATTGCCATCTTACCCTGTCATGGTAAAATATCCGAATTTTAGACAATTTTTAGATTTTTTAAAAATTTTAAACTAATTTTGAAACAGTTTTTTCCACAAGATGACATGTTTGTGCATTATAGCTGAACCACAAGCAGACACTTCCTTCAGTTGAAGTGGCCAGTTTGGAAGTACACTATATGGACAAAGGTATTGAGACACCTGCTCATTTATTGTTTCTTCTGAAATCAAGGGTATTACAAAAAGGGTATAAGCTGCTTTTGTTTGGAGGATGGCAGTGTTAGTGAGGTCAGGACCTCATCCCTAACTCCCTAGTTCATTGGCTCATCAAGTACTGGATGGAGCAACAGCAGACAACACAGTTCCTCCACAGCTCAATGCTGGGGAGCGTTATACCCCTCTAGCCCTCGCCTGGCATTCGGCACGGTGTTTATGTTCATGTTTATCTGCTCTACTCTATTGTCCTATTCTATTGTCAGTACGTCTCTACAGTGACTAGACATGTTGTGAGCACAACTGTGTCAGCAATAGGTGCAACGTAAGGTAGCTAAATGCATTCATTTGAAGGCGTGTCCACAAACATTCAAACATATAGCGTGTATGGAGGAGAAGTTGAGGTAAGCCATTAAAATCAGTACCTTAAATCGTTCAAATAAATTAAAAACAATTCACTTTTAAACTGCACTGGATCAGCAGGAGTTGTACTCTGAGACTTTGCACCTTTTTGTGATGGACTCTACTGTTTACTGTTTACTTTTGCATCAATAATCTAATATCTAACTTAATTACCTTACTTTCTTAGCTTTTTGTCCATTCCATCACATTCCAGTCCACACTGTCATGACCATGTTTTATTAAAATAAATCAGGTCATGAGAATTACTGTTGATAGGAGGACACAGTATCTCTCTGTAAATTACTCTGTAGTGTCTACAGTTCTAAAAATGGTAGGAAAAAAAATACTTAAATAGACAATATTAAGAAAATCCCGAATATGATTATCTAATTAATTGTTATTGAAGAGATTTATATTAAAATCACCTATAACAAAGTTTACCCAACCCATTTAACAAGTGAAGTGACCTGGAAAAACTTTCATTAAAATCTTTAATGACTGTGTCAGGTGGTCAATAAATAATACCAATAATAACATTTTCAAAGACACCAGGGAGTTCCTCCTATATAGTAAACCAAACGATATGTGGAAAGTTTAAAGATATCTTTTGAATCCTCAGTAAGAATAATATTTAGCATAATTACTAGGAAAACTTTTTATGTTCAAATAAAAAGTGGAAAAATTTGATTAGAAGACACAAATTATTAAACTGAATTTAATTATAAAAATTACAAAATTTAGAATTATCAAATGATTTTTTTTTTGAGTTGCCTCGTGTCTCATTGCTGCAACCAGTTCTTTCCTTCCTTGCTGGACAGCTTCAGGGAAATCCTTATTGATAAAGATGTCAGAGCCCTTCACATTTTTTTAACGTTGTGGTATAAGATCTACTTTTTTAGCTTTTGTATTCTTAATATCCGTAGATGTTAGGGGCAGTGGCTCAGCGGTTAGAGCCCTGGGCTATTGACAACAGGGTTGTGGGTTTGATTCCCGGGCTCGGCAAGCTGCCACTGTTGGGCCCTTGAGCAAGGCCTTTAACCCTCTCTGCTCCCCGGGCGCTGGAGTTGGCTGCCCACCGCTCTAGGTGTATGTGTACTCACTGCCCCTAGTTAATTTCGCTGTACATAGTACAGTGACAAATACGTGCACCTTTACCTTTATACAACTGAGAACTCATTGTGCTATTGTATCAGTAGTTATCAATGAAGATAGATGCCTCCATAGATGCCCAAGCCAAAACACCCTCACCACCATGTTTCACAGAAAAAGGGCTTTGCTCTTGCCATCACTCTGATGCAGCCTGATCTTTGACCACAAGACCCTTTTTTTCCAGAATTCTGCAAAAACTGTAATCTGTAATTCTGTTTTTGTGGGTAACTAGTGCTTTGCATCATGCAGTGTACCCTTTGTATTTCTGCTAGTGGAGTTTTCAAAGTTTAGTACTCTCTGACAAATATACACTCAACTCCTGAAGGCTGTTTCTGATCTGTCGGACAGACAATTTTGGATTTGTCTTTGCCGTAGTGAGGATTCATCTGCTATTGTCAGTGGAGGTCTTCTGTGGCCTACCAGTTCCTTTGTGATTAATGAACTCATCAGTGTGTGCTTTCTTCTTAATGACATTCCAGACAGTGGCTTCAGTAATGGCAAGGTTTGACCAATGTCTCTAATGGTTTTAGTCTTGTTTTTCAGCCTTATAACAGCTTTTCTGACTTCATTGGCACAGCTTTTGTCCTCGTGTTGAATAATGGCAACGACAAAGGTGTTTTAAAGCTTAGATGCAGGCCTAAGTATCATATGCCTGCGCTAAGGAAGCAATGTAACACATGTATGCATATACAAAACCAGCATTTTGCTTGCACTAAGTGTTTTTGCTCTCTCATACCAAAATGACTCAGATTAAGAGCTGAAATCCAAAGGCTTGCATGGAGAATAGCAAGAAAAGGTTCAGTTAACAGTACAGAGACTTTACTATGTTGATTGCTTCTCCCTATCCAGGATGTCCACACTGCCCAGGGGTCTTTTGTTAAAAGGATGTGGAATGGTCAAAGACTCATCCTGTGAGTCCATCAGAGCAGCTGCCACAGCTGCTTCCTCCCGCCTTCTGTTTCACGAAGACAGAAAAGGTTGAAGGGGAATAACAGATATGGAAGGAAGGTTTAGAAGGAAATGGTTAAGGAAATGAGATACTGATAAAAAAAATAATAAAAAAAACATGGAATGTAAGTGCAAATTTCCCTGCCCCACTCCTCTCGAAATACAAGTCCCAGACCTCTCTTCATTTACCCTGGTCCTATCTCAATTCAGTATACTCGACACCTCACTGAAGTCCTTCGCACACCTTTGTATCCACTAAGACCAGGTCAGACATGTCATTTTCTTGAACTAGTGACAACTTGGGAATGTTGGGAAATGTAAAACACCTTCATTGAAAAGTCCTGGTCACAGCAGTTGGACGTGGCACAGACACTGGCCAGAAAGAGTGTCCAAAAAATGTGGAATATTAAAATACAAATGCCAACCTTATGAAGTACATCTGCAGAACGTCCAAGTAGCAAAATCAAGACACACTCAACACAGTGATAATCAACACTTTGCAAGGCATGTCCATGTCCATGTACTTCCTCCTGTTTTGTCACCTTTTTGCATTCTAATAGCAGCATAATCTGCAAATTCTGACAGATACATGCAATTGGACAGATATTAGTTATATCAATATTCAATATTCAAGACTTTTGCATCATTACACTGTAACTCTTTCATCACAACTGTGTTTTAATTCCTGTTAATAAATGTTGTTTATAAATCACATAATTCACCTTTCATCAATGTCATGGTGGCTATAATATCACATATTTAACACTTATCACTAACTCATAATAAGATCCAGCCAAAAATGCAAAACGGTAAATTGTTTGGATATTTTATGCAGATTTGTCAAAAATATTTTAAATCATATTGTGCTGATATTTGATGTGCTATTTATCTATTCACAATACATATGTATTATATATTTATGTATATATTTTTTAGTATTTACAGTTACAAACATGTTGCAATGGTATTGAACTATATTGGATTACTTCAATTTACCACATTTTATAAGTGAGGTTACAGTGTTATAGCTATTGTATATGTTCACAAATAGAAAGCTACTGGAAACAAGACTCATTTGTATCAGATGAATCAGTTGTATCATGACGTTTGCTTGTGTATAGAAATGTGACTGAAAAACATTTGCTGGCTTGCAAAATAGGCACAGCATTTTAATAGGAATACTATACTAATGCTCTCAGTTCTCTGTGGCATGTATTCCATAAAATGTGGAAACAACAAATTCTAAGCCTATCATCTATGTGCCTTAGCAGAAATCAAGATTCATCAGAACAAGCTTTGGTTTTCCATTCTTCAAGGGTCCAGTTTTGGTGAGTTTGGGCCCACTGCACTGCAGGCCTCAGGAACCTGACATGGTTTTCTGCTATAGTTGTCTGTTCGCCGTGAGGTTATGTTATATATTGTGCTTTTTTAAACATTTCTTTCTTTATCGCAGCACCATTTGATGTGGTTGTTATATTTACTGATGTACATGAAAATCACAGGGAAGCAGCAGTTATATATATATAAAAAAATACTCAAACCGCCTGTTTGGCACCAACAGTTCCACCTCTGTTCTAATAGCTGTTGTAAATGTTTGCATGAGCAGGTGTCCATAGACTTTAGATGTATAATGTATATTTTCAGTAATCATAACCAGATTGATTGCTATTAAAGTGCATATAGTGATAGAATGCGTCCAATAAAGGCATAGGGGACCTGGATGTAGTGGATTATTATTTGAAACCATGGTCCATCTGTCAGCTTTACATCATTACTAGTTTATTACTACAGGACTGCTGGTGACCACATATTATTTAGGTGATGGCTCCTTCTCAATACAGCAGTCTGACATACTGACATGGTAGGAGCATGGATGTGTGAATTAAGGTGGTATAGGTGTATAAGGCACAGCAGCG